>NC_133346.1:31984128-32317461 GCF_030506205.2 Paramisgurnus dabryanus | reverse complement strand
CATTTTTTTAACTCTTAACGCAGCAACACACCTAAAACACACAAATTGCAAAATCATTAATTTCATGCTCAAAATCACAAATTGTAAACAAAACTCTCACACTGTTTACCAAAATACTGTAAACATGTCCCAGAATCAACTTGTTATGCCAAATCACCAAGACATGTTCTCTTCCAACAGAAACATTTAGTCAATCATAACACAATGTCATAAAAAACACAAACATAAGATGGAAAAACAAAAACTGCATTATTTTATGTGTCAGTCTGTCCTGAGTTTTGCACTGCAGTTTCTTTTGAAAACTTGTTTATATTTTTGTTTAGTTGGGTTTAGTAAATGCATGCATTATGTTTGTTTTGCTGAAGAAATTCAAGACAAAAATAAATTATCCATCTTAGAGTACAGTTTATGAAAAAGTAGACAGACAGAATTGCTGCAGTAAAGACTTTACAGTATTTACAACATGACATTACTGCAAGATAACAAACATATTCAATATTATTGCCATTTACAGTATAAAGTAAAAATAAAAAATACAAACAGAAAAGCCACTGAAGAATAAAGCAAAAAAGAAAATCTCATCATCGAATCTATTGCGTTTCTATTTGGCCACATGTTCTCATTCACTTCACACCTGATATCTTCTCTGTCAAGGCATCTTGTAAGGAATCTTTTGCCATGCCTTCTCCACCTCTGACAGTGTTCAGGTGTGATGTCTGGGAATACAATCTATTGGAATACAATAGAATACAATTCTATACAATCTATTGCATCCAGGTGGGACTGGAGGAAAACCTCCCCCTTGTCCTGGTGGTCTTGTTACCCATTTGGTCTTCCGTTGACTTGTGCAGACATATATCTTACTGTATTTTTTGTGTTGCTCATATTGTTCCTTTTACACACAAGATCGACCTAAAGAGGTTCTCTTTTACTCTATTGTATACTATATAGTCATGCAATTGAAAGAACCTGAGTGTGTTTCTTAGATGAGAGTCAGCTGTGATTTATATATTTGGATTAGTACAATAAGTAGTTTTTCATTCCAAATGGAATAAAATACAGGGTATATATTTGTGTTTCAATTCATCACACAAACAGCTGTTTACTTTGACTAGTTAGGTTTAGCACATAATGTTATCTGTTTTGACATGCTGTGTGAAAGCATTTGTAAATTTGACATTCAAAATCTATTGTTTTGGTCTTGTTTGAGCTTGTGTGTAAGAGAAGTTCAAGCATTTTAAATTTGTGTTAATTATATGCATTTTGTGTTAAACCAACAAGAAATGTGTTAATAGTATAGCTTACACAGGTGGATGTAGTGCTAACTGTGTTAAGAGTTTTGAAAACTTGTTAAAAGTATTGAAAAATCTGTCATAGCAATCGTAAAAAACTGTAACATCTATCTATCTATCTATCTATCTATCTATCTATCTATCTATCTATCTATGTATGCACATTCATTCGCGGTCGCGGAGACAGAAACTAAAGTTTTAACACATATCGCATTCGCGAGGGCTTTTTGGTCAAGTTAAAGAATGTTAATATTCATGTTAGTTCGTTAAATATAACAATCAAAAGTTGTTTTGGTAATTGTTTAAATAAACATATGATTACAGTTTTTTACAATCACTTTGCTACTATTTTCAGAACCTTGATGTCATTTTTCACAACTCTAGACACAAAACTCACAACCAAAGATCAAAATGCACATTTTTCAAAACTCTTAACTCTTTTCTCAATTGCTTGGATACAATACACATAAAACTTTGATCATTTGTTCATTCAACCAAAATCACATGTACAATATGACACAACTTAACATCAAAGTACTACTGTTTCAAAAGGCTATTCACACATCACATTTCAAATAAGTGTCTATTCATTTTCTTACAATGATCTAACTATCAATCAATACAACTGCCCAAAATGATAAGTAACTGTTGCATTATTCGTAATAGTTGTATGGAAACAGACAAAGAATCTTCCATGTTTACTGAAAATCATGAAAGTTTCAAGATAATGAGGTTCATTGTAACCAATAAGCATGGAGCATGAACCAATTATCACTGTACTGTATAGATGCAGGCCCTTGTAATTGCTTGTCCAATTCTGCCAACTTGTTACTGATGATTGAGTGCAGATTGTGAAATGATGTGACCTTTGTTGTGATTGTACTGTAGTGTTTTCATCAATACATTACAAACTTTGTTCAATGATTCCAATGTGTCTGTCGTATTCTCTCTACTACTGCAGAACTTTTACAGATATGTATTTGCTCTACATGTACCATAATGAAATCTGTATCACCAATTTTGTTCTACAATACTTAATGATTGTACAAACAATGACTTAGTGAAACTATCAGTTGCTTGTGTGTGGGTGATCTATAGTTATGTTTCCATGGTATTTCACAGTAAATTTGTGTTTTGAAACAATGATTGTGCAAGTGCAAGATGTCTTTAAAGATGTGAATGCACAATGCAATGTTTTGAACACTAGACAGCCTGTGTTACAAGTGATTACCGTTTTGAGTTTTGTATCTAGAGTTGTGAAAAATGACATCAAGGTTCTGAAAATAGTAGCAAAGTGATTGTAAAAAACTGTAATTAATGCAAGTGCACACATTGAGCTCATGATTAAATAACATAGTTAAATAATGTTAACAAAGAAAACTTATTGTACATTAGTAATTTAAAAACACACCTGTACAATCGTTTCTGGCAGACCAGATGTCATCCCACAAAGCCCACTTTTTTGGACATATATTGTCTGTATTCCACTTGAATGATCAACCACCGCTCACACAGCATCCATTTGCTTGCGTCTCCGACGAGTGATTATGCACATGCTCGTTAACTGACGCTGCGCGCATGCTCGTTAACAGACTCTGCGAGCATGCTCGTTAACAGGCGTTGCTGAGCAATGGCAAAACGTCATTTTAAAATACATTTTAATTAATTTTTCAACACTTAATTTGTAACGCTAGTAACGTAATTTTGTTGTCATTGGTAACTGTAATCAAATTACATACATTTAAAATGTAAAGCGTTACGTTACTGCGTTATCAGGAAAAGTAATTAGAGTACAGTAATGCGTTACATAGTAACGCGTTATACCCAACTCTGCGTTTTGTAAAGAAAGTAGACATAATTGCTGCAGTAAAGAACTTACAGTATTTACAACAGGACATTACTGCAAGATAACAAACATAGTCAATATTACTTCCATTTACAGTAAAAAAGTAAAAATAAACAAATAAAAACAGAAAAAGCAACTGAAGAATAAAGCAAAAAAGAAAATCTCATCATCTAATCTATTGCGTTTCTATTTGGCCACATGTTCTCATTCACATTACACCTGATTTTTCTCTGGCAAGGCATCTTGTGAAGAACCTTTTGCCATGTCTTATCCACCCCTGACAGTGTTCTGGTGTAATGTCTGTGAATGCACCATCTATTGCATCCAGGTGGGACTGGAGGAAAACCTTCCCCTTGACCTGGTGGTCTTCAGTTGACTTGTGCAGCCATATATCTTATTTTTTGTGTTGCTCATATTGTTCCTTTTCCACACAAGATCGACCTAAAGAGGACCTCCTTTACACTATTGTATACCATATAGTCATGCAATTAAAGGAACCTGAGTGTGTTTCCTAGATGGGAATCAGCTGTGATTTATATATTTGCATTGGTACAATAAGTTGTTTTTCAATCCCAATGGAATAAAATACAGGGTGATATATTTATGTTTCAATTCATCATATAAACAGCTGTTTACTTTGACTAGGCAAGTTTAGGACATAATGTTATCTGTTTTGACATGCTGTGTGAAAGCATTTGTAAATGTGACAGTAAAGAACTATTGTTTTGGTCTTGTTTGAGCTTGTCTGTAAAAGAAATTAAATCATTTTAAATTTGTGTTAATTATATGCATTTTGTGTTAAAGCAACAAGAAATGTGTAAATAGTATAGCTTGTACAGGCGGATGTAGTGCTAACTGTGTTAAGAGTTTTGAAAACTTGTTAAAAGTATTGAAAAATCTGTCATAGCAATCGTAAAAAACTGTAAACGTAATTAGGTATTAAATGCAATATTAAAGAATACACAGTATGGTTCTATGCTTTAGAATATAGTGAATGTTTTTCCCAATACAAACAACCTAATAAAGCACAGATGCTTGGAGAATGTAAACTAATGTAACTAAGTATTGTCCACCTCTGCTAAATTAAATATAAGCTGATAATAGTCAGTTTTACTGGCATTTTCGCAGCACCCACTATGAAAACCAGAGATTTTGCTGAACTTTTGTAACTCAACAGGGCGAGTTTCGGCGTGGTCACGTGGAAAAGTGACGTCAATGCATACCCTTTTTTTTCAGCGCCACAAATATGTACCACTAGGTACATATTGCTACAGTTTTGAAACACAAACGTCCACTGCGGTCGTTAAAGATAAGAATTGCATCCCAGATAGCACTTGTACGTCGCGGAGATGTCTGCGCGATGTCTTCTTTTTCGTCTGGAAGACGTATTATATAGGGCGTTTGCTCATCTGGAAGGCGTCACCGAGACGTCCGACCCAGCTGTTTGCAAGACACCCAGCAGATCTTTACAAGATGTATGTAATTTAGAACGATGGCGAGCCGCCGTTTCCCAGATCTTTACAAGATGTTAGAACGGCAAGCCGCTCTTTCACAGATCTTTAGAAGAGCTTTAAAAGATGCCCAGCCGCTCTTTTCAAGATGTTTAGAAGAGCTTTAAAAGATGCCGAGCCGCTCTTTTCCAGATCTTTAGAAGAGCTTAGAAAGACGGTAAGCCGCTCTTTCCCAGATGTTTATAAGATAACAAGATCCCTCATTAACAAATTGAATTGCCAAATTGCCTAAACTACAGCAAATGATTTCTTCACACATCTACACATGCATGCTGTGTCATTGGTATTAAGTAATTAAAACACAATATTCAATTGATCTTAAAACAGGCAGTTGTTGATTTTATAAAACACATTTATTCAAATTAAACAATGAAAACTTTCATTCATTTATCTTTAAAGATGCATTTTACATGACAGTATGCGAAAACAACAACATATAAACATAACATATTTAAAATAATCAAAACCTTTCCGCGTCTGCTTTATTAATCTCCATTCTAAAATAAAACATTACAAAAAATTACCAGGAAATAATTGTGAAAGGCTGTTCTTTCTTCATAGCGTTAATTAGGATCTAGAAGATAAAATTACCCGAAAGTGTTGTCATTGTTAAATAAATTACGGATGTGCGTCTTTGCGTCAAGGTCATGATTCTACATAACAACATCCGCTTGACCTCGCAATGCCAAGAAGAAGAAAGGCGTGGAACATTTGCTTAAGGTATGTAGTAATAATGCATTTAAATAATAAACTGTTTGCTGTCGGATCATTTAAATAATACCTCGAAATTGTGTTGATAACAGTTAATCATGCTTTAATATTGATATTTCGCCCACCTGTCTGACGTTAATTTATTTTGATCGTTCATGTAACTGAGTCTTGTGTAAGATTCTAGAAAGATATAGTGGCTTACTTTTTTAAAACGATCAGTATTATGGTTGATATTTGTATTGCACTTGTTAATATTTGTTTTTGCCCCCATTTTCATTTCATGAGCTGAACTTAAATATTTTCTATGTCCCCAAAAGGCCTATTTCTCTCAAATATTATTCACAAATCTGTCTAAATCTGTGTTAGTGTTGTGTTTATAATTGTGGTTAGTGTGTGTGTGTAAGGCTCTGCCTTTGAAAACACAGCTAAAGTCTTTTTTGTGATGTACTGTTTTCTACATAAAATCATCCTAAACAATGAAAAGAACATTTTGTAAAAATATCTTATCTTTAATATTGGCTGAGTAAGATTCTTTGTATAAACCCTCAGTCTGTTAATTTTGTCTCCAGCCTGTCAAGATCTTCAGCAGATGTTTGAGAAAAAGTCATCATCCTCTTCGTCACTCTTCATCCGTATTTGGGGTAACAAACACCTGCTTCCCACAAGAGACTGGACCGCTAAAGTCATGTGGTTAGTCTTTATTTGCATTCATCCTAGTACCGTCAAGACTGCCTTTTTGCAGCTGCAATAGCAAAGATAAATGAATAAGAAGTGTAGCTTTTAAAAATGCTTTTACTATTAAATGCATTATTTTGATTTATTTAAACTTAAGAATCAAATAGGTGTGTAGTTTAGGTAAAATTCTTATAACTGCATTTGTCTGTTTTACAACTGATGTAACTAAGTATAAATTTACTGGGTTTTTTTTAATGTTGGATGGATCATCAGACCTGCACCTTCCATGAACATGTTGGTAAGGTAACACTTCATGCGAGTTAATGATGATGCTTTTTATAAGAACTTTTTATAAATAAATATTATTATTGTTTTTTTTTAGGTATCTTACTCTGTATTTGTTCACGGTGGTCACCCCAGGGTTTCAGGACTCAAATTGAGTGCTCTACGGATTAAACAGAAAATGCAGTATAAACAAGTTTTATGTTGTCTTGAACATGTTGGTAAGGTAACACTTCATGCGAGTTAATGATGATGCTTTTTCATAAGAACTTTTTATAAATAAATATTTTTATTGTTTTTTTTTAGGTAACTTACTCTGTATTTGTTAACGGTGATCACCCCAGGGTTTCAGGATTCAAATCGAGTGCTCTATGGATTGAACAGAAAATGTAGTATAAACAAGTGTTATGTCTTTAAATGCCACTAATAATGTGTTTCTGTTTTCTTTCTCATTATGCTAACAAACGCTCTTTTACCCCTCATGTTAGGTGGATCAACACTCCAACCATCTGCATTAGGGGCTGAATAAAGGATGCCCTCTGTAGCTGGGAATGTTAGATCAGGTAATTTGCATTTGATATATTTTTAAAGACACACACACTAATGCTGCTTGTACACTGCCAGCGAGTAGCAACACAATCGTTCATTCCAATGGAAGCTTTGCCCCATTCAGCAACATGAGCAACTGTGACCATCGACAACAGGAAGTGGGCATGTCCAACTATGCCACAACGTTGAGGAAAGTTTAACTTGATGAAGGACTTTTGGGAGCAACTACCAATGAGAGTTAAGCAGTGAAGTTCATGTGAAGCAAGCATAAGGCCTTAAACTGTCTGAGGCAAATATTTTTAGCACCCAAAATAAATAGGGGTGCTGCTTTTAAAGGAAAACACCACAGTTTTTCAATATTTTACTATGTTCTTACCTCAACTTAGATAAATTAATACATCCTTATCTTTCATCAATGCATGCACTTAATATTTGTACAGCGCGTCGTGAATGTGTTAGCATTTAGCCTAGCCCCATTCATTCCTCGGCGCGCAGTAACATCATCACTCCTGACTACTCCCCCTCTTTTGAGTTTGAGCGAGAGGTGGAGTAATCAGGAGTGATGATGTTACTGCGCGCCGAGGTCGAAGTGCTGCAAACTTAGTGCTCTTTTGCCATACAATATAGTTCTCATTTTTATCCGCTTAAAAAAAAAAGTTTCTCGTGTAACTACTCATGTAACAGTCTTTAAATAGGGAAAACATGAAAGGGTTGGGTGGCTTCTAAATTCATCCCTGTTTGGATCCTAAGGAATGAATGGGGCTAGGCTAAATGCTAACACATTCACAACGCGCTGTACAAAGATTAAGTGCACGCATTGAAAAAAGATAGGTCTGTATTAATTCGTCTAAGGTAAAAACATAGTAACATTTTGGAAAGCGGTGGTGTTTTCCATTTAAAGGGATAGTTCACCCAAAAATGAAAATAATGTCATTAATGACTCACCCTCATGTCCAAACTCGTAAGACCTCCGTTCATCTTCGGAACACAGTTTAAGATGTTTTAGATTTAGTCCGAGAGCTTTCTGACCCTCCAAAAAATGTATGTGCTGTATACTCTCTCATTTCCAGAAAGTTAATTAAAACATCATCAAAGTAGGACATGTGACATCAGTGGGTCAGTTAGAATTAGTTGAAGCATCATAAATACATTTTGGTCCAAAAATAACGATTTATTCAGCATTGTCTTCTCTTCTGGGCCTGTTGCGAATGCGCGTGCACAGTGGCGCTGCTGACTTACGACGCTGGTGACGTGTTATCTTCAGACATGTTTGCGAAGATTGTTTTGTTTACAGCGTCTCCCTCAGACTGTAAACGAAAAAAAGCTTGGGTGCACCAGATAACACGCCAGCAGTGTCATGCACACAGTTCACAACAGACCCGGAAGAGAAGACAATGCCGAATAAAGTCGTAATTTTTGGACCTAAATGTATTTTTGATGCTTCAACAGATTCTAACTGACCCACTGATGTCACATGAACTACTTTGATGATGTTTTTATTACCTTTCCGGACACGAACAGTATACCGTACATACATTTTTAATGAAGGGTCAGCAAGCTCTCGGACTACATCTAAAATATCTTAAACTGTGTTTCTGAAGATGAACAGAGGACTTTAGGGTATTATTTATATCAACTAAAAGAAAAACAAACCTTAAATGGTTTCTAAAATTGAGGTCAGATTTTTGAAAACGTACTGTCTTGATGGTCATCCAAAGTTCTCGGTTTTGTATGGATCAGAGTTAGATATTGTCATGTAATATATAACAATGTAATAGCAAGTGTTATGTTGTTTTTGAAAATGCTGTGAAAATGAAAAAAGCTATTTGTTTATCCACTATGCTATCAAATGCTCTTTTACCTTGCATGTTAGGCGGATCAACATTCCATCCATCTGCATTAGGATCTACCTTAGAGACACTCACTGGAGTTGTAAATGGGAAGCAGGTAAGTTGCACAACCCATCAAGCCTTTGTGGGGGCAAGGTTTCTTGTAGCATTCTAATACTAGCAATTTTTGTGTGAGAACTTTAACATGATAGATATTGTTAAACTACAAATATGATCTATATTGTCTGAGGGAAAAATTCTTACACAAGAATCTGCATATTGCTGTAGATATGCAGAGTATTTATCTCGAAACAGTTGTAAAATATTAATGTTTTTGTTTTGTAGGTCACTTACTTTGCATTCGTCCTTGGTGGTCACCCCAGGGTCTCTAGAGTGAAAATTACTCAATCTATGGATTAAACAGAAAATGTAGTTTTATAAAGTGGTATGTTGTCTTTAAATGCCATTAAAAATGTGTTTCTGTTTTCTGTCTCATATTAAGAAACACTCTTTAACCTGCCCACTGGAGCTGGGAAAGGTTAGCTGCATTTTTTACATTTACAAATAAACACACTAAATCCTAGGCTTGGACATTTTAGCATCCAAATTAACTAGGGGTGCTGATTTTTAAAGGAACACGCCCACATTTTGGGAATTTAGCTTATTGACCGTATCCCCCAGAGTTAAGGGGATCGCACACCGGCCGCGCCGCTCAGCACCGCGCCGTTCTAAATCAACTGAACACATTGTTTTCTATGAGTAGATGTCACAGGGTGACTTTTATAGAGCGGAACCGAAATTGGCGAAACTTGGTTCCGCTCGAAGATGGTTTCGGCCCAGGCCGCATTCGAGACACACTCCTTCACTTCCTGGTTTCCAGGGTAACGTAATCAGGACCTTACGAGCCACAGGTGAAACAAATTAAATAAGTAAATTATGATTGAAGGCGGTGTGAGGACGAGACGTTTAAAGGCTCTGCAGAAACACGAAAGGGAGGGGCGATTGACACGGAAGCGATTGACACTGGGAAAGCTCCTTTGCCAAAGGCAGAGTAAAGACACGCACCTTTTGAAGAGCCTGAAGGCTCTGTTGATCCGGGCTGCGCTGGGAAGCGCGCGGAAAGAGGACAGAGCCACAAGAGGCGAAAGAAAGGCAGGCTGTGGATCGATTGAAGGAGCACCCCGAAGTGTTGTTGTGTGCAGTGTTGAAGCGCTGCGTTGCATCCTCTGGTACGCTGGCTGTGGGCTGTTTATCTCTCTCTCGGGCTGAAGCTTATATGACTGTATGGACTTTGTAAACCTTAAGGGTTGAAGAAAGAACGGAAACCTTGGAAACTGAAACACCATAACGGAGAAGAAGCAGAGATAGCGTGAGTGTATATCCGCATGGAAAATATTGAGATGCATGAAATTGCTGTGTAACCCTGTTAGGGGAAGAGACGCCCTGTGTTGTGTGACCGAGGCGATCGCTGTGCGAAGTAGAACAGAGGACAGTTGGAAGCAAGGTTTACAGCATCTGTGAGTATAAAACACTGAGCTGAAGACGTACTGTGTAAATAACCTGTGTTATAGCGATTGTCTCCGAGGGAAGGAGGACGGCCCTACCCCTAAATTAGTGTGGTGTGTGAGCCTAAGGAATACTTGCTGGGGCTAGCCACGGCGACGCATCTACCGACTGGGCCGTATTAACCATCGTCGAACAGACCCCGGCGAAGTGGAGAAAGGCGGGCGTCCTAAGTGTGCACTGGATTGTGGTGGGTGAGTCTTTGTGCTGTGGAACTTTCACTTTGACGTGGTGCTGTGTATTGCTGTATATTGCTGTGTGTCTTGTCAGACAAAACCCCCGCCTTCATACGCCTCGTCGAAGGAGAACGAAGAGGCTGCCGGTCTCAGTGTGGTTACCCAATATATGTTGTGAGCACGCCCTAGGCGAGAGAGTAAACCAAGTCTAAGTAACTGTGCCTCTGTGTCCCAGCCGCTGTCTGTGGAGAAAGAGAGAGAGAGAGTGAGCGACACGGGAAGGAACTGTGTGAAACCTGTACTTACTGTACGCTGTGTCCAGCAGAGAGGTGAGAGTAAACCAAGTCCAAGTAACTGTGTCTCTGTGTCCCAGCCGCTGTCTGTGGAGAAAGAGAGAGAGAGAGAGTGAGTGACACGGGAAGGAACTGTGTGAAACCCGTACTTACTGTACGCTGTGTCCAGCAGAGAGGTGAGAGTAAACCAAGTCCAAGTAACTGTGTCTCTGTGTCCCAGCCGCTGTCTGTGGAGAAAGAGAGAGAGAGAGTGAGCGACACGAAAAGGAACTGCGTGAAACCTGTACTTACTGTACGCTGTGTCCAGCAGAGAGGTGAGAGTAAACCAAGTCCAAATGACTGTGTCTCTGTGTTCCAGCCGCCGCCTGTGGAGAAAGAGAGAGAGAGAGAGTGAGCGACACGAAAAGGAACTGTGTGAAACTCAGCCTGTGAAGAGAACGAGAGCCTGAAGAGGCCGTTATTTTAAGTCCCCCCCTATTTATCATTTTAAGTAAATTAAATAAAGTGTATTTTAATATTATTCTTACCTTGTGTGGCCGGTCATTGGGGTGGCTTTGGGAACCTCCTCGAGGTGGAAAAAGGGGCGTGACCTTATTAACATCTTGGTCCACCCCGACCTGTGACATATACGCACACCGGCGCCGCCCAGCTGTGACTCAGGAAGTTGCTCAAATCCCTGTCGCGCCACACAGCGCCACTCACATAGTTTAACATTAAATAACATCATATTTGTCCCAAATCATTAACGATTAACATTGGCTGCTAACGTATATTTTGCATTTTGAAGTAGACGCTATCTGACGTAGCTCGCGCTATTTAATGTGCAATTCCAGTTTACAATCCATCAGAGTTGTCCTAGACGCGACTCGACGTGGCACGGCGCGACGCTGAGCTGCGCGGCCGGTGTGCGATCCCCTTTAGATAAGTCCATACATAAAATTCTCATATCCGTGCGTGCTGTAACTCAAAAGACTGGTAGTGAATTTATACAAATCACAACACATAAATAGGAAAATGTTTGCGTTACTTTGTCACTTATTGTAAGCAGTATGCTAGCTGGAGCCATTCACTTCCAGTCTTTGTGCTAAGCTTGCGGGGGCTGCATCAGAAAGGTATGTATGGACTTATCTAACTCTGGGGGATACGGTGAATAAGCTAAATTCCCTAAATGTGGGCGTGTTCCTTTAAGGATTTAGGGGTATTTTTGAAGTTAAATGAAGCTGTTTTACTTTTTAAACTGTCTCTTTCATAAGGACTTACTGAATTTCTTTTTGCAACAATTTGGGACATTCTTCCAGTTGTCGGAAACTTTGTGAAAAAGGCTGGAAACTAAAATGCAGGTACTGTTTCATTTTTTGTTTTTTACAGCTATGAAAAATAATGTGTTATTAATTGTACTGTCAATTAATTATTTTATACAGTGTAACTGATTCTGCTTACCTGACTCATGCAGAATTCTGGCCTGGTGTTTGGTCTGTGCTGTCTAGGCTAACTTTAACGTAATCAAATGTCCTCTTTTGTTGGACAACACTTTTGCCAATAGGTACAGTGGGGGATGGGCGGCTTTGCCTGTTCGTGTACAATTTTTTTTTTCAGAAATTAATTACGAGAGATTTGTTACGGGCTGTATTTGTCAAAAAATCTCATTTTAATAATCTGAAAATGCAAGGAATGCGTTAACTTTAAAGCTCACGTAACACACGCTGTTTCTGCATTTCTGATATTAATCTGGAGTACCTATGGAGTAGTATGACATCCTTTATATCTCTGAAGAGTCTTTAGTTTAATCAGATTTATAAAAGAAAGATTAGCTTTACCGAATCTTTCCGATAACGTACGAAAAAATGAAGAAGGAGGAGTTATAACACGGGAGGAGCGAGTACGAGTCATGCAACACTATACAACACTGTTTTAACTTATGATTCACTACATGTTCGTGTCATTTATATAATATACACGCGCCTATTTCCAACATAAGACAGAAGTCTTACTTACCACGTGTAACTCGTCATGAAAATCCACCGCATCAAACACACACACAAAACTCCGCTGCTAATCCGGATAATAAACTATATCCATTGTTTCCATAAGGCTGGATGTCTTCTCCTTACATCCAAAAACACACTTCTTGTTGTGCCATTGTTGACTTTTGAAATTAAACAAAGCTGAGTGGCGTGATAAGCTGTTAGCAAGCTCTAGCGTCTCCCGCTGACTGACGGCTGGGCGGGGTTTTCCGGGGGAAGTTTTCCGGCGGAAGCCCATATAAAGAAGTGATACGTATCGAAAACCCCTGAAACGTCAGTTAGAACCGTAATCGAAAAAAATTAGCCGAAACTTGTACGAACCCTGGCGAAGTGCATTCGGCACAGAAATACTCTGAAACACGCCCAACTGCATTTTTGACACTTTGCCTACGTTTAGCATGAGGAAACAACTCTATAACTGTGTTAATACGTCAGAATGCTTGAAATACCATTAAACCCCCCTTTAAAGCAAAATTAAAAAGCTTGTGTAAATACTTTTTACCTGGTTTACTTTTTATATTGAAATTAGCATGTATTAAGATGTCTTAAGACCATTTTATTATGTTTACAACATAATGAAAAATAACTAAATAAAACTTACCCGGAGTGCTTGCTTTTCGGTTCTTGTGTCGAGCGGACTGGAGATGATCTAATGCTGTCTGTCACCTCAGGTAATCCACAGAGTGCTGACAGACTTTACAGAACATTACTCCGCCATCCTCATAAAAGTCATTCCCTAATTCTTTTGCTCTGTCCCGTGCTGTAATTTTTGCAGACAAAATAAGTTTCCTTAACTCCTCAGTGGTAAATTTTATTTTACTCATCATTTCATCAAGTTTGAGCTGACTGAAACCGTAACGACAACCACAACAGCCTACTCATCATAAACTCGCATGCAAGTACTTCAAAAGCTGCAGGTACTTTACTGTGCGCTTCCGCATCACTTTAACAATATTTTAATGTCATACGGCTATTGTCTGTGCAGTGACGCCTGAACTAGAAAGCAGCTAATGACGTGCACTAAAATCCACGGAATTCCGCTGAGTTTTCAGCGGAAATCTGCGGGCGCAGATTCCGTTTGGCCCTGGTAATAACATAGTTTAATATGGAAAAAGGATAGACTATTCCTTTAAGACGCATCTAAACACATCTAAAACCTTGTTTAATCACGTATATCTCTGCACAGTAAGTTTATTTAACGCAGGATCATGCATGGGAAGGCATTTCTTTTGTGTTGCTTTCACAAACAAACACGTAACAATAATGGCATCTTCTTACATTCCTGCTTAAAGGCTCATCATGAAAGTCTTTTGTTTACTAAGCTGTCAATCACAGATTATTCAAGAGCTTCCAGCCTCCTTGCATATTGCCGTCCTAACCAAAAAGTGACTTTGAAATTGTAAATCAATGTATTGTTTTATGTAAATGAATAGGCAGAATGATTTTCACATAATTAAAAAAAACCTCTAAACTACTAGATCCTGTTTTGAAAACCATGCATAAACATTTTTCTCTCAAAAATACAAACATGTACATACATTTTGATCATATAATATAGTAGCCCAGTTTGTGCTGAATGCAGTGTTATGAGACTTTTGCAAGTATTATGTTTTTAAGCAAATGTCAGTGCAGGTCAAAACTTCTCCAGATCCCTAAAAACCCCTTAGCGCCCAGAGGGTTAAGCAAATTTGTCAGACTGATATCATGAACATCTTGATATCCCTCAATAATAGTCTGGGCCGGGTATCCCTCGCTAATCATCCAACCTCCTTATCCCATTGTGCTACTTGTGCCGCGTCTTGACATGGGTTTAACAACTTTAAAAAATTATTTAATATAGGGCTGCAACTAACGATTATTTTAATAATCGATTAATCTGTCGATTATTTGTTCGATTAATCGATGAATCGGATAAAAAACAAGAAAAGCATTCATTTCCAACCCCTTATTCAAAACAGAACTAAAGAGAAGAAATTGCGCAAACATGTTGCTCCTTGAACACACCTGAGCTGTTACAATAATAATAAAATAAAATAAAAATGGCCTAACACAAAAAAATACACACGTATGCTTTACATCTGCCAAATATATAGACTTTTTATGATGCATTTCCCATCAAGAAGCCTCTCTTGATGGGATCACAAAGATAGTATACGAGTACACTCTCAGAAATAAAAGTACAAAAGTTGTCACTGGACAGTATCATTTCAAAAAGGAACACCTTTACCAAAAAGTGCATTATAGTACTTCAAAAGTACATATTGGCAGTTCAAAGATACATATTTGTACCTAAATAGTACATATTAGGACCTTTTATAAAGGGTACTGCCCCAGTGACAGCTTTGGACCTTTATATTTGACTTTGTGTTTTCTCTGATCGGATAGCTATCTCATTTGTTAAAACGGTTCCATTTACATTTGGCCACATAAATGCGTCTTGAGAAAACGGAAGATGCGTCTTCTACTCCCGCGCATAATGCAAATACACCATTCATTACTTCGCCTTAAAAAATGTAAGACTATGTTTATGCAACAACAGGCAGCACTTACTGTATGTACTGTATGTTGGGCCGGGCACGCGTGTCTCCTTGGTCGTCATGAGATGGAGCGCGCAGTACAGAACAGCAGGAGAATGACTGCGCGATGATTTAACATACAGGTCCATGATGGGGAAAAGCGTTCATACAACTCTCTCTCAACGTATTTCTTTGTTTAATATCATTGGAGTTTTTTATTCGTTCTAGAGACATTTTTTACTCGCTGTCGTCGCTCCATAAAGCATAAGCGTGTCATCTTTGTTTGTTTACCTCTTTGCCGGCTAACTTCCAGGTGACGCACTTACGTTTGGGAGGAGTAAAACACTGACATGTGGTTTTCCTCTACCTTTGCTGTTTTTTGTCTTTTCTCCGCCGCCCTGTTCTCCACCCTGTCTATGAAGCGCCGAACTCTGCAAGCAACAGTGCGCATACTTCCATACTATACAGTAGGCGAAAAGCACTATTTCTCGTACTCTTTGCCTACTATATAGTATGGAAATAGGCGGTTTGGGACGCAATGCGAGTGTGTTCACTCCGCTCCGCGCTTAACTGAAGTTTTTCCTTTATTTTATTAAACGTCTCTGCGTCACGCAACACAACGAATCGATTATGAAATTCGTTGCCAACACTTTTAGTAATCGATTTTTATCGATTTAATCGATTCGTTGTTGCAGCCCTAATTTAATACACCTTTATACTAATGGTTATGTACTTTACAATAAGAATTGCTTGGCAAGCAGCTGCAGTTACTTCTGTTTAATGCGGTATTGCTTGCCATTGGTTAATGTTTTCAATAAAAAGCAACCCATCTACAATGAACAATATGGTCTGAGAAGATCCAGAAGTGCCATAGTGAATTGTCTTGGGAGGCAAATTCTTTTTAATATAGCCACGTCAGGCAAAATGTCAAAAGGTTTAAGTGTTGACAAATAAAAAAATTGGCGCGGACTAAAACGGCTCCGCGGTCGGTGTTGTGTCGAAGTCTGTTTCCCCTATGTTTCCCTTTTATCACATTATACATTGAAAGTTTCAATGGCTACTGAGATGTATATGTGTGCATTTATTTCATGTATTTTTATTGTTCTTAATGGTAAGTCGATTATTTTTACAGTAATCATATTATATGTATAATATATATTTATTATGTATGCAAACATAAATTTTTTAAAACAAACAGTAGAGAAAATAAAAGAAAAAGTCGGCTATATGTTAAAAGACATACCCTAATATAAAACTGTAACATGTATGAAATAGGCTTGGGCGGTAATACGGTAATATGGTATAACGCGGGTTCTAAAAATAGCAAAGGTATCAGTTTCTATACCGCCATTTAAAAAAACCAATGAACTTGTATAGCAGACAAGGATTAAGTATTAAATTAGGGATGGCGAAAACTAAACATTTTCTTCACCGACCACCGAGCCATTAACTGATTAGTTTAAAACAAGTTACGCTGTTAGAAATAACAGCCATTTCGAGCCGCGCCTGCAATTTCGCAACACTGTCGCATCTCTGTCGAATCAAACATGATTCCCGCAAGCGCGTGGCCGAGGAGCTTGTATGCTGCTTGTATGTAATCGGAGGACAAATGACTCCTTAGTTTCAAAATGGTTTCGGTAAGGTGATCGCATGGACAAATAAAGGCGTTTGTCTTATTAGAAGCTCATTTGAAACATTGCCGCGGCTTATTTAAGAAAATGACTGACAGCTCTGAAGAGACGCCGCTTAAGTTTAAGGCAGTGCTTAAAATAATAAAGAAAGATGATGATCATCATCACCTTATCAGTTAGCACTGAAATGTAGATGTATTCAATTTTCAAATCTAAGCCCATCTTATGCAGAATGTTGCCTAATAGACAGTTTAGTTTTAATTAGTTTTTGAAGTGGGTTTGCTAGTTTAGTTTAGTTTTTAGTTTTTGAAAATGCTTAGTTTTATTTTAGTTTTTATTAGTTTTAGTGTTAGTTTTAGTCTTTTTCATAATTTGGGTTATTTGACAGGGGCAAGATTCAAAAAGTTCAGAAAAAGAATTGTGTAATAATAACTCAACAAAAACATCATACAATTTTAGAGAATAATTATTCATTCAAAAATAAAACCAGTACATAAAATGTACATATGGGCACAAATATGTAAACAGTCTCAACACTCCGCAGGGAGTGTAAAATGTGACGTGTCGTGTGCCAGTAAAAAAAACTTAAAGAGCCAACAGACTAAAGAAGACATAAATGAACCGCATGTATTCAATCCATTTTTGAGCCAAAACAAGACATTTCTGTCAGATTGTCAGAGAGCTCAGTGTGAGAAAAGACCATGACAAATAACCAGAGGTGAAAAGAAGTAACTAAAGAAATAAATACTCAAGTAGCGAGTTAGTAGTTACTCTTGAGAAAAAAACATACATGCACACACAGTATACAGTGCACACCATAAGTATCAGGACAGTCAAGACAAAAGTTTGCTGTGGAGACCTGAAATTGGTAAGATGAATATCAGTGTGTCAGAAGTACAGAAGTCACATTTGATCAACCTTTGATTATGTTTCAAAATACATGCTTTAACAACAAAGAAAAACAGCCTTTAATGCTGACTTCCCAGATAGCACACGTACGTCGCGGAGACGTCTGCTAAATATCGCTTCATCTTCTGTAGATCGGCTGCGAACATTGAAAAGTAAGACGTCTGCAATATCTCTGCAAGACGTCTTGGCGAAGTCTTGAAACATTCGAAATCTTTGCGAGCTGCATGCATCTTCTGGAGATCTTGAATCCGAGCAAACGCAGACGAATCAGCTGACCTCAATGCTCAACTCATTTCATTGTTTACACTTATTTCTTGTTTAATTGTATTGAACACAAACTAAAGATTAAAAACAAACAGCTGCATATAATTTGCCAGTTTTTTAAGAGTTTGGCGTTTAGTTTGCATTCATAAAATATTATTTTTATATACCCTACCTCGTATCACGTGTAATATAGAAACCTAATATATGAAATCATACCCGTATGTATACTGTATGCGTTAGTCCAGTTTCACTTACATATTTTGCAGTAAGGACGAGAGGACTCCTGCATTTAAATTGCGTTTATGCTTTAAGTGCAGAATAAAACACATAAAGGTTCTCAAAGAAAGTACCGTGTGCACGAAAATAATCTCACTGGCAACATTTTAACAAATATACTGTAACCAATAATAGATAAGCTGTCTCTGCACCGTTCTCTAACAGATGTCTGTATAGATGAAGAAACCATATACAATGTTGAAACACATTATACATGTATTAATTTGACCAGGTATTATCCAGCATCACAGCATGAATTGTTCTGACAAGTTTGTTTACCAAATTAAATTTATGAAACCTATGTGCTGAATGTTCTTTACATCCAGAGCCTCCTACCCAATATACTGCAAAGCTATGACATTTGCCACCTGTTCATTTAATCACTACACAAGACCCAGAGCTGGTCATGACACTTTAAATTTTAGACTTTGCATGTTCTACATAAAGAAGGAATTCTTTAAAAATGAATGAATTTATAATAAACCTAAAAATTAATGCATTAAAAAAACTGTGATGTAGTAAGTGCTGAAAGTACCATGTGACACTGTGCATATAATCACAAATATTGGAGACTGTTACACAAGACTTTGATGCGACTTTAATTACAATACAACATTCAGTACACCAGGGGATTTTAAACTGTGGGTCAGGAGGACCCACTTGTCGGTCACACAGTAGGTTAAGGTGTGTTGCACACCTTAATGATGCAACAACAGTTTGGCCAATTAATAATTAACAATGACAATGGTTTTGAAAGAATATACCATAAAATATTTGGTATTGCAAATAAACTTATATTTACTTTACATCAGTGGTTCTTAATGTTATTCCTGGAGGCCCACTGCCCTGCACATTTTGTATGTCTCCCTTATTTAACACACCTGATTCAAATCATCAGCTCATTAGAAGAGCTCTCAATGAACTGAACTGAGTCTGTCAGATAAAAGAGACATACAAAATGTGCAGAGCAGTGGGCCTCGAGGAATAACGTTAAGAACCACTTCTTCACATTATGAAATATTATGAAAATAAAATGACTCCACTGAAAGAGAACAAATGTGTTTTACCCCATTAAAAAAATGTATATTTAAAAATATTTTAGTGGGTCTAGAATAGATTATACTTGTCTAATAGGTTTTAAAATGAACAGTTTGGAAACCCCAGCTTTACACAATACTAGTCTCAATTAAAGTTAATATTAAGTTGTAATATAACTGAAATAGCATTTGCAATTGACAGACATTAAATTAAACTGATGGCAGATGAGGTGTGGGGATGATGCTGGGCCAGAGTTGAATCTGTGCATCTTAGTAGATCAGGGTGCTTCATCCTTAAGAGCTGCATAAAAAAAGAGAAAGAATCTAAAAAGAAAAAGAAAAAAAATATTTCTCTCAAATCAACATTGGACTATCAACCCCAAATTAATAATAATGCAATTACATGCAAACAAACCTGTCAACCGTCAATATATAACAGATACTACACACCTCTGTCCAATACATCAAGATTCTCACAACATTTTAGGGCTAGCTTAATACCACAGTTCTGGCTATTCTTCATATTCTGTGTGGTTGTTAATTTGCAACTGTGACAAAAATGAACTTTTCATTAACATTACCATTTGTTAACGCCAGGAGAAGTTTGTGCTCTTGTGCCAATTATGGCAGAAAACGGTTACTGGATAATTTAACATTCATGTTCATGAATATTATGTGCTGTAAAAATAGTTTAAAGTTTGTTTGCGGTTCATGTAAGGCTGTGAAGGGCTAGCCACCACCTTGTCTGCAATGTCAAATTACGCATCTCGTTGAGGTCGGTGTTGATGGATCTGTCCCAAGTTGAGAGGTCGGATACTCAACTTTGTTTACTGTTCCAGACTTCTTATGGGTTTGAGGTCAATAATATCAAACATCCAAGTTGTCTCGAACACAGCATTAGTTCACAGACTCCAGTTCAGTTCTATCTGTAACAAAAGAACGCAATGAGAACATTATCACATCAGACAAAGTATTTCATTTATATAAATTGCACCCAAAGAAAAACCAAAATATTAAAAACATGAAAGATCAAAATCTTCATTTAAACCCAAAGGACTAGCCTGGTAATACCATTCTCTGCTACTTTGCTTGAGCGGAAGTACGAAGTCTGACGTAGTCAGGCTTAACGGGGACATGGTCTTTAAATAAAACACCCATAATGACTCTTTGTAAGAGTTTTCACTATCTCCACCACAGTAAGAATTCATTTCTTTCTCAATACTTAAACATAAAAGGTCACGTTTTTCCTGATCCCATATTTCAAACTTTAGGTAGTGTGTAATGTTGCTGTAATAGCATAAATAATACCTGTAAATGATAAAGCTCAAAGTTCACTGCCAGCCAGGCGATGTATTATCTTTAAGAGAATTCCCCTTTCAATACAGCGAACGGCCGGTTTGGACTACAGCCCTTTACTTCCCGGTTGAATGACGTCAAAGCAAGTGTGTTTGACTAAACTCCGCTCTGGCTAAGCTAAGCTGCTGTCAAATCACAACACACTAAACCAGTGGTTTTCAATTTGTCCTAGGGGACCCACAGCTCTGCATATTTTGTTTGTCTCCCTTAACTGACACACCCAGTTTTGTTCATGGATCTGTCCCTTAATGCGCTGATCATCTGAATCAGGTGTGTTAGATAAGGGAGACATGCAAAATGTGCAGGGCAGTGGGTCCCCTAGGACAGTGGTTCTCAACTCCAGTCCTCGGGACCCGCTGCTCTGCATATTGTGCATGTCTCCCTTATTTAACACACCTGATTCAGATCATCAGCTCGTTAGGATAGATTCCATGAACTGAACTGAGTCTGTCAGATAAAAGAGACATACAAAATGTGTAGAGCAGTGGGTCCCGAGGACTGGAGTTGAGAACCACTGCCCTAGGACAAGATTGAAAACCACTGCACTAAACAAGCTACACAATCAGAACTCGTTACGTATTTCTGAAGGAGGGACTTCATAGGACAAAGAAGACACCAGCCTGTTTTTAGGACAGTGAAAGCACTATATAGATAAGTAGATTGTGTGAAAAATACCGCATGTGAAACATGAACACATGTTATATTGCGCACTGTAAACACAACCAAAGCCTCAAAAACACAGGAAAAACGGGACCTTTAAAGTTGTTCAGTATTATGGTTGTAATCAATTAAATGACAGGCAATTTTATTTAAAGATCATATCCCCTTTGGGTTTAAATGCAGATTTTAATCTTTCATGCCATGAAGGCAATAACGCCGGAACATCTGTCCTTGTATTGTTTGATTAGAAAAACAGGTCTAAGCACCTAAAGCTGGGAGAGCATGGTGAGGGTTCTGATTTTTGTGTATATCCAATTTGAATGACTGACTGTACACACTGTGTATAACAACTCTTTGTGTTTGATTTGTGTGACCTGAGGCGCATTATCTTGTATCCAAAATAGCTGCATTGGTTTATAGTTCATGCAGCAACAACCAGTTGTCATAAATGAAAAATAAAATAATGTATTTTTATCCAATTCATCCGAGAAATCATTTGGTAATTAAAATAATGTACCTTAAAAAAAACTTTCATTTGTAAGACTGCATTAATTACTTTACTACATGTGGGAAGAGACTCATAGGTGGAGGCAGAAGTTTGGTCTACACTTTACATAGCTGGTGCACAGGGATTGTGGTAGGCTAGTGACACAATTTAAGAAGACTGGTTCAAAATCTGCTTTACAACCAGAGGTTGAATTAAACTTTCTTATTGGCTGTCATTTTGACAGATAATGCTGTAACAAATCTGTCATAATCAATTAGGACTAAAATATCAACAAAAACCAACTATCTGAATCAGTTTGAACTCTAACCTTGAGGTCTGGATAGACAAAGTGAGTGTTTATCTGTGTAAAAGTTGAAGACTGATGCAGTTGTCATTAAGGCTGATTTAGTCAGACCTACCCCAATGCCTCTACACAGTAGGCTATGCGCCACTTTTCATTTACACGTTTGCGTCGTTGTTCGCATCGATGTGCATTTACACATGCAGAACGCTAGTAGCCAATGTCCATAGGCATTTACCAATGTAAAATACAATATCAAGGCAAAAGCTGAAAAAATAAAAAGCGGCAGAAAAAACCCTTGTTGGGGGCCAATCACACCAAATGCTTTTTAAAGATGTGGAAACGCAAGGTGCACCTTGATTTGGTCACTTTATAAAAAGCAGTGCAGCTTTTTATATTGCAGGGCAACCACCGAGGCTGCTGTCCTGTCTATCAAATGTTGAAGCGTGAGCGCTCTTTTGCTGTTAACTGTCATATAAGCAGAAACTTTAAAAAGAGGATGCTTGCACTGACTTTGAACGAAGGTGAGAGGTGCATAAACACACGAGACAGTAAGTGACTGAAGTATGGTTGTTTCAAATAATTGTAAACATCGGTCCCTACAACGAAAGGCCCGCCTCTCCCCATATTCAATTGGACAAAGGAAAGACACAAATGACGTCGGGTGCTTTTCCGCTCTTAGCGCTCCTTAAAAAAATGCATGTTGCAGGAGAGGGCAAAAGGCATTCAGTGCGCATAAACCGCGCACATAACGCTCAATGCTGCAGTTAAAAAAGATTTACCTCATAGTAAAGACCACTGGATCTGCAGCGTAATGATGGTCTTCAGAAGGCCTCTCATGGTGGTCTTGATTCAGAGGTTTGAGAAGACTACCAAGCACCAGAGCCAGCTAACAGGTGGACCAAACATCAAGCCAGAATTCTGCATGAGTCAGGTAAGCAGAATAAAAGACACTGTAAATAAACAATAATAAAAGATGGTCATTAATGACTTTCATATTCATGTTAATGCTTTGAAAATTATCTTATTACTTTCAGAATCTTTTGATAATATTGCCAAATGCAACAAATGGAAAAAAGCATGCTTTATGACAACCTCAGCAGCAGAACCCATGACTTTCTCCTGGGTAGACGAGAAAAAAAAGTTTGGTATCAACACCCATCTAACAATTAAGGTAAAAGATAAAGTTTTATGATCCCTGCATTCAGGTTAGAGTATGGGGTAAGTTGACCGTTCTAGGGGTGTTTCTCAAATGCAAGGTTGCATCCTATGGAGGCTGCGTCCATTAAACCTGTCCTTCTGAGATTTCGAGATTAGAAAAAAGCCAGAATGAGATGGTTTAGTTTGAAGTCCAAGGCAACGTCATGGTTTCCGCCCCAGTGGTCATGGCATGAAAACTTTAAAGAGAGAAGTTGAAAATTAGCAATGCATCACAAAAAAAATCCAATATTGTACAGTGAATAAAAGTCATGTATCAACTGTCTTTACAACATGGACAGTTGAACATTTTGTAATAAATAAAAAAAAGAGAGAAAACAAGCAGATTGAGATGTTCCTCGACGATGCTTGATGACGTGGCAGCCGAGACTTTTTTTTATTAAACAAATATTCATGTACAAACAATAAGGCAATAATAATAGTTGTTAACATTAAACAACAATACACATACACATATTAATTAATATTTAATTAAATGCAAAATAATAATAATAAAAAAAAATAATAATAATAATAAGGGGCTAGGGTTTTTCTTCTAAATCATATTCACATATGATGGACAAAAGACTAGTTGCATTTTACTTCTTAATCGCTTTAAGGGCTTTTATAAATAAAACAAATTCAGCAGGAAATGCATAAAACATGGCAGCCGAGACATGCAGCCTTCTAGGACGGAGCATTTTTCAAAAAAAAAAAAAAAAGGACGGAGCATTATTTATTTTTATTTTATATATGTATAATGTACCCCCTGACTGAACTTGTATTTCTTATTATTTAAAAAAAAACAAAATTAAAAATAATTTTAAAAGGACGCAGCTGTGCGGTTGAGAAACGACCGGAAACGACTTATATGTCGCAAGGCCATCACGTGACCACAATATTTACCAGAAGACCGTTATTTGCTCGATTACCCTAAACTTTTTTGTCGCAAATAACATCATTAATAACCTGTAAATAATCAAATTTGTACACATTACGTTCCTCTTCACTTTGTAATAGTATGTTTTTGGTTTAATAGTCGGCTTTTAGTTAGTTTTTCTGTCAGTTTGATCGTCAAAATCTTGGTAAGTATAGCTTGTCATTCCTGGGTTTTAATTGTTAGAAATACGAATTAAAGAACAGATATAACTAATATAACTGAGACAATTAATAAATACAATTATCGAACCACTCCAATAGAACAACGTTAACGGTTTTGAGTGGTTTAAGGTCTGACTGACAGTAACGTTATCCGTATAAGGGCCATTTTAACGTAACGTTACAGGGCGGGAAAGGTTTGAGACATTTAATAACTCTATTAAACTGGCTGGTTTATCCCCACCAATGCGTAACATATAAAGTTAACGTTACAACGTGGCTTCGGGACTTCGCAGCGGCCTGAATAGCATTGTATTGCTAAACGTTAATAAGCTTTTAATCGTGTATAGAACGCGATAATTAGGACGATAATTCTGTAGGTCGACTAACTTACATGCATGCATAACATATTTTCTGTTTAAATGGTTAACTTACCTTGACACTGAAACTCCGTCACTGAAGCACTGATGCTTCACCCGTTGGAACATCCTACTAGTTTAAGGAGTTAAAAATCGAGTTGGAAAAGAACAAAAAATCGTTCTGTGATCGTTCGACACGACACACAGAAGCTGCAAAAACCGATTGAGGTTACACTCTACTGAATGAACGCAACGTTGAGTGCAGGCAGCCCACACATCTTTCAGATGTGTTCGACTTCATGCTGATCTACGCGCAAACCGATCGTGACATCAAGTACCGCGAGTTCAAACCTTTTCCGGGGCTTTCCCAAAACTCTCGCGGTACTTTGATGTCATACCACGTGCTGTCTGTGCATCTCGGTGTTAAGTCAAACACACCTGAATGTATTTGTTGGCTGCACTCCCTTGCGCTCAGTGATGTAGGTGTAACGAAATAAATATATTAAATTGATATTATATAAATAAATATTGTTATAAAAATCTTTATACAATGATTAGCTGTCATTAATAAATTAATCTTTGATTTGAAAAATCAGTATACGTAAATTTCCCTCTCAAGTTATGAAATGCCTAAATAAGATCAAAATGGTGAAAATACAACAATGTATATTTGACCAATTTAGCATTTATTAACTTTTGCCTTTTTGAATTGACTTCAGAAAGTTATCTACAGCCACACATCCACTGTATACCAAGTTATGATGATCAATTATGAGAATGCAAAAGGATTGATAGATCAGTAAACAAACAACAAAAAGGTAATGTCTTAATAGATTTCTGCTTTTGTTACTTATTCATGTATTTGAATTACATAATTCAAAATCAAACGTTAATAATTATAGGGTTTCAACTTGTTGCAGCTTTACAAAAAATGTAGAATTTGTAGGAGCATGGACAACTGAGTAACAAAGTCATATTATGCAGATGGGTGCTCATGGTGGCCTCCGAATAAATACATGGACAGGCTGCTAAAGAGGGTCAGGATGATGGAGATGCAAGAGTCAAAGACAGCACAGACCAAACACCAGGCCAGAATTCTGCATGAGTCAGGTAAGCAGAATCAGTTACACTGTATAAAATCATTTATTAATAGACAGTACAATTAATAACACATTATTTTTCATAGCTGTAAAAAACAAAAGAATGAAACCGTACCTGCATTTTAGTTTCCAGCCCTTTTCACAAAGTTGCCGACAACTGGAAGAATGTCCCAAATTGCTGCAAAAAGAAATTCAGTAAGTCCTTATAAAAGAGACAGTTTAAAAAGTAAAACGGCTTCATTTAACTTCAAAAATACCCCTAAATCCTTAAAGAACACGCCCTTATTTTGGGAATTTAGCTTATTCACCGTATCCCCCAGAGTTAGATAAGTCCATACATACCTTTCTCATCCCTGTGCGTGCTGTAACTTTGTCTGATGCAGCCCCCGCTAGCTTAGCTTAGCACAAAGACTGAAAGTGAATGGCTCCAGCTAGCATACTGCTTCCAAACATGACAAAATAATGCAAAAATTTTCCTATTTATGTGTTGTGATTTGTATAGTCAAATTCACTACCAGTCTTTTGTTCTAAGCTAAGCTAGCAGGGGCTGCGTCAGACAGAGTTACAGCACGCACGGATATGAGAATGGTATGTATGGACTTATCTAACTCTGGGGGATACTGCGAATAAGCTAAATTCCAAAAATGTGGGTGTGTTCCTTTAAAAATCAGCACCCCTAGTTAATCTGGATGCTAAAACCTAAGGCAGGTCCAAGCCTAGGATTTAGTGTGTTTATTTGTAAATGTAAAAAATGCAGCTAACCATTCCCAGATCCAGTGGGCAGGTTAAAGAGTATTTTTTAATATGAGACAGAAAACAGAAACACATTTTTAATGGCATTTAAAGACAACATACCACTTCATAAAACTAAATTTTCTGTTTAATCCATAGATTGAGTAATTTTCACTCTAGAGACCCTGGGGTGACCACCAAGGACGAATGCAAAGTAAGTGACCTACAAAACAAAAAACATTAATATTTTACGACTGTTTCGAGATAAGTACTTGGCATATCTATAGCAATATGCAGATTCTTGAGTAAAATTTCTCTCAGACAATATAGACTCAGATGGCTTCATGGTTGACCATATTGTATTTGTAGTTTAACAATTTCTATCATGTTAAAGTTCTCACACAAAAATTGCTAGTCTAAGAATTCTACAAGATACCTTGTTCCCCACAAAGGCTTGATGGGTTGTGCAACTTACCTGCTTCCATTTACAGCTCCAGTGAGTGTCTCTAAGGCAGATCCTAATGCAGATGGATGGAATGTTGATCCGCCCAACATGCAAGGTAAAAGAGCATTTGATAGCATAGTGGATAAACAAATAGCTTTTTTTCATTTTCACAGCATTTTCAAAAACCACATAACACTTGCTATTACATTGATATATATATATCATAACAATGTCTAACGCTGATCCATACAAAACAGATTTTCTGTACCGAGAACTTTGGATGACCATCAAGACAGTAAGTTTTCAAAAATCTGACCTCAATTTTAGTAACCATTTAAGGATTGTTTTTCTTTTAGTTCATTTAAATAATACCCTAAAGTCCTCCGTTCATCTTCGGAAACACAGTTTAAGATATTTTAGATGTAGTCCGAGAGCTTGCTGACCCTCCATTAAAACTGTATGTACGATATACTGTTCATGTCCAGTTAGGTAATAAAAACATCATCAAAGTAGTTCATGTGACATCAGTGGGTCAGTTACAATTTGTTGAAGCATCAAAAATACATTTAGGTCCAAAAATTATGACTTTATTCGGCATTGTCTTCTCTTTCGGGTCTGTTGTGAACCGTGTGCATGACACTGCTGCTGTACGACGCTGCTGGGGTGTTATCTGGTGCACCCAAGCTTTTTTTTTCGTTTACAGTCTGAGGGAGACGCTGTAAACAAAACAATCTTCGCAAACATGTCTGAGGATAACACGTCAGCAGCGCCACTGTGCACGCGCATTCGCAACAGACCCGGAAGAGAAGACAATGCTGAATAAATCGTTATTTTTGGACCAAAATGTATTAATGATGCTTCAACAAATTCTAACTGACCCACTGATGTCACATGGACTACTTTGATGATGTTTTAATTAACTTTCTGGAAATGAGACAGTATACAGCACATACATTTTTTGGAGGGTCAGAAAGCTCTCGGACTAAATCTAAAACATCTTAAACTGTGTTCCGAAGATGAACGGAGGTCTTACAAGTTTGGAACAACATGAGGGTGAGTCATTAATTACATTATTTTCATTTTTGGGTGAACTATCCCTTTAAATGGAAAACACCACCGCTTTCCAAAATGTTACTATGTTTTTACTTTAGACGAATTTACACTTACCCATCTTTTTGCAAAGCGTGCACTTAATCTTTGTACAGCGCGTTGGATCCAAACAGGGATGAATTTAGAAGCCACCCAACCCGTTTTCCCTATTTAAAGACTGTTACATAAGTAGTTACACGAGTAAGTATGGTGGCACAAAATAAAATGTGGCAATTTTTTAAGCGGATAAAAATGAGAACTATATTGTATGGCAAAAGAGCACTAAGTTTGCAGCACTTCGACCTCGGCGCACAGTAACATCATCACTCCTGATTACTCCACCTCTCGCTCAAACTTAAAAGAGGGGGAGTTGTCAGGAGTGATGATGTTACTGCGCGCCGAGGAATGAATGGGGCTAGGCTAAATGCTAACACATTCACGACGCGCTGTACAAATATTAAGTGCATGCATTGATGAAAGATAGGGATGTATTAATTTATCTAAGTTGAGGTAAGAACATAGTAAAATATTGAAAAACTGTGGTGTTTTCCTTTAAAAGCAGCACTCCTATTTATTTTGAGTGCTAAAAATATTTGCCACAGACAGTTTAAGGCCTTATGCTGCATTCACACCGCCAACAACCTAGTCACTGTGTGTCAGCCATTTCTTTTAATGAGTTTATCAGAAGGCGTTCCCAATTCTGGTTGTCCTAGTAAAAACTACAAACAAATGAGTAACAATCCTCTCAGTAAATGGCAAAAGAGTGATGACATGAACTTCACTGCTTCACTCTCATTGGTAGTTTCTCCCAAAAGTCACTCATCAAGTTGAACTTTCCTCAACGTTGTGGCATAGCTGGACATGCCCACTTCCTGTTGTCGATGGTCACAGTTGCTCATGTTGCTGAATGGGGCAAAGCTTCCATTGGAATTAACGAGATTGTGTTGCTAGTCGCTGGTGGCGTACAAGCAGCATTAGTGTGTGTGTCTTTAAAAATATATCAAATGCAAATTACCTGATCTAACATTCCCAGCTACAGAGGGCATCCTTTATTCAGTCCCTAATGCAGATGGTTGGAGTGTTGATCCACCTAACATGAGGGGTAAAAGAGCGTTTGTTAGCATAATGAGAAAGAAAACAGAAACACATTATTAGTGGCATTTAAACACATTAACACTTGTTTATACTACATTTTCTGTTCAATCCATAGAGCACTCGTTTTGAGTCCTGAAACCCTGGGGTGACCACCGTGAACAATGTGTGTGAACAATGAATGCATTTAAAGACAATTAAAGACACAGTTCACTTGAAAACTTCTGAGTCAATGGTCTCAGCGTGGCCACATTAGATAGTATTAAAATACAAACGTTTTGTGTTATTGATTTGGAATAGTGTGTATGTTAAAACAGATGACATTTCTGTACTTTTGTCTATTTATCTTTTAATGTTTAGACATTTCTTGACTCCACAGCAAATTGAGGATTTTTGCTGTATTGTCTGAAAACAATGTTGATGTATACAGCTTATAGCTGAAATATCAGACAAGTAAACCGACACAGTTTTGAATTCAGTTATGCATATTACAGTTTTTCTCAATTGCTAAAACACAATTTTTGAAACCTTGCTCCATTTTCTGAAAACATTAAACACAAAACCTCATCTTCAAGCACTATTTGCAAAACCTCTGACTCCTCTTGCAAAATGAAACTTTCCCCCCAAAACAGTTTTACCTGTGTTCAAAACCAAGCACTGTTCTCAAAACAGTTTTACCTGTCTTCAAAACCAAACACTGCTCTCAATCCATAAACAAAGTGATCGAAATTATATACACTATCAAACAGTGAGTAAACACTACACCAAAAAATAGAAAACACATTGTTCAAACATATAGTTCTCAGTGAGTACATTTTTACAGTGTAACTCTCATTGCTTTGGACAAATTGCAAAGGCTTTTATACAATCAAGCAGATGATTATGTAAAAATGTCTGATGTTTGCAATTTCAATTTAATTTTTATAAAAATACATTATACTGGTTTCTGTTGAATAGTCTTATACCTCAAAACACTGAGGAATTAGTTCATTGTGCAAGGCATGTCATGCAAAATTGTTGACCATATGTGTCATAATCTGTTACTATAAGCATGAAGCATATTTTCTATGGGTTTTTTGTAAATGTAAACTGAATCGGTCAATTCCGGTCAAGTGAATCCTGAATTTTTTGTAATTTTTTTTATTTGTACTGTAATTTTTTTCAAAATTACAATTTGTGTAATTTGTTTACAGAAAAAAAATTGAAAATGTAAATTCATCCACAGTTTACATCAAAAAATACTGACACATATAATTGTGCACACTTGGTATATTGACAACATGGCAACATTTTGACTGTCTTGTTCATGAACAATGACACACGGACTTGCCATTTTGATGGGATTGACAAGTTCATGGATGAAAAAATGTACTTTTGAGAGATGATCTAAGGATTTTTACACCTATATTTGCAGTACTGTACCCTGCATCTCACAAACTTGTCATTTGTTTCTATGATACTGTAAAACTGTAAAGCAGTCAGTACTGTAACAAAAGGAAAGCACAATGTTCAGGGCCATACAATTTGTTCATTGTACAGTATACAGCCTAACATGCACTACTGTATACGACAGTGAACTGTCTTATATTGGTTGTATCACATCATTTGAGACAGGTTAAATCAATTTTGAGTGGTTGTGTTTAATCAATGACATGTATGATGACATTTGTAATTGTTTGTTGCCGCTTGTGTTTAGCAGTATGCATGACATGTGCATTTGAGTGCAGAATGTGTTTTGAGAATGAGTTTGTGTTTGGAGTTTTGCTAAAACATCTAAGTGAGATCTGCAAATTGTGTTTTATGATGTGAAATGGTTTAAGGTATTGACAACAGACTGCACAATTAGATAAATGAGTTCAGGCAAGTGAGAACTTTGTTCAGCCAATGGGTTTTAGTGTTTTAGCAATTGAGAAAAACTGTAAAGTCAAAGAATCTCCTAAGGTTGTCTGAGAGGACATACTTACATGAAATACAAACTGATTTTAGAAAATAATGTTTTCTTATGTTGTGAACCTCATGTCACGTGTGTGTGTTGTGAGAAGCACTTACAGTACAGTAGACAGCGAATCAGACTTTCTTCATTCAGTCCATCCAATAGATGGACTTTCTTCATGCAGTCACGTGTTTACAGTGCTTCTGGAGGTTGCGCGCGTTTAAATGTTTCTGACGAGGAACAGGTCGCGCGTATATAATGGCGGGTACACGTGTGAAGTTTTGCTTTAAGTTAAAAGATTAGTAAATTCATATTCACGTAATCCAACACTCTTTATGTTCTGCGTGTTTCTAGACACAAGAAAAACTGCATCAGACGATTCAGTTTTTGCAACGATCTAAACAATTCATTTATACTGATTCGCAAACCATTTCAAAACGTTTGGCCCGTTTGCTTTGTAAAGAATCGACTCAAAATACTCATTTATTTGCAACACCTTGTAAGGAATCAACTTAAACGAGTCATTAATTCGTGAATGTGTTTGTGTGTGACACCGCGTGAGTGAGAGACGCATGGAAAGGAATTTGAAGCTGAATGTTATTTGCTCTATAAACGACAAAGACAAAAACTAAGGACATTTAATCTATATTTTTATTTTATTTTAATTAGTTTTGCCAGACACACATTACAGTTTTAGTTAGTTATCGTTTTTTTGTAATGCCTCGTTTTTATTTTTATTTCAGTAAACGACAATGTTTTTTCCCACCTAGTTTTCGTTTTTTCGTTCGTTTTCGTTAACGATTATAACCTTTCTCCATGTCACGGTTATTATGTTGTCTACTATGTTTGCTTTAAATTTATTAAATACATGCAATTGGTTGATGAAACATTTATTAAAATTAAGACACAAATTATACAAAATGAAATTCACTTTCTACAAAGCAAAACCTAATTAAGTTGTAAAAATGCCTAATGATTTACAAAAACAAAACTTAATCTGCACTTAACTGTTAAAAGACGTGAATGTTAATAATTTGGAATACAACCAGGAAAGACTTTCGTTTTAATTATTTTATTGCTGGATTTTACAAAAAATGTTTTTCTTTTATATGCTGGAATATGCAGAAATATAAGTTAACAGAAGAAGGACTTTCTTTATTTCATTAAAATATGGTGGAATGTGCAGAAAATAGGTTTAAATGTTCAGCAATTTTCTTCAAGTCTGAGACTGTTGCTTTGATAAAATTTTAGCTTGATGCAATGTAAGTGCACGAAACCAAACGCCGTGACCTCGTGCCAGAACCCAAATGCCGTGACCTTGCGCCAAATGTTTTTATTGGTTTATAAGCACAAACAGGCGAGTTATGAAAAATTGAGTGTGAGGGATTTGTTCACTTCACACAAAAATATCCTGGAAATTGGAATGAGATGGCTAACTGTAGTAGCTCCACTGTCTATATTTAGAGATCACTTTTTTAACCGACAACTGATTAATTCTGTTTGACCTTGTGTTTAACTTATTTATAAACTGCTAATTGTTGCTAATAAAAGTTGTTAATATTGTTGTGCATGTTATTTTGTTATTGTTTCAGTATTAGTGTTTGGTAATCAGTTTCTGAAGGGTTTAGGCACAAGCCAACATTATAGTGACGCTGTCTGATTACGTCATAATTTTATAATTATTCACAATAATACCGTATACCGGGGTAAAATAGGGAGGCGGTTTGATGGTATCAAAATTTGGATACCGCCAAAGCCTAGTATGAAATATTTAATAAATTGTATTATAAAATACATGATATTATTGCTTTTTATTATAACAAATTCAAATCTTCAATCTTTCTAAATAAATTATAAATGTAATTTTTATTTGCAAGGCGATAGCGTTTTGCGCTCAAACAACACTAAGAGAGAGTTTAAGAATGGTTCAGACCAACCTCACGAAAGTGTGACTTACAGAAGATATACTTAGTGTAAGAACGTGTCGGGAATCATGCCATAGAGTTAAGAGAGAGGCTAAGGAATAGGTTAAGAACTACTTAGCGATAAGAACGTTTTGGGGAACCGGGCCCTGTATTGTAGTAGCAGGCAACAGTAATTTAGCCTGAAGTTTCAGATAGAAGAGTGTGATATTTTGCAGAAAGAAGGACAATCTCATTTTTGTGTTTCCTAGAAATATGATATGCAAAACTCGACACAATAGTGAAATTGCTATCACATCCTCTAAATGGACATCGAACTTGTAATCTTTCTTGCAAGTGTGACCTCAAATGACGAACTAAAGATAAAAATTCACACCTTATAGCACAAAAGTCACATTGTATAAGAGTATCACATAATGGTAGCTGACTATTCCTCTAAGGCCCATTTGCTTTGTGGTCTCTGTACATGTGAGCTTTAACCCTTTAACTGCCAGCTCAACCAAACGGTTGAGCACATTTTGAGTCCCTATATTTTATTGAGAGGAGTACCTAACTTAACTCAAGGTAATTGAGCCATCTCTACTATTTGTGTAAGATATGTTTTGCCAAAAAAATCCACTAGATATCAATGTATCAATCATCAGCACTTGTCACAACACATCTTGTTATGTGAATTTTAGAAATAAAAAAATCACTTCTGTTATATGAACTGTTCTTGTTGAAATTTTGCAAGGAAACCATATTTTTTTGACATATTACACTGTAAGAGCCCTAACTTTACAAAATGATGTTACTTGGTGCCATGAAAAAACTTTCATATGTTTTGAATAATTTTTCAAAAACATGCTCAACCAAACGGTTGATTTGTCACTTAATGGTAAAAGTAGAAAAGCTAGGGTAATGTTTTCAGATCATCCATTTCTGCAGTCAGAGTGTACTATTTGCTATGAAATATACATTTCTGATCATTCACAGCTATGAATATGACACAGCTATTGTTATTTCTTATTTAATATATTGAGATCATTTCTTAAGTATGTATTTTTGCCACTTCTGGATATTTTTTTGAAATAACTATAATGAATTCATATAATTAATGTATGGAAATCATAATTACTCATTAATTAATCAATAATTACTTCTTAAATTATGTTTTAAATTGTTTGAAGGATTGTCTGCAATGTTGGCTTACTCTACACAGCATTGCTGGTTTACAAATAAATGTTAAAGGGGCCATGTCACAAGACTTTTTTAAGATGTCAAATAAATTTTTGGTGTCCCCAGAGCACATATGTGATGTTTTAGCTCAAAATATCATATAAATAATTTATTATAGCATGTTAAAATTGCCACTTTGCAGGTGTGTCCTTTAAAATGCAAATGAGCGGATGAAGTGCAAACACCGATCACAATGATGGTGGTTTGTTGAAATTGAAACTTAGTTGTGCTGTGAATTATTTTCTCTGTCTCTCCCTCTCTGGATTAAAACACTGGAAATGGCAGTGCTGTGGTTGGAAAGTGCAAATTAAGGGGTGGTATTATTATAATAAGGGCTCCTTCTGACATCACAAGGGGAGCCACATTTCAATTACCTGTTTTTTCACATGCTTACAGAGAATGGTTTACCAAAACTAAGTTACTGGGTTGATCTTTCTCACATTTGCTAGGTTGATAGAAGCACTGGGGACCCAATCATTGCACTTAAACATGGAAAATCTCAGATTTTCATGCCGTGACCCCTTTAATTTATCTAAAAAAAGACAAAACAAATTATTTTGCACTACCAAACTTGACAGTGTGTTTCTTAAATCATAAAATACTAATATGCCATTGTATTACTATCTTTGGCCTTCTTTTATTTTAGGTTTTAAATGCAGAATATCCTTATTTTTGTTAATTTTGGTCATTTTTATTGCAAAAAACATGAAAACATGTCATGTCCTGCGTTAAAATAAAAACCTGAAATATTTTAATATGTTATACTTCAATAAATAAAGAAGATTTAATATACAAAACCATTTTATTTGGATTATGTTTGTAAAAAATTAGTATTATAGTTCATATTTTCTAATTTCCATAGAATGTGTTTGAATTCCTTTAAGTGACATATCAACCGTTTGGTAGAGGCCGATTTAAAAAAAATTATGGGATGTGTTGAAAAAAAATACATTGATTGTGTTAAGTGGTGACATAAGGAAATAAGAAATGCAAACAAAAATTTTTTCAAATGCCTTTTTCTTGGTGTGGCAGTTAAAGGGTTAAAGGGACACAAGGCAGCATTTTTATGTTAATAAATCATCTTCGTAAGTCGGTATATGGTTAAATGACTCATTACATGACGAATGAAGACTCTCTCGCCCGCCCCAACCGTCTGTAGGAAGAATACCCCACTTGCAAGTTCGCTGTATCCGACCCGGTGTCCTTCAGTCTCGTATAGTCTTAGATATAGAACGCATTTACTCCCAGACACTAGGGGGAGCTAGTAGAGAAATAATACTCAGACTTGCCTTGTGTGCCTTTAAGAGCAGTAAGTTTAAAGTATGTTCTTGGGCATTCTGCCACACCACACTGATGAACGTAATAAGCAATATTTTTATGCAGCTTAATGTGCTGAATAAACTTAAGCACTGTATCAAAAACATTTCCACACGTGCTAAATTTGCAATTAAACATTTTCAGAAAAGAAACCAATAGAGATTAAAGAGAAAAGGTGGTCACACCTAGCCTGACTACGTCAGACTTTGTACTTTCGCTAAATTTCACTACGCTTCTATACTCAGTCTGAGATACTTCCCATTCTAACCGTTTTCCTCCGGTCTCAAAACGCCGGTCCAATCAACAGAGGGCAGGCTGAGAGCCGTGACGTAGACGCTAAGCGCGAATGTACGATTGTTGTTTGTGGACATGGAGGCACAGAAAGCTATTTGCTCTGTTGTGGAGAACAGGCACTTTCCAACTTAAACCCGAACAAGAAGAGTGTTTGTTAAACATTTTGAATGGATATTATGTTGTTGCCCTACTCCAGACAGGTTTTGGTAAAAGTTAAATTTATCAACTATTACCGATCGTCAGCGAGAAACTGTGTGCAGCACAGCTTGACGTGCACAACGATTGAGAAATCATGGAAGGGAATTTCGTTGTTCACAGTTAATGGTGGAGGACGCGTGGGCAAACATTCTTTGGTGACGTTCCTGATTAACCAGAAAATAAGGTAGGAAGATTTAATTTACATATGGTTATGGCTGTCTGGTGGAAGAGTTTGAGCGGAGAGAGGGGCGTTCCTCCACTTAGACGTGAGTGGAAAGACACCGTAAGGATCGTGTTCTAGCTCTGGCCCGATTTACTTTACATAATCTGCAAAAGTCGTTCATAACCATGTTAACGCCGGTATTTCGCTCGATGGGTTTGTTTTCACATCATACGTGTGTTTTACTGCAGAAATTCGATGCGGCTCAATCGGCGCATAACGCACATCATGTCCAAACGTTATGTGATTGGCTTACGTTTAGACCAATGATTTTAAACTTCAGACAAGCCCCTCCCACGAGGAGGAAAACGATTGTCAATAATGCCCAGCCAGACTCTGTCTATGAAGCGAAGCAAAATAGCAGAGGATGGTATTACCAGGCTAGGTCACACCATGTGGTGGTAAGAAATGAAAACACCTAAAAATTAAATATGCACTAGCCTATGTGTGTCAGACAAAAAGAACACCTGACAGCACTTACTCAGAACGCAAATACATTTTCAGGAAAAAAAAAATGAAAGAGAACAAGTGAATTCACCTGGTTCCTATGTGAAACCTGCTGAGAGCATTGCTGGCTACAGAACTGGCTAACAAAGACCACACCACATTCAGAAATGTATCATCAAAAGATTATTTATGCATTTACATACAGAATACAATTGAAAATGACAGTAACCCACCAGGCAAGAAGGATGGTTTAGCTTATCCGTTTGCTAACTTAATTTTAATACTAGCCTACTGATAATTTGCCGCCTTCTCCGAAGACAGAGAGCAGTGAAAGCCTTTCAACAGACTCCAGTCTCCAAAAAAATATTTAATAACGATGCTGATTGGTTTAAGTTGCGCATGCGCAGTTTATTGTAGAGACAGACAGATTACAAGACACATGCACTGTTCTACCAACCTGTTTTACCCAGCACAAAGTAATGTTATAACATCTGAACATAACATAAGTGCTATATTCAGCTTAGCTCACATGTATAGCTACCTTACAGAATTAAATGAAGATACCAGCACATCTTTAAACTGACGTTTGCTTGTGTTTATTCAGTGACCATAAAATCTACAAGCTACGTTTATGCTAGTGTGCAAACCACGACTTCAAGATCCCCGATTACAAGACAGCAAAACAAAACTCATATAACGTTACAACAGCCTGTCCGGTAGCACGTGTAATCAATTCAATAATAAACTGAGCTAAGGAAGCTTACCGGTGTAACAGCCGATCCTGTTCCCCTCGGAATGTCTGTTCCCCCTCCAATCGATAAAGCGTTTCTGCGGACAGCACATGCGCAGGTACCTAAGACTATCTGTGTGTTTTTTATTTTTTAGTATGGTATAGCATATGTACAGAGTTTGTACAAACTAATACAGCTCACACCAATTAAAGCTATAAAATAAATATTAAGGATATTGTTAATGCTTATTTTTACAGTCTGGGCTAACGCTATTTGAGCCATTGTCACTGTGGTGTTACAAGCTTGACTCGACTCGTGTCTACTCTCCATGTTTGCTTTTCCATTGTAAATATAGTGCCTTGTACCTGCATGTGGTACCATTTTTCTATGGATTGAGTAAAAAGACGCCACTTCACAGCGTTCAGTTCAGGTTATTTAGTTTTTTGTTTATTTTTACCGGGAGTGGGTGAGCGAGTCGATTCGTGCGAACGTCACTAAAGGCTGATGAGGGTCTGTGGTACCGTTGGCTGCGCGATTTCAAAATTCAAACAGCAGCGATCCCACAATGCTATGCGGTGGCTGTAAAATCATGCTTCTACAGTGTAGTTGCAATAAAACTACATGATTGTCTATAAATTTCCCATCATGCATTTGCATTTACAATAAAAACATGAATACAATATTTTGTTTGAACCACTGCCAGTTTAAATTCTATGATTACAATAACCATAACAGCTGAGAAAATAAAATCGTGTGAGCAACGATAAACAAGATGCAAGGGTACCTTATGACAGAGTTCCCTTTATTAAAAAATTAGGAGCCGCGATAGACGTGCCACGATAGACGAGATAATGAACCTGATAGGCGTGAAAGTCGCGAGGCTGTGTAGCAGAATTCTAAAAATAAAATAAGGGCTACTAGGCTTGATGAAAGCCGCAATAGGCTACATTAATTTACAGCGGCAATAGTGGGCATGTAAATTAATGTTTTGATTGTCGAGTCTGGAGTGCCGCATTCTGTTGCTGTAGTAGCAGCTCCAATTTGAAAAGAATGGCCAGTATTATTTAGAGGAGAGACCGCATGAAGTCAAAGCGGAAGCTAGATGAGTTGAAAACCAATGCTTTGTCTTTGGAAGACCATTAGGAAGGATGAATAGGGGATAGATATGAATGGAAACAGAGGTAACGTTTTTTGATTGTTTAATAAATAGAGCAAAAAAGGTAGGAGATAGACGTAAATCTGAGAATGTCAAACCCTTAGTTGGGATTGAAACGTCGTGTATGGCAGGCGAGTTCCGCTAAACGCATAAACCCATAGAAAGCAGTTAAAACAGTTTCTAAAAGGGTATTGGTATAAGCAGAGAATGGACTGTTACGTATGTAAGAGTGTGTGATCTAAGTCAAGTGTGATGGGGAGAAGTTTGTCAGGAATCTTAAGAGTACTTTTTCTATGCTTCTTAGTACAAGCCGTATCGAGGGCGTAGAAAAAAGACTTGAAAAATCAGGATTGTGATAGTGAGCGTGAAATTGATACCAGCCAGCAATTTATGTATAGTAGTGATCTTTAGATTGCGAGACTCATGACAATTAACTATGAACGTGCATACACTTTAAATTAAAATGGGGAATAATGGGATATAAAGCGAGAAACAAAAAGTCGTAAACCAGGACCACGGGGAACTGTATGCTTTGAGAGTTGATGGCGCCACTCCTTCCGTGATATAAAATCTGCCAGAATTAAGCAAATGGTTATATTGGGAACCTAGTCCAGGACGATTTTTGGCCAGGGTCGGACATGGTATTGAAACCTTGTTTGCTGCTGGGCAAAGGTGCCTGAAAGCCTGTAAACGAAAGCGAGAGAGAGCATCAGCAATGGCATTTGATTTTCCTGGAATATGTTCGGCTTTGATTGTGAAATTATTCATGACAGATTGCCATGTTACATGTCTAAGAATAGACATTATAGCCTGGCAATGTGATCGACCTTTATTGATGATTTCGACTGTGGCTTTATTATCGCAGTACATGGTAATGTGTTTACGTGACCAGACTGGACCACAGAGGATGCTATTTTTCTGAAAACCATTTACCTTGAAAGTACCCCCCTGAAAGCAATAGAAGGGGCTACATCGGTGTAAAGCTCAAGTTCGGCAGATGATTCGGGAATGTCATTATCTAAAATTATAGTTTCAGTCAGGTTTACAACAGAGTGTGCCAAGTCAGCAATCAAGAGAAAAAAAAAGAAGTGACCTTGAGGGATGATTCTCATTCTGAAATTCAAGAGAAAAAAAAGAAGTGACCTTGAGGGATGATTCGCAACGAGAATGATGCAGAGGAATTCGATCGATGTAGACGAACCCATTGTTTTCTCATTTGACAAGAGTATGCCTAAATCACGAAATAATTGCTTTAACTAGGGCTGGAGGATATGGCCAATTTTTTTTATATCAATGGTATACTTCTAGAATCCGGCCAATACGGTATCAATCCGTAAAGGGATAGTTTGGCCAAAAATGATATTAAACCCATGATTTACTTACCCCCAAGCTGTCCGAGTTGTATATGTCCATAATTTTTCGGACAAACACATTTTCGGATATTTTAGATCTTTCAGTTAATTAAATGTGAAGTTACGGGGTCCACGACCTTCAAGTCCAAAAAAGTGCGTCCATCCTTCACAAAATAAATCCAAACGGCTCCAGGATGATAAACAAAGGTCTTCTGAGGGTAATCCGTGCGGTGTTGTTGTGGAAATATCCATTAAAACTTTATTAACGAAAATAAATACCTTCCGGTAGCGCCGCCATCCTCTGTATTCAGGAGAGAGTATTAGCGTAGTGTACGCACTTTTCTTAGTGAGGTATGACAAATTCGGAGGGTGGGGGCACAGATCAGCAGCAGAGTAGCCTCCATAGGCTGCGTAAGCTCTGATCCTGAATGCAGATGCTACTAAGATCGAAGATAAATGAATTTGCCAAGTCTATGAAGCCTCCTCCTAGAAAACTATACAATATTTACAAAATAAAAATGGTATAAATTAATTTATGTTAATTTTTTGGTATTTAGCCTTCATACAAAATTAAATGTAAGCTCACTGTCAAATAATCAGACTTAGGGCTCACCTAAGACAAAGACAAAAACACCTAAGACAAAGACAAAAACACTGCTTTGCACTCCATTTGCAGCTTTGTAAAACACTTTGCAAAACTGGTATAATCCACTGCACAACACTCTTTTTGCGGAACTGTAAACACAACTCACTGCTTTAAACTCAATTTTCAAATGATCAACACACTCCTAGCAAAACTATACACATGTATGACTATTATTTACACTATTTGCCAACTGTCTGGCTCACTGTCACATGAGAAAACTGTTTTAGATAAAACCGTGTGGACCAGGAAAAGTGATAATTAGATGAGCCAAGGAAGAGGACATGGAGGTGAAGTAGGAAGAAGAGGAGGAGGAAAAGGACGTGAAGGTGACGATGTGAGAGGGAGAGGACGACAAGAGCAAGGAGGTGAAGTAAGAGGAAAAAGACAAGTTGGAGATCGAGGCAGATGCCATGGGTCATGAGATGAGGCAGGTTCTAACCTCACTTAAACAAGGAGATGTGGCAGGAACATTATTGGACACCATGCCATAGTCAATGTCCCAGGACAACGTGGTAGTAACATAACTATGTGTACAAGTCAAAATGGTGTTGTTCACCATCATGTAAGCCTTGGCCCATATAACACTGCAGACATTATTACATTCCTGGACACCTTACATTACATGCTCACTAATTTTCAGAGACCAGAGTAGCCCAGACTTGTCATCATATTGTCGCTGCCCGATGAAACTCACATATGTCCAAAACGGTTACTTTTCAGGAAGTGAAAAAAACACCGTATTTCAAAAGCAGTTGAATGTAGCGTTGTCATACTTGGTACAGTATCTTTAAATTTAACCATATTCTTGCCAGTGTAATGATGTAATTCACATTTGACCAAAATTGAGTTTAAATGGACATACGTGCACATTTTACAGTAACGGTGGTTGATACACGTTCTTCCGATTATTAATTAGAATGGCCAAGTCGCGTTTCATATTGACAGATGAATATGCTCAGTTTATTAAATAGCCTATGTCTTAGTTGATTAAATATGCTTAGTTTATTTAATATTTATTACAAATATATTAAATGTCTCTTGCAAACTATGAAGGGACAATGAATCAATACACTGACATGGTTATGCTAGACAGATACTTTGTTTGCACAGTCCTACCGTAATTTTGTCACTCCTAGACGTACATCTGGTGTCAGGGGGGAAACGTTTACCTCAATGAAGCAAAGTCATTGTCTCACCAGGCTATGTTTATTTGGCAATGTATTACAGAAAAAAAAGTGAAAATGAAGATGCAGTTCCAGTTAACTCCAGTTACCAGTTCATGTTTATTCTTCAGGTGATTTAAAGCTCCACTGTGTACTTTTTTTGAGTTAATTCTTAGCAAAAACCCATGTTTTCTTTCAAAAGTATGTGCTCATTCATGTGTAATTACTTCCACCCCACTAATCAAAGTATTCTCGTAAGTGTAGAATCTGCTATTTAAAATGCATACCGTCGAAGCGCTCTCTGGCTGAATCCATGTTGTGCCTCCATCTTTGAAATACATTCGCCGACGAGGGACATTCCTGAAATTCAAGCTCCGCCTTTCGCGCTTTCTCTCTACACTCACGCTGGCCGATAGCTGAAGCCTCCGGAGGTTGCATGCGTAGGCGGTATACGTCATCAAGACAGTCTTATTTCAGAATATTAACAATTATAAAGCTGACAATTATTCTTAGTTAATTGTAAATTGATGTAATATGCTTATGACTTGTGAATGTAATGCTCAGTTAATTTAAATAAACCAGGCTTGATGACGTATGCAGCCTGCGACCTGCGTAGCTAAATCCTTCGGATTTTACAACAGCCGCACACCGTGATGAACCTGCGATCTAATGCTTTGATTTGAAAGCCTGTTGAAGACATATTCTCAAGGACATTAAAACAAGTCGCCAAGGAAGCGAAACGGGGATTTTAAACGACAACGCGACAGGAAAAACATCAAGACCAAAGTCAATATTGGAGTTAGTTTTCCAAGATGGGGCTCAAGGGAGACAGAAGTTGCACTTTATATCTTCTCCACAGGTAATTCAGCATATTCGTTTACATCTATACAGTCTATTTTGTAAACTTGAAGTTTTATAGTTCCTTGGCTAACTATAGCATGGTTATGCAGTTAGTGTAAACACGCATGTGGTTTAATGTGTTCGAACAGCCACACGCCGTCTCTCCGCCCATTTATGTAATCTGAGGTAAAAAAATGTTTTTAATCTTTTCTGACCTCTAGCACAAACACCGGTGACAGCCCTATTTTTAGCCTTTCATTGATAAAACGCTGCTGATCTGCGGGTCTTTCGTTTCATTTTACAAGCGTGTGAAAGTTGAGCGATCTTATTTCACCAATATCAGAGAAAGCTTTTACATATACACGGACATGTAACGTTTACATAAAACATAAGCATTGGACTCTGACATAATATTCCTGTCATTACTCCAGCTCATGATTAAATGACAGGAGAGGGACTCGTCCACAGACCATGTCCTCAGTATTCTGGAGAGAAGCGGTCGAAAATGGACAAAAAGAGACGGATTTAAACACCAAGTGTAAACGTAATGTGTCTCTCTCGTCCACTTGTGATATGATCGACGAAAACACATCTTAATACAAAGTTTAACAGCCCCTGTGATATTTTTCCTCGCGTCGATGAAAAAGGAGTGTCTAAGCTACGTTTATGGTTGCTTTTTGTATGTGATTTTAAGCAGACATATCATGACAATCAGACATTTTCCATGTTAAACATAAATCTGTGTGCTTTGATGGATCACAGGCAAAGGACATTGCAAATTGTTCATTTTTTTTTCATTGCTTTTGCTTTGTAGCTACTGGAAGCCATGTTAACCTTGGCATGACACGGCCGGGCCACCGTACAAGTTAAAACGCATTCCGAATGGGGGGGGGGGCTAGAAAATAATATTCAGTTGGTTGTCATATAGACTTTCACCGCTAGATGGGAGTAGATCTTACACAGTGGAGCTTTAAGCAATAGAGGGTTTTCACTAGGGGTGGGCAAAAAAATCGATTCTTAGATGAATCGCGATTCGGACGTGGGCCGATTCTGAATCGATTCAAAAATGTCAAGAATCGATTCTTAAATGTTAGTTTACAAAATAACGTCACGTTATCAGAACCAAAAGGCGGAACTCAACTGGGGGAGCGGTGATGCACACGGACAACTTAAGAGAGCGCGCCCTGCAAGAGCGCATAGCCGAGCTTACAAGAGCAGAAGAGAAAGAACACTTTAAATGCTTGTAGGACTATACTGCATATATCTCTACATTGAATTTAGGGCTGTCACCATTACTCTATTCTTTTTGAGGAGTTTTAAAAAAAATCCTTGAGTACATGTCGAGTACTCCTTAAAATAGCGGAGATGCGGTTTAGTGAAACTAACAGTATTAGAACCATACAAATCAGCGCTACGCTGCCTCTCTCTCCCTCTCGTTTGCTCGCTCACACACACCGTGCGTGTGAATCAGGAACTGCGTGAGGCAAGAATGTGCATCCATGTGAATTTTGGAAGTTAAAGACGACTGAGCTGCAGTGGCATGGCAAAACACATTTGAGAAGAAAGGCGCAGCAACTCAAAAAGACCTGCATGTTTCACAATTACTCCAAAAGACCATAATGACAATTTTGCGCGTGGAGCAGCAGTTGTGCGATCTACCGGCATTGCCTTTGCGATCGACGTATTGTACACCCCTGCCCTAAACCATCCGCAGACTGTTTAGATATAACATGAATATACTTCTGTAAAAATATGCACATAGTTTGTTATTCAGTTGCTGGGTGCGCTGCATTATATAAATACAGTAATACTGCCAATCACTGTGTATAATGATGATGATTAGACGCTTAACATTCGTGGAAGTTAATGCCGGTTAACATATAGAATTAATATGTCACGTTAAATTAATATTTTTACTGGTTTTAATGTCTTACAACAGAAACAACACATGTATGTATATAAGAATGACATTATTTATCCCTAGTTGCATTAAAGTACAGTATATGACAGTTCAGAGACTAGCAAAAGCGCAAACATTAACCTGGCTTTGAAAGCAAATGCGACGTAATGACGTCACAGATATGCAAATTAGTACGTCAAGAATCGATTCTGAATCGAATCGGGACCCTAAGAATCGATTCTGAATCGATTCATGAGGGTCCAAGCGATTCCCACCCCTAGTTTTCACCAACTTATGTCAATGTCAGCTTTATTTATATGGCAAATTTAAAATAGTCAGTGTCCTACCAAAGTGCTTTACAGTAAAATAAGCACACAGTAAAACAATAAAAGCAATAACTGTTTTTACCATTTACTATTAAAAGTATTATTATCATTACAATAGAAAATTTGTTATGAGCAATTAAGCAAACTGGCATCAAGGCATTGCAGCGCAAATTTTAGTTGTGTTTAAGTACATTTTGTGCAAACACTAAAAGTACATATTAAATACTCTTTAAATAAAGCACAACATATAGAAGCATAATTGTTTTATACTTTATGGACTTCAATCATATTTCTAATACAATACTATTATTTTTCCTGAGCTTTGCCAACCACAAGCGCCTCCTCTGATAATTTCTTGGATTGCTTTCCCTGGTTTTTAATAACTTTTGGAAGTCGATAATATTCCAAATGTTTTTCTCAATCTGTCCTATTGGTACAACCTCGAACACGGCGATAATTAACCATTTTCCTTGACGACGTTCGGAATATACTTCAGTACCTGTGCTCTGTTATGGCATCTTCCACTCTGATGACGTGTCGTGAAAACCCTCTATACCAACTAATCAGACTCAATACTGACATTACAGGTGGAATTATAAAATAGCAACATGCCTTAAAGGGATAGTTCACCCAAAAAATAAAATTCTGTCATAATTTACTCACCCTCAAGTTATTTCAAACCTGTATGAATTTCTTTTTTCTGCTGAATGCAAAAGAAGATATTTTGAAAAATGTCTGTAACCAAACTCCACTAACTTCCATAGTAGAAAAAAAATTACTATGGAAGTCAATGGGGTCCGTCAGCGATTTGGTTACAGACATTTTTCAAAATATCTTTTCTTTGTAGAAAAAAGAAATTCATACAGGTCAGAAACAACTTGAGGGTGTGTAAATGACGACAGCATTTTCATTTTTGTGTGAACTATCCCTTTAATGCAAGATTTTAATCATTACTTTCCGGTCAGAATTGGCTGATAGGAATTCCAAAAATTTCATTAGATTAGACCAAGTCATTTTAACACATGCACATAAACAATTACATGACAATACACAATAAATAGAACATTTAATTAATAAATTAATCAGTAAGTCAGAACAGCCCATTCATCCAGGTAGTGAAATTGCATCACTCATGGTCAAGTGCATTGTAAAATGGATGAAAGTCCTTGGGTAAAACATGTTTCAGTTCTTGAAGGTGCTTGAACTTCAGGATAATTTTTGGGGCAGATGTATAGAGTGGGGCCACGATGACACACGTCTTCCTCAGGAATGGGGATGTGAAGGGTTGACAGTTGTCAGAGTGTAGTAATTTAAACTCCATACTGCCATCCACATTGTATCTAATAGATAGATTAAAGAAAAGAAGGGGGGAGGGGTGTCGGGGGACACAGGTCACAGAGATAAGAGGGAACCAAAAGCATGTTTAGATTTATGAAAACAAATATTTTAATATGATATGACTAATGTTTCATGTATTTGTGAAAAAATGTGTTAAAAAAAACACCTGACTGCCCGAAGGTCATGCACCGTAGGATCTCCAACTTTGCTTCCAGGTCGGACTGACTTACAGATGTTGACTTTGCTAAAGTCTTGGAAAAAGCTGGTTTTGGACTGGAACAAGCTCCTCGAACAACTGCAGCATACTCAGCTAAAACATGTATGTCACTCTTTCTCAACTTCCTCTCAATCACACTGTGCACAGAGTCACATTCCATTTGTGTGTGACCTCTTTCAAGTTACTTCTGTGTCACACGTTTCTTTTTCTCAGTAGCAAACTTTAAGAGGGCATTGCTCAGGACCAGATTTCTGTTTTGATAGCCACACCCATCAATCCAAAGGATGAATTCATTGTAAGTGGGGTGTGCTTCAAGGTAATCCACAATGCAGGAGGTGAACTCATTGGCAGAGACCCCAGCTTCCCCTCAACTTAATTTTTTGCTTCATGTGATGCCATATTGTAGATGGTAAAATTACGGACACCAAGCTTCATTTTGTAGTACAGGGCAGACGCTTGAAGCTTTGGGCACAGGAGAAGGCCTTGCAGATCCATGCATGCAACCAAGGTGGTTTTGTTTGCAAGTTGTTTGTCCTTTACCTTTTCTGCTCGTGCATCGTCCATTTTAACACAGTGTTCCTCCCACACCGCAGCCTCGATGTAACTGGCTTTGAAGGCACAGCAAGTGTCAAACTGCTCTTTCTTCGGATGGAACAGAGACAGATTTAAATCGTTAAAGGTGTTAGTGAATACTTGCCGTGACAGAGGCTGGATGCTGTGGTCTGCAACAGGGTTCCCGCGGGGTCTTAAAAAGCCTTAAAAGCATTGAATTTATGAATTTGGAAATAATACCTTAAAAAGACTTAAAAAAGTCTTAAATTTTGATGTCTGGGTCTTAAAAATTGTGCTGTATGTAACTTCTCCATATTGTATTTTTCCTTAAAAGTTTCTTTGTCAACCACATTTTGATTAAAACAGGGATGCAAACACATCGCTTTTCAGCGCCTGCGCCTTTTTATTATTAATGGCATTTTGGTTGCGAGCACATCGTGTCTCTCCCGATGAGTCTGCTGTACGTTCACATGCTCTCTGTTTCTCGATGAATTGGGTGCGACATGAAGCGAGTTCAGCGTAACATGTTTCTGAACTTGAGCAGAGTTGTATGCATTAAAGGTTTTCACGGAGGACCGGGTCCGATTAACATTATGTGTAAAACCCGAGTCGATAGGAAAACGGCCGTGATCAGAGTCAGTCAGCGCTAATGTTCACGTGCAGTTTCAAGCTGCGTGCCTCCGTTTCTATTGCGATAACAACTGGCTTGGTTTGAAAGTCACGACCACGCGCTGCACTTTCTTTCTCCGTCCCTTTGTTTAATAATATTCTTATTAATGAACCATCTTTTTATATCTAAAAAGTTTGCTCAAAGATCACAAAGATGGTAGCAAAAAAGCAATGTGAATGTTAATTAAGCCCATTGCACGAGCAAAGCTCAAGCTGACTCTAGATATAAAAAACGCAAAGCTCTAATATAAAGTCACCAGTCACTGGGACAGCAAGTAGACTTTTGAATCTAAAATAATAAGTGGATTAAGCTCTTTTAATCTGCAAGAGAGGAATTAAAAGAGGCACTTTTACTGCTTCTGCTCTATCTAAAAAAGGAAAGAAAACTACATAAACCATAACACACCGATTACATTTATAATCTCTAGACCTGCACTTTCTATCATTAATATACTACACATATTATTGTATTCAAAAGAGTTTGATAAAAGGGGTCATCTACACAAGTATTGCTTCATATGTCAGTGCAAAAACAGTAAAGTGTTTTGTGATGCTTTGACAAACATTGTCAGCTTTGTTCATTTATGGTTGGATTTATGAAATATAATGTGAAATTAATATAAATGAATGGAGCCAGATGGAAGGCCCTGGATACGTTGCAGGAGGTGGCCAGGAAGAAGAGGAAGAAGGAGTAAAGCAAGAAGAAGTGCTAGATAGTTAAAAAAGAGTTTTGGTTTAACATAAAAAATGAAATTGAATATTCCAAATTAATGTCGGCGTCTTTTGATTTTCGAATTTCATTTTTCTCTATATACCTAGGTTGGTAGGGATGGCAGGGGTCTGTGGCAATGTAGCCTAAGTATCTGGATATTTGCCTGGGTGTGAGGGCTTAGATTACCTTTCTCTTTTTTGAACATACATGTGTTTGCATCTCTGTTTGTTTAATAAAGTAGTATAAATAAAGAGTGGCGGATCCAATAATTGAGAACGCAACACAGTCCCGGGTCACAGTACAAAATACTGCGAACACGTGATACCTTCAGTAAATGAAGATCACCACAATCATAGACTGCAACACAACACAGCAACAGGCAAAGGAGAAGTGGGAAAAATCAAAGAAAATCTCAGAAATTCCTTAACAACTTATTGTTTGGCAAACTTTCTTGTGGCCTACTGAAAAAATTTTTTCACACTTGCTTGGCTTATAATCTTTTTACCCATTTCACATTTTGGAAAAATAAATGAACACAAGTTTAAGTATTTTAGTTTTTCTTTGCTGGTAGGGACGTGAAATGGGTATTAATTTTTTATATAAATGGTCTTAAAAAGGTCTTAAAAAGACTTGAATTTAACTTGAAGAAACCTGTAGGAACCCTGGCACATGATTACTTATACTGTGTGTGGAGATGACTGATGGACTTGAATAAAGGCTCCACATACATCTTTGATGAGAAGGACCTGCAGTAGTGCGATGGAACTTTTGGCAGATCCAGAAGGAAGGTCTTTAGGAAGTCCTGCTCCTCTGTCCTTTCACTCACTCTTGCCATCTTCTCAGGACTTTTCCCTCTTCGCCCAACCCACTTCAAAAAAGTCCACTGCTTGATGCCAAGTGTAGACAGGAACATCTTTTGACAAACTTTGAGCCTTTTACCATCTACACATAAACAACAAAAGAGAGACTGACATCCGATATTGAACCGCTTCTGTCCGGCGCCGCTTGAGATTACTCACCTCCACCAATGTTTTCACATACATTCTCCTCTCTTTCCATTCCAATTTCCCCCCAAAATACTTGAAAATGTCCTCCCTCTTCCCTTCATCAATTTCGGAGCAGTGTAGTTTGCTTGATTTCTTGCAGGACACAGATTGGCACTGGCCGCCCATTTTTCTTTCTTCTTTTGATGACAAATTAATTTTTTCCCGTCCAAGGTAAGATTGATATTTTGATATTTAAGCCATGATTTACTCACCCTCACCCTCGAGATGCATCTTTTATCAGACGAACACATTTTCAGTTATTTTAGAACATGTCTTAGATCTTTCAGTGCTTACAATGTGAAGCAATGGGGTCCGGCTGCTTCAAGTCTGAAAATGTGCCTGCATCCTTCACAAAAATAATCCATCCGGCTCCAGGGGGATAAACGAAGGCCTTCTGAGGGTAATTCTTGCGGTGTTGTCATTAAAATATACATATTTAAAACTTTTTATAAACGAAAATAACTGGCTTCCGGTGGCGGTCGGCGCGCGTCTAATTTTGCTAGGCATGCACCAAGTCACCACAGTCAACCATTTGCCAATCAGTTGCTGGTGACGGAAGCCATAGGGCAGCCAGATTTATGTTCTTACCGTGGATTATATCAGATCTCATTTTTTGAGACACTGTAACGGTGGAATAAAAGGCCCACCGAGACTTTAAGCGGCAACGGCCATGGAGAGAGTGAAATGAGGCGTAACAGATGGCGAGGAAGCTGATTGAAATGGTGTTTGAGTTGTAGATGAAGGGAAGGACGGAGTTGCTGAGGAAGTGGAGGGTCCCCTGGGAGGATCAGGAAAACTAGGAGAAGCAGAGAGAGCACAAGACCCGGCTATGAATATTCCGGGCTGCATGGCAAGAATTGACTCAAATGCTCCCATTCTGTTTTGAAGGGTTTTAACGTTTTCATTGGGGCCTTGAATAGCTTTTAAAAGCTGTGTGTTGCAGCCTCCTGATTCATGACTGAGCGATGGTGTTGGCGTGAAGGACTTGGATTTTTTGCTGAAGGAGGAGAAGATGATTTAGCAGTACACTTCTTAGTTGCTGGTTTTGGATGAGCTGTAGGAGTATTGGCAGCTGGAGAAGAATCCCTTGGTTCGGCAAGGGGTTTGCCGATAGTTCTGGAAGTAACTGCACAATTTTGACATTAATATGTAAACTAGGAAGTTACAATACAGAGTAGTCAAAGTATTACAGCTCCTGCAATTTAGCAAAATAATGCAGCATTTGCATGGACAGAAATAAAAATATATTAGCAGGTTTCCCAGAAGGTATGTCTTGTATGTACTGTTTATTGTCTGGTCACAATTATTCTTCAAAATAAAAATACACATTTAGTGCAATTAATATTACAAATACATAAACACTAAAGATGATATCTAGTCATATGAATGTACAATCAATGTATAAGGAAAGTCCAACAATTGCTGCAGTTGAGCAAAAGAAAAAAATGCTACATTAGCATGGAAAAACATTTTAAGTTCAGTGATATAAAGCTTTTTTGTAGGGCATTTAATGTAGTAAATGTGAATCTTTTGGTGGCCGTTTTTGCTTTGCAAGTGTGTGTTCTTTTGGAGCATGTATTTTTTGATGTGCCATTGTTTCAGTGACTAAAGCTAGTTCAGAACATGAGATGTCATCTGCAAGTTCATCATCAATGGCATGTGATTTATTCGAGGTGTATTGCTGAGGTACGCAACCTGGTTGGCTACTTATGTGTGTGATCTGATTTTCATCTGTGAACTCAACTTTGAGAGGACCAGATTTGAGTAGGAACTGTTTTATGTCCTGTAAGTCTAGGCAAGTTCAGTCTTGCTTTGTTTTTATAAATTTTGAGAAAACTTTTTAACTTGTTTTTAACCAAGAAGACCAAGTAGCAGTTATATTTTGTGCTGTAACTTGTCTTTCTGCGCATAATTTTGCATGTCTGGCACTTGTGAAAAGAGTGCATTAATCTTGAATGTTGCACCTTCAAGAGGTTGTGTAAGTGGGTGTTTGGCAATTGAAAGCATTTGTTGTGGTTAGCATGCGAATTGTAGTACCGTGCTCTGTTATGGAGGTGCAGCTGGTAGTTGTTAGAGTGGTTTTGAATTAAATATTCTTGTTGAAAGATGGTTGAAAATGTATGATTTTCCAAGTGCAATGTGGTCAATATGAGGGTCCCATAGGGAAAACTGATTTGTCCCTGTTAGGTCTGTGAGTTGGCTGGTCTTTACTTCTGTGTCTGTTTTTCGAACTTTCACAGTGCTTGAAGTCTTAATGGTGGAAACTGCTGCAAACAGTTTGCAGACCTGTAAAGATTAAATATTTAATAATGTACTGGGCACACTTGGCAAAATGTGGGTTTACTGTAGGCACACTGGGCAAACTGTGTGCTTACTGTGGGCACACTGGGCAATGTGTGGGCTTACTGTGAGCCCATTGGGAAATAAATAGACACCCTGGCTATAAATACATGGAAGTAAAATATAGAAAATTATGTCCAAAACATCTGAATTGAATACTGAATTAGTTTTTTTAAAACAAAACCAAATAAAACCACTTATTACTAAACAAAAGAAACAGAAAAATATGAATCTCCTCAGTGGCACCAATTGATATTATCTTCTGGACCTTCTAATCCTTCTTTCTTCTGTCACTGCAAATGTGGTGACATGGTTGCTTTTTTGTCACAGCATCTAAGTGAAAACATAAAAAACAATATAAACATCAACATTAAAAAGTTGTTTTTTAAACGAAAAGTCAATCATGATTAATTCAAGTAGGTAACTAATTTTAAAAGGGGTTTTCTGTATTTTAACTGTAGTGCAAGATAACAATGGTGTAATGTATTTATACTTGTAAATGTATGCAAAGGGGCTTTGGGATAATATTTTGTATATGATGCGTCGCCCGCAGTACATCTCTAGGAGCTTGGCTTTATTCCTAAAGAATCTGTAAAGCCGATCTGTCTTTTATAAATTTGATCGAACTACAGGCTCTTTGGATATATGAAGGATGCAATACTACAATACTAAAAATATAGAAACTCTTTGGTTATTTTTTAGTGCAGTGCTAAATGGTCTAATCAGATTCAATGGATTGTGCTAAGCTATGCTAAAATAGTACCACCAGACCCAGAGATCAGCTGAATGAATTCCAAAACACTAAAAATTTTATACTCTAGTGGAGTTGGAAAATGAGCATATTTTTGAAAAAAGTGGAGTATCCCTTTAAGTTAGCTGCTCTAAGAAAAAACCGCCAAACTCGTTGTGTGGCAATGAAAGCACTATGACTTTAAACAACAATGCAAGCGTACATTCACAATGTATAACATTAGCACAACATTATCCTATAACCACTGAGTTTTGAGTTAATTAACATAAAAGGAAATCTCAAGTTTGGCAAAACGTATGATGCTTTTCAAGACGTGAATACAGCCCTTAACACTTTCTTTCTAACCTGCCACTGATTAACATAGCAGTTTTTAAAAACTATTTCTCAATCTAACATTAGCCTACCTGAGGAAATATTCGGCCCAGCAGATATGCTATACCATAAACAGTTAAGCGTGTTTCAGTTGAGAGTTCTCTGTTGAATTAAATTCAGGGGAAAATCAGCGTTGTAACGTTAACGTTAAAGTTGACTTTAATAAAATACATGTGCGCCATGCTAATTAGCAACGTTAACAAGCAGACATTAGTCTGCTTATCACGTTAGACAGATATCTGATACGGCTTATGATAACTAATGTTGAATCACATTGACATTGTGGCTTTACTGAATAACTATTATTTTAACTTAACTTACCTCATTGTGCTTCTTCAGGTTGGACGGGGAATTTTTGAATGCCAAAATTTCAGTGATTTTCGGTAGGCATAAGAGGCACTTCATAAGTAGTTAGAATCTATAATTCCAATGTACAAAAACATTTCTTGCAAATACGGCAACGGGTGTATAACGTTATCTTCTTCACCCTGTTCACCACTATCGTCGGGATGGTCGTCTACGATAACAGGAGGTCCTCTAGTAGGTAATTCCATTGCGGTTTCAGTTGTGGTTCCTCCTCCTTTGGCAACATTACTTTGAAATAGTGTGGAGCTTGCGTAATGCAATCTAGAAGCACTGATTCGCCAAAACCTCCCTTATTGCAGTCGCACACATTTCTTCTGATTTTATTTTGTAGTAACGAGCAACGCAGATGCTTAGTGGAAATATATCAGAGTAAAAGTATACATTTTATCTAGGAAATGTAGTGGAGTAAAAGTGAAAGTTGACATAAATTTAAATAGCGAAGTAAAGTACAGATACGGTAAATTTCTACTTAAGTACAGTAACAAAGTATTTGTAAAGTAGGATGTTTAAGCTGTAGTGGCAGTAGCAGAGAAAGAGGAGTGACTGGTAGTGAAAGGCTGGGTTGTAACACTTGTGTCATTTCCTTTCAGCAGCCCTGAATGTAGTCTATTGCTTACAAAGAATATCAGAGAGCCAGGGGCAAGAGGAAGTAGCATAAGCTGGTCTGGAGGACAGAGGGCAAAAAGTGTCTAAACATGATGTTAGTGTAGAGTATAGAGTGTAGAGTAAGTGTCAGTGGCAGCATCAGCATCTAAAGACAAAAAATGAAATGAAAGAGAGGATGTCACCTCGGCGGAGAGGTTACTAGGTGAGAGCAAGCGAAGGTTGCGACTGAAATTAACTGGAGGCGGTGTGGGTGTGTTAAATGTAAATGTTGAAAGTTATGATGAAGTGATAAAATATATGGAGAGTAACAACCTTAATGTTGTCCGTGTAACATATTGAGAGTGACGAGGCACGTGCCGATTTGGGCGGGGTCTGAGCCGGTCGGCCATGACGGTAGGAGACGCTATCGGTTACCAGGGGCAACTTCACAGAGGCGCGACTATCAGAGCTCTTTAATTTTGGTGCATTTATTATTTCGCAAGGAAAAACGTATCTACAAATACGATAAGAAGAGAGATAGAAAAAAAGCAATGCAAAAAGATAAGGTTAAAGAAAAGGGACCTTACATAAACAAGCTTACACCAATCGCAAAACAGCGGTATTTGGAGAAGCTCTCATGCATCCAAAATATTGATCCATACGAGGTCCCTGCAGCGGAATGGCACAGAGATCTGGACAATTTGCCTCCATGTACATATATGGACATTGTGAATTATCTTGTTTTTGGTGTAAGTTACTACACAATGCAGTAGTTTAAAAGCCATAAGTCCTTGGAAAGTTTGAGGCTTTCTGCTGTGGCTGGGTGCAGGACTTGGCCATCTACAAGCCTCCAGGTGGTAAAAACAGCGTTGTACTGGCAAAGGTAATTGAGTTTCTTCACATGCGTTTAGTGTGTTGTAATTACACTGCATTTAGCAGACACTTCTTGACAAAAATAACAAAGTAATTAACTGCGACTGTTTCGTAAACACTAACTTAGATTGTAACGAGATGTTCAATGTACACAAGCGTTTCCAACATGTTGTGATGTAGGCTAAAGCTATGTATGTTTAGGTATTTAGTTTAGGTAATTTGATTTAAGCCCAATGACTCATACTGTACCAGGTTTTTGTGTTGAGTGTATGTGTAATTGTGAGATGTACATGTCCTGGTTAGATTGAAGCCATTAAAAGTGTGGGTAACACTTTACTTGAAGGGGTGTGCATAAGACTGACACATGTCATGAATATAAAGGAGGTTTTATGATTTATGTTTATGACAATTGTCATTAAGTGTCATTCGTTCAGTTAATGCAAAGATGACATTGTTTGAGATGTCTTTGTTATGACAACTTGACATAAAGCAATACATCATAACCTGTCAGTGTCATAACAACTTGACATTACCAAGCCAACATAAATTGTTATAAACATGCCATAGCAGATTAATGATTAAACTTAAGAAACTACTTAGCTTTATGAGTTAACATAACATTAAACTTTCATGTGGTTGGTTTTGATATTGGCTGTCATGAGGCCATTATAACTGTGTCATGAATGTACAGTGGTACAAATTTAATTTGTCATTAAAATGTCATTAAGTGTTAATACAAATTATTATATAACTGGGTCATTAACGTGTCATGTCATGATTATAAAGGTGTCATGTCAGTCTTATGCACACCTCTTCAAGTAAAGTGTTACGACAGTGGGAATGAAAGGTGTATGAGATACAGAGGAGGCTGCAGACAGGTGGTAATCTAAAGTGCATACTGTAACTTGAAATAAAAATGGGCACTTTTTGTCTTAAATGCTTTTTACAGTTTCACTTATTTATTTATTTAACAGGTCCTGCATTCACGGCGGCTCAGTGAGCCTACTCTTACTCCATGGGTGATCTTAACACCATCGGGGCAAGTGTGTTCAGCCAACTGCACCTGTATGGCTGACGTAGCGGAGTCGTGCACCCACGTTGGAGCCCTGCTCTTCATGGTCAATGCCTGTGTCCGGCTAAAGGAGAAGACCACGGTGACAGATAAGCCGGCGTACTGGAAGCTCCCAAGCAGCATCAACAAGGTGCAACCAGAGGTTGGTCACCAGATTAATTTTATATCTGCAGCAGTAACACGCAGATCTCTGGACAGACAAATTTATTGTGAGACCAACAATAGTCCATGCAGAGAACATGTATGGCCAAAACAACACCAACACCAGAAAAGCTGGCAATATTCTACCGGCAAATCAGCATGACAGGCACAGGATCTGCCATTTTGCGTGTGCTCCCTGACTACTGCCAGCTGTTTAGAGATCCTGTTCTGCCCATTAGGAGCCTACAGTCTCTGGTTAATGGAAATGGCCTTAATAGGAGTGGCCTACCTGCGCTGCAACAGCACTGCCAGACCATAAAAATCGTTGCAGATGTGTCTAAGGAACAGGCAGTGCAGATGGAGAGACGGACAAGGGGACAGCACATGTCATCCCTTTGGTTTGCTGCACGGGCAGGTAGAGTCACGGGCCTCCTCAATGCATAGCCTCTATGGAACAGACCTCAGTTCTCCAGGATTCTCCATCGTAAAGAGGGTGTGTTACCCAACTCATGGACCAGGAACAGCTGCCACCAGTTGGGGAATCAGACACGAGAAGACAGCGAGGCAGGCATACACAGCCAAAACAGCATACCGATCGACAAGTGCAAACCTGTGTTTTTTTTGTTAATCCGGCCTTCCCACAGGTAGGAGCCTCGCCAGATGCCATTGTAACCTGCACCTGTTGTGGGAAAGGCTGCGTGGAGGTGAAATGCCCAGCAAAATACAAGGACTGCACAATCCTTCAAGCTTGTTTATTGGATGACCGCAACTTCTGCTTACATGTAGTAGATGGTCAGGTGCACCTTAAAAAGAATCACCAGTATTACACACAAGTCCAGACCCAACTGTTTGTGACAGAGAGCTCCTACTGCGACTTTGTAGTGTGGACCTTGAAGGATACTGTGATTCTGCGCATAGTTCCAGATAGCTTTTTGGAATGCATGACTAAAAAAGGCACAGGACTTCTTTGTTAAGGTGGCTCTCCCTGAACTTGCTGTGCAATATTTCACTATCCGACCTACCTCTCAACCATCATCTGGTCACAGCGTGCTACGGGAAATACAACAGCCACAGCCACAACAAGTAGGTGGGAAGAAGCCGAGAAAGATGCCTGCCGGACCAGAGGAGGGTGAAATGGTGGCCTTGACAAGGAGAACTGCCCAGTGCAGTGGTATCACTTCAGTTGTGTGGGAATTGTGGACAGACCCTCTGCTGACACGCCATGGTTTTGCTCTTCTTTTGCAAAATAACAGTATTATTGTTTTATTATTTTTATTATTAATACTAATGTTGTTCATGTTGGAAATTTTTACACTTTGAATGCACACATGTTCTTTTGCACTGTTTATGTGTTTTCTTGCACTGTTAACGAAAATCATATTGTTTTTTTTCTTTTTGCACTATATGCATAAAAATGAGCCTGAGAAATTATTTCAAATAATTTTACTCTTTAACAGTTTTATAGTTGGAGAACCAGCATTTCCGAGTGTCATCAAAATAAAAACAGATGTCATCGTAAGATGTTAACAAATTAAACAACCATCAGTCAACATCACATTGCATTTCAGATATTTTCAAATAAACTAAAGGTGCCTTCTCTGTTTTTGGCACATAAAAAAGTTTTACCTAGAATTAAATAAAATGTACGTTTGTGGAAAGTGAAACACTTTTTTGCATACATTGTGAACACATATTCCTTGAGATACAAAATTAAAAATACAAGCCTTATGGACAAATGATGCTTCCTGTGATGTGCTTATATTATTTCATTTTACTGGTACATATTCAAATTTGGTTTTTGAGTGTTTATCAAGTCGTTTACTGGTTTGTTACAGTAAACGACTTGATTTTTTATTTATTTTTTTATTTTTTTTTGGGGGGGGGGTAATATATGTGTGACCCGTCACGGAAACCAGGGACACAAGTCGGCAGCACAAGTTTCGAGAAAATGAGAATCAAAGTTTTTTTTTCCAAAATTTATGATTTTCGTTTTATTGCAGAATCTGTTAGTTGAGATCACAAAGAAGCCTCTCCATGTTTGAGATAGCAGTTTATGTATATTTAAAAGCATACATTTTGCGGTTGAAATAGGCTTGTTTTTCCGGAGATTCTAGCGTGCAGCGGGGGGCGTCATTGTCTGTGTGTATATTTACATACTGGATAAGCTTGTGTTTTCGCCTCCGCCCCCAAAGGGAACAGTGTGACTACTGAATAAGGATAGTTCACCCAAAACTGAAAGTAATGTCATTAATGACTTACCCTTATGTCGTTCTAAACTCGGAAGACCTCCGTTCATCTTCGGAACACAGTTTAAGATCACAAAGAAGCCTCTCCATGTTTGAGATAGCAGTTTATTTATATTTAAAAGCATACATTTTGCAGTTGAAATAGGCTTGTTTTTACGGAGATTCTAGCGTGCAGCGGGGGGCGTCATTGTCTGTGTGTATATTTACATACTGGATAAGCTTGTGTTTTCGCCTCCGCCCCCAAAGGGAACAGCGTGACTACTGAATAAGGATAGTTCACTCAAAAATGAAAGTAATGTCATTAATGACTTACCCTTATGTCGTTCTAAACTCGGAAGACCTCCGTTAATCTTCGGAACACAGTTTAAGATGTTTTAACTTTAGATTTTGTCCGAGAGCTTTCTGTATCCTCCATTGAAATTCTATGTACGGTTTCCATGTCCAGAAAGGTATTAAAAACATCATCAAAGTAGTCCATGGGACATCAGTGGGTCGATAAGATTGTGTTGAATTATCGAAAATACAGTTTGGTCCAAAAATATCAAGTATTACGACTTTATTCAGCATTGTCTTCTCTTCCGGCTCGAGCGTGAAGTCACGTGACTGTAGTGACGCGGCTGCCCTGTTCCTCAGACATGTTTGCTTAGTTTTATTTATTTTTTTCAAACTTATAGCTTGCGTCTCCCCAGACTGTAAATGAAGCTCGGGCGCACAAAACAAAAGAAAAATAAAAGAAGCTGGGGCGGAACAAATAACAGTCAGCCACATCGTACGTCAGCCGCGTCACTGACTTTATGGGGCGCTGCAGTCGGATGACGTCAAAGCACCGCGAGAGCTCTTCAAGAAATCTTACGGAGCAGTTCAATTTCGACTCGCTCTCACTGTACTTTGACGTCATCTGTGTGTCAGTTCTTGCAGCACAGCATGAAGTCAAACACATATAAGTTACACAGAGATCGCTGAACTCTTTATATAATTGGCTACATGTTTTGTCTATCAATATTTTCCATGAAGTCATTGGCTGATGAAGGAACGAGCGAGCGATTGGTAACATCTCTAAAGGACGTCACGTTTTCGACGGTGCTGTTTTTGGATTATACTACCTCCCTAAATACAAAATTTGAAGACGGGTTCACGTGTTTAACGGAACGTAAATACCGGAGTGTAATCATGTTACGATGTTAATAGTCCTCAGATTGTATATTATATTGTATTACCAGAAATTCATGCGAATTCTGATGTAAACAATAGACTATATATCTATATTTCACGGATTATACGCATTTGTGGACAAAAATCATCTGAAACAGACTGGATTCGACTTGTGATCCCCACAAAGGTAATAGTCCTGTTTATTTTTGCATGTTGTTCATTCGGACTTCTGTAATAAAATACTACATATGATGCTAGAACATTGTATCTCAAAACGGCTTTACAGGGGGTATGGCTTAGCTAAATGAGATGTAAATGAGCCCTATTGTCTCTCCAGCCAGGGAAAAGGGAAAAGTGTTAACTTTTTTCTTTCTCAAATTTCTCAGCATTCTCTTTCTTGAATGTGTTACATTCAAATGGCCACACCTTCTCCAAATCTTATCAGATTTCCATGTGTTACACATCGTTAGAAAGCTTAGAAACTGCACTTTCAGAATATATGAATAACTCAAAATGCCCCAGATCCGACTTGTGTCCCTACTTTCCGTGACTGGTCACATATACACACACACACACACACACACACACACACACACACACACACACACACACACACACACACACAGTTCTCAATAAATATTGTCAAGCCATATCAAGTTGTTTCAAGCATTTATTTCAAAGATATAAAAAATTGTGAACAAGGCACTCAAACCACACTTTTGCACATGTTCGTTAAGGCACAGCAAACAGTGACAATCTTATCTAAAGGCATTAGGTTTTCACCCTCACATTTGACAAGCATGTGCACAGGTACAGTTGAGTGTAAGAATTTGAATTTATTGCTCACAACACCAATCACCCTCTCAATGTGAATTCTGAGATGTGCTATGGCCCTAGTCTCCTCAACATCTTTCGCCTCCAGCTGTGCACAACCCTTTGTGAATGTAGGTATTTTGACTTCTGCACACATCATACCCACACTTTCTCTTATATTAAAGCCCCTATCTGCCAGCACAATGTCACCTGGTAACAGTTTGTTCAGGAAACCACTTTGCTCAGTTATATGCTTGTCACTTGTGCGCCCACCCCACCCGTTCGATATGAAGGAAATGACACCCTGGGGCGTGATCACAATTAGGTATTTCATGGTGTATGCATGTTTGTATTGAGAGAAAGTCTGTGCCCTTGCCAATACATTTGAGGGTTTCTCAATTAACACCTCGAAGCAGTCCACAATGGCAGCGACATTGTTCCCAAATGATTCCACAAACTGGTATGGCACACTGGTCAATAAGCATTCCCTGCTTGGCCAGTACACCAATGGACACAGCTGTGCGTACATCACTCCAAGGGTATGGTGAAAGGCATTGGCAACTGTTGTCCTATGTACTCTAAACAGATGGCTGAGGTGCTGTATTGGAAGGTCTAGTCTGAGGCGCATTAAAGTCAATAGGACAAGCTGGAAGGGTGAGAGCTTCTTCATCCTACATTGAGGCAGATATGGACTGAGGGTGAGTAGAAGTGTCTGGAACAATGCAAAGTTTGGAAGCCCCGTGTAATAATTCACTGTGTTATCATCACCACCCAGAAAGTTCTCATTCATCTGGTACTCATCAAGCTCCTGCTTCAGCTCTCTGTTTTCTTCCAAAAGATTGTTGATAACATCTTGTCTAGATGTGCAGAGTCCACATTCCATTTCCTGGGTTGGCGGTGATGGCAGCTGCTGCTGGTGGTCCTGGGCTGGCGATTGCTGGTGGTCCTGGGCTGGTTATAGCGGCTGCTGGTGGTCCTGGGCTGGCGGTGACGGCTGCTGGTGGTCCTGGTCTGGTGTTCGCTTCTGGGTCCTGTGCTTCACTTGCCGCTGATATCTTGCTCCAACTGTTTCTTTAACCAGGCATGTGATTGGCTTAGGACAAAAAAGCAGGAAAATATATTGAGACCCCCCCACACACACACACACGCCAATCAAACTGGTGGCGGATCTATACGGATAGTAAAGTAGGACCCATAACAACTTATTTGAACAAAAAAACACATTTTAATTTATTTTACAGCTAGATGTGCAACATGCAACTTTTTTGTACAGTATGACACATAACAACTTATTTGGTGGATGTGTAACAGTGGGAATCAAAAGCAAGTGTCTTGTCCACTGCTCCATCACCACCTCTCTCTATATCAACAACCATGACAAAAATATATGTTTCAACTTATTTTTGTTTTGCATTTTTACACAACTTTAACAGCTCAATGTGCAACATGCAAATGTTCATGTCAAAAGAAGGCCTATTTTGCCGACATCCAAATAAAATGTAGGCAATGACTTATAAAGAACTAAAGGCATGGCTACTTTTAATTTTATACTTTAAGTAAATTTCCAAGCCTGTACTTTGATACTTTTACTTGAGTAAAGAAGTTAAATCAGTACTTCTATTTTTACCAGAGTATTTTTTTAATACAAATATCTGTAAAATGTGCTACACAGGACCTTTAGTTATAATAAAGTGTCTTAAAGGTCTCTTTTTCTAATTCAAAACTTTGTTAGCTGTTAAACATAAACAATAGGTTGACATTAATAAAATAAATAAAAGTAATTGTACAAAAAAGTACAGGAGCTATTTATTTTAATCAAACTGGTCAACCTTAAAACTTTAAAAACACGAAACCTTTGAAACAAACGATGATACAGAGGCCATTTCTCAATCCTAAATCTGCAGCCTTCCGGAGGTTGCATTTCTAAGCTGCATACGTCATCAAGACTCATCAGGAGTCATAATATTAACATTTATGAAGTTTACTATTATTCTTAGTTAATCGTAAATTGTTGTAATACGTTTATGACTTCCGAATGTAATGCTCAGTTAGGTTAACACTCTGGGGTCGACGGTGGCGCAGGCGCCGCAAACTCTTTATTTTTCAATCACTCCGCAAAGAGGCTTAAATTACTCTGCTGATTTTTGACATACAGATATGATTTATACATAATTTAAAACGTTAAAGTGTCTAGTTTTTTTTCTGTCCACTCCCAATAAAAACAGAATGTTGTGCTTTTCGCAAAATTAAGAAAATAAACATGATGCACGTTCTGTTCTCTCTCCCTCAGTGAAGTCCTTTCACAAACGCGTCAGAAAAATAAACTGTTACTTAACGAATACTTGTCGTAGAAACAAAAGATAAATGTCTACATAATGCTTGGAATGTCTCCTTTTAAATGATGTAAGTGATATTGAAAACAGATATTGTCATTCGGTGTAAACTGTATGAGAAGGAGGAGAAGTACCGTATTTCGCCAGTTACCTCATTATCTGTAATGAGATCGGATCGCCACACCCCCGCGCCATTGAAGTGAATGAGCAGAAACATCCATATGCATGACTCGTGCCTCCTGCAGTCAATGGATATGCAATCCACAATCCAGTCTCTCCATTCCTTGTAGTTCCATCCGATTGCACCAAACATGACATCTAAATCCTTATTTCCTTGCGTATGTGTGTCAGTATCTCCAGACGCGAGTGTTTTCTTTGTTCTTCCGTCAAACAGTTCACGCGATTGGAACACACATACACAAACACGCGAGTCAGGAAACTCGACGCGCTTTTTGGTATTCTTAAAAAATACGCGATTGCAAACAGTACAATCCTTATTTAGTTGCGTCTAAGCGCATATCTCCGCACAGCAAGTTTATTAAACACAGTATCACTCGCGTGTGCACACGTTCACTGCATTCATGATCAACACGTGAGGTAATGGCGGCGGCTGTAAACAAACATTGATAAGTTTACCACGCGTGTCCCTTGTTGTGTTTCTACTATAATGATTACAAAAACACAAATAAGAGTCCAGACAACGATAGGCAGTTGTTCTTTTGAGCTTTTTACTGCACAAAAGTACACCTCTCGCTGGACAACCAAACACTAACCCTGGGTTGAAGTGTGTTCATTTTACGATGGCCAAACAGTATCTTTACCAGGATTAGGCTACCATGGATTTTAAAAGGTAACTTATACTTGTGAAATGAATAGAAAATATTTCAATAGAAATATATATATATATATATATATATATATATATATATATATATATATATATATATATATATATATATATAATGTGTGTGTGTGTGTGTGTGTGTGTGTGTGTATTTACATTATATTGAAAAGTAAACCTTATCATGGTTTTACTACAGAGGTAGTTACATTCCTGTTGAACATCCCCACAAGGCTCCTTATTCAATTCTTTTGTCTCTCAGCTGTCAATCACTGATTATTCAGGAGCTTTCCCGCCTCCACGCATACAGCCTCTCTCAAGCAAAAGTGTCTTAGAAATTGTAAATCAATATCTTGCTTTATGTGATTGAGTAGGCCATATGATTTTCACATCATTTTGAAGAAAAAACTCTAGACTACTAGATCCAGTTTGGAAAGTCTTGGGAAAACATGTTTAGAATGAGTTTTGTGGAGTTATATCAGTGACTTAAAAATTTTGCTTTTTCAAAAACCACGCATAAACATTTTTCTCTCAAAAATACAAACATGTACATACATGTTGATTATATGATATTGTAGCCCAGTTTGTGATGAACACAGTGTTATGAGACTTTTGCCATTAATATGTTTTTAAGCAACTGAAAAAAGCACAAATGTCAGTGCATGTCAAAACTTCCCCAGGGCCCTAAAAACCCCTTAGACCCCAGAGGGTTAAACCAGGCTCGATGACGTATGCAACCTGTATGAGACCTCCGGAGGCTGCAGCCTTCCGATTGAGAAACGTTCAGAGGTAACTTATTTCCTTGCCTTTTTTCTGAACCAATATTGTTGCATCGTCCCTCTCTCTGTCGCCACCAGGATTTTCTGCAATGACGCTCGTTTTTCCTCTCATTTCTGTGAAAATTGCCGCTCCAAATCCACCAAGTAAACCGACGTGTATATGTTTGCCGCTTTGTTTCGCGTCACGCGAGTGACAGCCAAACGTCGCAAATGAGGAGAAGAGAGGAGAGAAACGATCGGCTGTGATTGGTGAATACAATCATACTTCGCCATCCGCCATTTGCGAACGGTCGGAAACACGTCCTTGTTGATACTTTGAAAGGAAGGAAAATGCATCTCTTTGTCATCTGACGTGCTGCCCGGTGTGGCCCTGTTGCGCGGGGACGGCGATTGTGGTTCCGTCCCGGTTACCATGGCGGCCGACGGCTGTGAGATACCCCCCTCCCCCCTAATTTTTTTTTACATATCTGCATGATTCACGTAGGTCACATTTTCAGGTCGGAAAATCCGGAATTCCGGATTAATCAGGAAAAATCACATCCCTGTTTAACATCATTGTGGCCTAACCGCAGGGATGGTGTCCAGTCAGTGTGGTTCTCCAACATCTCAAATGATGGTTTACCTACAACAGAATAATTAGATTATGAAAAATCTATGTAATCAATGCTTTAAAAAATGCTTTTAAGCAGGAAGTGCGCTACACGCTCCCGCTCTATAGGTGGCGCAGAGAGACCAACATCCATAGCCAACAGCCACCAAACGCCACCAGTGGAAGAGATCGCCTCGAACGGAAAGCGCACTTCCTGCTTTGTCATTCACGCTAATAGTGTTGTAAATAATGTTCAGTTTCTTGCAAAAACTGATTGATTTGCTTCACAAGACGTCAATATGTCACACAGAGTTATGGGGGATTACTGTTGTATTGGATATATATGCTTTAGCTCTTACAGGGTTCCTACAGGTTTCTTCAAGTTAAATTCAAGTCTTTTTAAGACCTTTTTAAGACCATTTATATAAAAAATGTATACCCATTTCACGTCCCTACCAGCAAAGAAAAACTAAAATCCTTGAACTTGTGTTCATTTATTTTTCCGAGGTGAAATGGGTAAAAAGATGTTAAGCCAAGCAGGTGTGAAATTTTTTTTTCGGTAGGCCACAAGAAAGTTTGCCAAACAATGTTAAGTTATTAAGGAATTTCTCAGATTTTCTTTGATTTTTCCCGCTTCTCCTTTGCCTGTTGCTGTGTTGTGTTGCAGTCTATGGTTGTGGTGATCTTCATTTACTGAAGGCATCACGTGTTCGCAGTATTTTGTACTGTGACCCGGGACTGTGTTGCGTTCTCAATTATTGGATCCGCCACTCTTTATTTGTACTACGTTATTAAACAAACAGAGATGCAAACACATGTATGTTCAAAAAAGAGAAAGGTAATCTAAGCCCTCACACCCAGGCAAATATCCAGATACTTAGGCTACATTGCCACAGACCCCTGCCATCCCTACCAACCTATGTATATAGAGTAAAATGAAATTCGAAAATCAAAAGACGCCGACATTAATTTGGAATATCCAATTTCATTTTTTATGTTAAACCAAAACTCTTATTGAACTATCTAGCATTTCTTCTTGCTTTACTCCTTCTTCCTCTTCTTCCAGGCCACCTCCTGCTACGTATCCAGGGCCTTCGATCTGGCTGCATTCATTTATTAATTTCACATTATAGTTAATAAATCCAACCATAAATGAACAAAGCTGACAATGTTTCTCAAAGCATCACAAAACACTTTACTTTTGCACTGACATATGAAGAAATACTTGTGTAGATGACCCCTTTTATCAAACTCTTTTGAATACAATAATATGTGTAGTATATTAATGATAGAAAGTGCAGGTCTAGAGATTATAAATGTAATCGGTGTGTTATGGTTTATGTATTTTTCTTTCCTTTTTTAGATAGAGCAGAAGCAGTAAAAGTGCCTCTTTTAATTCCTCTCTTGCAGATTAAAAGAGCTTAATCCACTTATTATTTTAGATTCAAAAGTCTACTTGCTGTCCCAGTGACTGGTGACTTTATATTAGAGCTTTGCGTTTTTTATATCTAGAGTCAGCTTGAGCTTTGCTCGTGCAATGGGCTTGACATTCACATTTCTTTTCTGCTACCATCTCTGTGATCTTTGAGCAAACTTTTTAGATATAAAAAGATGGTTCATTAATAATAACATTATTAAACAAAGGGACGGAGAAAGAAACTGCAAAGCGTGGTCGTCGTGACTTTCAAACCAAGCCAGTTGTTATTGCAATAGAAACAGAGGCACGCAGCTTGAAACTGCACGTGAACATTAGCGCTGACTGACTCTGATCACGGCCATTTTCCAATCGCCTCGGGTTTTACACATAATGTTAATCGGACCCGGTCCTCCGTGAAAATCTCTATGCATACAACTCTGCTCAAGTTCAGAAACATGTGACGCTGAACTCGCTTCATGTCGCACCCAATTCATCGAGAAACAGAGAGCACGTGAACATACAGCAGACTCATCGGGAGAGACACGATGTGCTCGCAACCAAAATGCCATTAATAATAAAAAGCCGCAGGCGCCGAAAAGCGATGTGTTTGCATCCCTGATTTAATAAAAATGTGGTTGACAAAGAAACTTTTAAGGAAAAATACAATATGGAGAAGTTACATACAGTACAATTTTTAAGACCCAGACATCAAAATTTAAGACTTTTTTAAGTCTTTTTAAGGTATTATTTCCAAATTCATAAATCAATGCTTTTAAGGCTTTTTAAGACCCCGCGGGAACCCTGTCTTAAAGTGTGCGGATCAGTTGACTTGCATGACGGAGCACTGGGGTTTCTGCAAAATATCTTCTTTATTGTTCTGCTGATGAAAAAAACATATTGGATGGTGTGTTATAAATAAACTTGATTTTGAAAGTATGCTACCGTTTTATTACAGTTTGTTGAACTTCGTTCATTTATTTTCATTGTTTTATTTAAATAGCCTACCCTTTACGTTGTCAGTAATTACTGTGCTGCTAATTTCTGATACGGGAATGTTTGTTTGTTAGAAAAATGTTAGGCTACCTTATTAAAAGTATTGCTCTTGTGTTTTGTTTCACTAATGCTGTTCTCGCAGGACGCGTGACAGGCACGCCGCTTCCGGCTTGCGCTGTTCTGTAGTATTTTTAAAGTTTATAAATTCTAAACGTGTCGCATGTCCATATTGCACGAAAAAAAGGCACTACACTCCCTTGGGTCCGCAGCAACACATCCGCCACATAATAAAACTGTAGACAGACAGACAAACACACAGAGATTCCTGCCTTTATTAAAGAGAAAAATATGTTCAGCCCCTCCTTCCGAAGCTTCGAATATTCGATTTGATTTCTACTAGAGCTTCGAAGCTCAAAAAATGGTATTCGGAACAGCCCTACATATTTTATGGCTCAGTGACCAGCTTTAGGTTTGAAGTCGAGCTGGATTGTGACTGTCTATACGCTAGACACCAGGCGTACTTTTATGACAAAGTGGTTGTCGCCATCAAGTGGTCGGAAGTGTGCTAACGCTTCAGACTCAAATATAGAGCGGAAGTATACGCGGTTGTGAGGTATCTGAAAAAATAGTTCCACTATAGCAAGATTGAAATCATACTTTGCGCCAATATATTTGTTTTTAATCATCAACGAACACCACAAACCACTCGGTGAGTAGTACAGTTTTGAAAATGAACGTTAAGTGTTGTTTTAATGACATGTTTGTGCATGGTCATTGACTTCCATTCTGAAGCAGTCAAGAGACGCTTCTAAACGAGTCAAAATCTCAAGACACGACCCATTGTCAAAATTTCTGTGTCCATCACTGTAGTTCATCCAAAACAAACCAGAAATGAGACTCAAAGTGTTAAATACCGGAATTATCCTTTACGGAAACCTGAATAGAAGACAAGAAACGTGTAAAGGATACAATGTGTATTACCATGCCACTCATCTCATTATCTGGATATAACTTATGGTATATGTATGTATGTTATGGCTAGAATTAGTCATGTGGGTTGTATGAATCTTTGGTTCATAAGTTCCTATTTTGAAAGTTTCATCAATTGTGCATAATAACATGTGCAGCAACTGCATAAGGTCAAGTCTATTTAGTGTTTTTCATTAATGCATATATTTTGGGGGGTATTGTGAATAATTGCATTGCAAGCTGATTTAAGGTGTGCCCTAAATTTTCTGCTTGTGCTCCTAAAATTTTCAGTCAGGGGGTACAGTACTCCTAATAACAAAAAAAGTTAGTCTGGAGCCCTGAATTACCAGACTTAAAAAGTTCTTTTTTTTTTTTCTTTTTTTAGGAAACTTGCAGTAGAGGTCTACACGGGTCCAAAAATTCCTACCCGAACCCGATCAGACCCACAAATGTGCTACACTGAACCGACCCGGACCCGTCTGTTGTTTTGAAAGCTGGACCCGGACCCGGACCCGTCTATTTTTTAAAAGCTGGACCCGGATCCGAGGAAGACCCGTCTATTATTTAAAATCTGGACCCGAACCCGTCCGGGAAGACACAGACCCGACCGGCAAATATTCTTAGCTAAATGTTATTAATAAGTCAATAAACAAGTAGCGAAAATTAAACTTTTTGTCTTACCCATAGAAGTTAGTCTTCTCCCTCCTTGTACCTGTCTGTGTGATGCACAATCCTTATTTCCAAGAAAGTTCCATTCATGTTATTCCTCTCTTGACGATTGAAATGTTTAATGCTTATTCCAGATTTTAAAGTCCACTTTACAGTCATGGTGATTAATAATGCAGTTTTACATCGGGTCAGCTTGCTTAATAATGTTTGCCCATTTGGATTATAATAATGATTGCTCGTTCAGTGCCATGGCTGCTTTCGTTAGCTTTGCTTCTTTGCTATCATCTCTGTGCTCTTTGAGTCGCGAAAACTTTAGATATAACAGCAAGACGGTCAATTTATAATATTATTATAAAAATAAGAGAAGTCAGTGCAAAATGCGCGGTACGGCGGAATAGGTCCCGCCTTCTAAATAAAAGAGCCAATTGTCAAAGGTAAAGTCATTGCGTCTCACTGCAGAAGCTCCTGACTGGTAGCCAGAGATACATTGAGCACATGCGCATTAGCTGCCTGGTTGGAGCAACCAAATATAAACTTTTTAACGCAATTTTGGCGTCATAGAAAAAATGTATGCGACAGTTCATCTAAGTTTTTGTTGCTGATTTTGAAATATTTTATTTAAATGTGAGTGTGTGTTCTCCAAGTCCGATTGACCTCGGGTATTACCCACAATGTTAAACAGACCCGGGACCAGAAGTAATAGATTGAGACCCGACCCGGACCCGGCTGATCATTTAAAATATAGACCCAAATCGTACGGGTCCCGGGTCGGGTCCCGGGTCTTCCGTGTAGACCTCTAACTTGCAGTATAGACCGTTTCAGCAGTAACAACATAAACAAGCGGCTGTCGCGGTCTGCATGTAACTTCCGGTAAGCTCCGCTAAGAATAAACAACAACAAAGTTCTTTAAACGTAGTTTATTTATATGACAAGCAAAAAACAACATATAGATTACCTAGGAAACCAAAATATTTGTTATTTTCGAGGAGGCATTTGTTCAAGATATCAGTTTAGCAACTAGTCAGACCATTAAAAAAAAGAAACCGGAAGTAAAGTTCGGATCCAGACGTGTATCACATGCGTCCGATGAAACCGTCTATACAGTAAACTAAAATGTGACCGTTTTCATTTCAAGCAATGTGTACTTTGATTTCAGTTGAAGTCAAAATTTTCAGTAAATAACCTTAACGCAATTGGTCCTCATTGTAACGTTCGCTGGCGGACCTTCCGAGACGTCCGCAATTGGTCCTCATTGTAACGTTCGCTGGCGGACCTTCCGTGGATGTCAGCATAAGGTCCGCTTTGTAACGTTTGCTGGCGTACTCCCATGTCTGGGTTATCGTCCTTCATCTGACCCGTGTTGCTTTTCGGCATCATCAGACAAGGCTCTTAAGGAACACGGAAGTTTCAAAAGCAAAAAAACACCTGAACTAAGATTGGATTTTACCAGGAATGTGGCTATTCCTAAAAATATCTCTTTAAATTACTGTATAATGTATTTTAAGCAGATTAGTGTTTTGCATATTGGCACTTACTATGGTTTTAATACAAATGTACCATATAGTAATAGAAAAAACATACAGATGTGCATGATTGTTATGTTTGTATTGTAACAATTAAAATAATAGTTACTATGGATCAATACCCTTTATTCAATATTGATCTAAAAGATAAGTGTTATGTCAAAGAATAATTTTCAAATATGCAAGAAAAGATTTGTACTCTTAAAATATTTATAAAAATATTATATAAAATATTTGTTCAAAGAGATTTACAAATGTCTGAAGAGCAGAAACGTTTCAGGACTCGGACAGCGCCATGAGTGTTTTGAAAAGCATTACTTAAAAATGTTCTCATCTCACCTTATCCACAGGTACAAAGTCATCATGTACAATAAATCCGTGGAGAACCCTGAAAAACGAACTTTTGGTGTAGTAAAATATATTAGATTAACCCTCATAATTTCTACATAGTAATATAACATTTATTGAGAACTACATTTACCTAAGTAAAATGATACATACATTCACAATTAATTCATGTGAAAAATGAACTGTGTGGGAATAGTGAGTCCTATTAAATATTTTCCTGTATTATTTAACTGTTTTACTGCATATAGTCCTAAAATAACGAAGTACATTTAATCAAAAATTTAGCACATTCAAATCTGGTTAAAATAATCTGAGTTAAATTAATTTAAGCATATAAAATCCATTAAACAAAATAATTCAAGTAAAATGAACTTAAAATTATCAGTACATGTTGTAGGCAATACCAATAGTCTTTGTGCCTGAATATTTTGATTATTTAAGCCAGTGCTTTAAGTGGGCCGGAACACACTGGTACTCAGTACCGCCACTTCTAAATATAGCTCTTGAGCGTACCACCACCTCTCCGTGCGCCCAGAACGTGCTTTTGGCGTACCGGAACGCTCATTTGCACATCTGTTTAATTTAATCCTTCGGCTGCGCTGAATGTACGCTTCCTAATTCGTCCCACCGAGAGCAGAGACTACATTACCCATACACCCTTGAGTTTAGTAAAAAGCGCATGCGCTGCTTTTGCTGCTGTCAGTCAGGTCTGGGGAGGTGTGTGTTTGTGTGGGAAACGCGCAACCATAGCTGCTCGGTTAAAATTAAAATACAATAAACACTTAATATGCCCTCCTTGTTTTAGACTCTGAGTAGTAAAAGAACAAGGTCAGAATCAGAGGACTCGCTGCCTGACATCCCACCAAGCCAGAATGATATCACTGCAGGTCAGACGCAAAGCTTTATCCAATACCCTTTTGTAGGTACTGTACGTGATAATCTCAGCTGTCGCGGCTGTCAATTTCGTTCCCCTCGACGCAACTTCGGATTTTCTCAGGCAATGTGCAGGGTAAAAACATTCTTGAAATTGTAATAGACATTTAGTTTAATTTCTAAACTACCAGTGAACGAGATTTCAATGAATTTGAACGACATGCAAAGTAGTTTTACCACCCGCAAAATGGAAAACAATAGGACAAAATAAAGTCATAACTTTCTAGTTTCAAATGGCCAGTATTTTGTTATTCTTGAACCCATAGTCTTGGTGTCATTTTAAAGTTTTTTTTTAAGCTCTTTCTATCTGAACAACTAGTTTTAGCATTGAACCATGCTGAAAAGTTTACTCACATATCTACCTTTTGCACATTTTATTTATGTTCAATAATAGCTCTTTCTACAGTAGCTCTTTCTAAGGGTATTTTTTTTCAAAATCCTTTTGCATATTTTATTTATGTTCAGTAGCCCTTTCTAGCTCAAGCAAATCCACAAACTTATAAAAGGATTTATTATTTTTTACAATGTCGTCTGTTGACTGCTGAATATAACCCCCCTTCAATATAGAAGTCGAGTGAGCAAAAAAAAAAAAAAAATTTGGAGTACCGGCACCTCTTTTGCCCCACTTAAAACACTGATTTAAGCAGAATAAAAACTGATAAGAACTCTAACTACTTAAATATTTGTTAATAAAATGTCATAGAGGTTTAAGCTATTATATGTATTATGTTGTTTTGTTGTAAATTATAATTTTGTGAAGTTACCGTTCAGGTGATCAGTGTTTACTTATATGAACCCTGTTCAGCACATTTGATTGTTTTCTCTCCACAGTACTGTGTGTGTTTTATGTGGAAAATCAAAGTTTTTCCATGACTGACTTATAGTCGGTCATTAATTTTGTGTTATGATAACATTTATAACACTATTCACCTTATTCCGCCACGCCCCTTTTCAATTCTTCGCTCTTCCGCATTTTGTCAACCGACTTCCGCTGCTAATATGGCACAGTGCATTTGGTAGCTAGTTTGGTGGTTAGAAGATTGTTTGTAGTTCACTATAACTTTAGCGAAATGACAAATATCGCAACTGCTGTAAATGTTTTAAATTAGGAGCACGGAGAAAACTTGATACGACGCTCGGTCTTATAATGACCCATCAATCGTCTCGTGGTTAGACGATATGAAGCAGGCGCGGCAAGTAACCTACCCAGATAGCACACGTACGTCTCAGATACGTCTTGTAAAGATCTTTACATCTGCTGACGATCGTCTTTGAATAATACGTCTTCCATATCTCTACAAGACGTATTTAAGATCTTAAAAAATTCTAAATCCTACCTGCCTGCAATGCATCTCCGTTTGGTCTTGAATCCGATCAAACGCAGACAAATCAGCAAAGACCTCCAACTCATTTCATTTTTTAAATAAATGTCTTGTTTAATTGTTTTAAAAATATAGTCAACATGTTTTTAAGGGTTGGCATTAATTTTGAAGCAAAAAATATAATTAAATATAATTAATAAAAGCCCATAATCACGTATAATAAAAAAGCAATATAGACATTTTTCGTTTAATCCAAAACGTTAAAAAGGCACTTACCGTAGATAAAGCACCATGCACAAGAAAAGGTGATCTCATACTCTTTCTGACTACAAAATATTAACAAATACAAAACACACAAGAACATCATTGCCAACAGCCACTGCCCCTCTGACTGTTTTATCAGTCTGAAATGAAAAAAGTTATACATTTAATTAAATAAAACAATTGCCAACCAGCTGATTATCTTAAGGTGACCCTGCTTACTGCAATTCCTGCTTATTATAATTACTGGGTGTGACTCACATTAAGTGTGTTTGTCAACAGTTATATATCTAAGCTTGAAACTTTTGATAGTTTTTGACCCCACGCCATCCATTGAAATTGTGTAACACACCTTGCATTTTCACAACATTTAGTTTTAAAAATCATCTGAACAAACTCTGAGCAAACCAAAGGTGATATTGAGAATGTTTATATAGATGAAGAAACCTCATAAAAAATTGAAAACACAATACACAATCATTTGACCAGGTTTAATCCAGCATCACAGCATGAATTATATTGACTAGTTTGTTTACCAAATTTGAATAAAATGTTTAACCTATGTGTTAATATGATTACAGCCACAGTGTAACAAAATACTGCAAAGCTATTGATCACGTTCTCATTACATTACTTCACAAGACCCAAAGCTGATCAGGACACTTTAAGAGCACTGTAACATATTAACTGCTGAAAGAACCATGTAATACTGTGAATATAATGACAAACTGTTCCATAACACTTAGATGTGACTTTAATTACAATACAACATACTCTTTCTCATACTCAGGGTTTTTAAACTGTGGGTGAAGACCCACTTGTGGGTCGCACCGTAAGATAGTGAGTGTTGCATTGTAGTGATGGTTTGTCCAATTAATTATTAGCAATGGTTTTGATATACTATAAGATTACACCTGTCTAAAGCCCATAATACACGGCACGATTTTTGGCTGTCCCAGATGAAAGATTACCAATCGTGAAACAATCGTGGAGATTTCTGTGATCGTGGCTCTTAATTGGTGGTCCTATCTCATACAGTGTGAGAGGTTTAAAGACGTCTGTTTTCCCAGTCCTTGGACCAAAGACACCTACGATAGTTTTATGACAGTGTAAGAAGTTCAGCATGATCATCGCACATCAACAATGTGTTTGCTTCTACGATCTGCAAACCTGTATTTGTTTACCACTAGCGCATGTTGATGACAGATGTCGCAGCCGTAGATGCAATAGGTGTCTTTATCGACAGTCTACTGCTGAAGTTTAAACAATCCTTGTCACACAGTGTGATAAGGTCTTATTGGATTGCAAACATCCTGCTGTGTATCCCGAGCTTAATATGTTGTGGAATGAAAAGTTTGGAAACCCCTGCTTAACACAAAGTCTCATTTAAAGTTTATAAGAACTTTTGCAATAGACCGACACTAAACGAAACTGATGGCAGATGAGGTGTTGGGATGACAATGGGCCAGAGTTGAATCTGTGCATCTTAGCAGATCACAGGCAGGTTTCTCCTGAAGTGCTGCATTAAGAAAAGAAAGGAAAAGATGTTAGAACATTTTTAAGGAAATTTAAATAATTCTCACAATCAATATTGGACTATAAACAATAAATTATTACCAATGCAATAACATGCAAACAGACCTGTCAACCACCTTAATAATAGATACTACGCGGTAGGCATGGGCTGGTTACCAGTTTTAAGGTACACCGTGGTTTTAAACAGTCAAGGTTACAAAACCACTAAAATGGTCTGTGAAACCGTCTCCAAGGTATGAACTGTATTTATACAAAATTCATTAAGTCATGTGATTGATTTGATGTTTACATGTAATATACATTTCGAAAATATTATATATAATATAATTTAAAGGCTTTATTTTTACCTGCCATTTAAAAATAAAAATAAATTAGTGTAGCAATGGGAATACCGCAACACTGTGAAACCGTGGTATTTTTGCTAAAGGTAATCATACCGCCAGAATCTTATACTGGCCCATGCCTACTAAGCGGTTGTACCATGTGTTAGAAACATCAAGATTCTCACATTTTTAGGGCTAGCGCAATACCACAGTTTTGTCTATTCTTCATGTTCTCTAGGGCAGTTATTTTGCCCCAGTGACAGAAACAGCGACAGTAATCAAATAATTCATTACCTTATCTACATGTGGGTAGAGGCCCACAGGTGAAGGAAGATTTTTGGCCTGCACTTTCACAGCTGGTAAACATGGATTGTGGTGGGCTAGTGACAGAATGAAGAAGATCAGTTTAAAATGTGCTTTACAACCAGAGGTTGCATTATTTTGACAGACAAGGGCTGTAAGAAAATTGTCAAAATCAATAATAATATGAGCCAGCAGCCAAACAATAACAACTAAACTCAATCAACTATCTTAATCTGCCTGAACTCAAATCTTGTGGTCTATAAAGTCGGAGTTTATCTGTGTGTAATTTAACCATCATGTTAGACTGAAGGAATTGCAGTTATCATTAGATTTCCCGACAGCACTGGACAAATTACTTCTCACACTCAGTGTGACTTGAGACAAAGGATAAACAAAGACATTGAGTATGTTTACATGCACATAATAAGAGGACAATTATCTTATTATGATATTATAAAAATCAGCTTATTACATTAACATGTTTCAAGCGTTTTAATTTACTTTTATTTGTGAAGTTTATCTATCACAGGTGGAGACATACGCACATACGAAACGGCAAAAAAGACGCAAGACACTACCTGTGCCAATCAGTTTTTGCCATTTATGGGCTTTACCCTATAAAAGAAAACCATTTTATGCATTTAAATGACCTTACACGTTATCAGTTTATTAAGCGTTTAGACTATGTAGACACACTCACTGTGCACTAAAATTAAAAAAAAATTGGTTAACACAACCCCTCGTGGTGGCTTCACTCAGAGGTTGGAGAAGACAACCGGTGGACTCAACATCAAGCCTCTGCACGATTCAGGTAAGTGGAATAAAATACATTGTAAATAAACATTATTAAAACAGATTGTGAAGTCATTCATTCAAAACTTGCTATGACCTAAGCCTAAATGACTTAATTTCTTTTTAGAATTAAGACAACCTTAGCAGGAGAGCCCCAGCAGTAACTTTCTCTCAAGCAGATGAGCAATAAGTTGCTTTGTATGAACACCACCCTAACAATCAAGGTAAAAGAGCATTAAACATTAAAGGTATTGCGGAGAATTTAGATTTTCCGGGTGGATCATCATGACTATTGGTCCTCCTAGTTGTCAATCTGGAGTGTTGCGAAATTGCATTTAAAAAAAAAGCGGAGACGGCGTTTCTTTTCTAAAATTCGAGAAAATCCTCCGCTACACCTTTAAAGCTCCACTGTGTAAGATCTACTCCCATCTAGCGGTGAAAGTCTATATGACAAGCAACTGAATAATACTTTCTAGCCCCCTCCATTCGGAACGCGTTTTAACTCGTACGGTGGCCCGGCCGTGTCATGCCAAGGTTAACATGGCTTCCAGTAGCTACAAAGCAAAAGCAATGAGAAAAAAATGAACAATTTGCAATGTCCTTTGCCTGTGATCCATCAAAGCACACAGATTTATGTTTAACATGAAAAAAGTCTGATTGTCATGATATGTCCGCTTAAAATCACATACAAAAAGCAACCATGATGGGTTTAAATGGACGCGAATTAATATTATGTCAAAGTACAATGCTTATGTTTTAAGTAAACGTTACATGTCCGTGTATATGTAAGAGCTTTCTCTCATATTGGTGAAAAAAGATCGCGCAACTTTCACACGCTTGTAAAATGAAACGAAATACACGCAGATCAGACGATTTTATCAGAGTATTATGTCAGACATTATGTCAGAGTACAATGCTTATGTTTTAAGTAAACGTTACATGTCCGTGTATATGTAAGAGCTTTCTCTCATATTGGTGAAAAAAGATCGCGCAACATTCACACGCTTGTAAAATGAAACGAAAGACGCGCAGATCAGACGCTTTTATCAATGAAAGGCTAAAAATAGGGCTGTCACCGTGTGATTGTGCTAGAGGTCAGAAAAGATGAAAAACATTTTTCTCAGTACCTCAGATTACATAAATGGGCGGAGAGACTGCGTGTGGCGGTTCAAACACATTAAACCACATGCATGTTTACACTAACAAGTGTTATGCATAATCATGCTAAAGTTAGCCAAGGAACTATAAAACTTCAAGTTTACAACATGGACTGTATAGATGTAAACGAATATGCTGAATTACCTGTGGAGAATATAGAAAGTGCAACTTCAGTGTCCCTTGAGCCCCCTCTTGGAAAACTAACTCCAATAGTGACTTTGGTCTTGATGTTTTTCCTGTCACGTTGTCGTTTAACATCCCCGTTTCGCATCCTTGGCGATTTGTTTTAATGTCCTCGAGAATATGTCTTCAACAGGCTTTCAAATCAAAGCATTAGATCGCAGGTTCATCACGGTGTGCGGTTGTTGTAAAATCCGAAGGATTCAGCTACGCAGGTCACGGCTGGATACGTCATCAAGCCTGGTTTATTTAAATCAACTGAGCATTATATTCGCAAGTCATACGCATATTACATCAATTTACAATTTACTAAGAATAATTGTCAGCTTTATAATTGTTAATATTCTGAAATAAGACTGTCTTGATGACGTATACCGCCTACACATGCAACCTCCGGAGGCTTCAGCTATCGGCCAGCGTGAGTGTAGTCTGAAAGCGCGAAAGGCGGAGCTTGAATTTCAGGAATGTCCCTCGTCGGCGAATGTATTTCAAAGATGGAGGCACAACATGGATTCAGCCAGAGAGCGCTTCGACGGTATGCATTTTAAATAGCAGATTCTACACTTACGAGAATACTTTCATTAGTGGGTGGGAAGTAATTACACATGAATGAGCACATACTTTTGAAAGAAAACATGTGTTTTTGTTAAGAATTAACTCAATAAAGTACACAGTAGAGCTTTAAGTGGAACATTTCTATAGCATGCTGCTTATAGCTAGTGAGAAAGATAATCTAATTGATCTACCATGCATATCCTTCAAATAACTTAACAGAACAACTGAACATGTATAATATGATTTAATATGTACATTATTAATAATAATTGTTAATAATATTTAATATTTGTGAAATTATATACTTGTGAATTCATTATATTTGCAATGTTTATACATTACCTGTTTTTAGGTAAACAGATTATCCATCAGTGGGTGCCTCAAGGTCGGCTCTGTAAATACTGTAATCTGCATGTTTCCGAGCACACATTTACCAGGACACACTAATATTAAACAGAAAAACAACATAAATCAGTGTTAAACACAAACAAATTTTAGGTAAATTAAATAAGGTTTTCATTTTCAATCAATATAAAAGAAATAAACGCAATAAAAAACAATGTCAGTGACGTAATAAATATGTGTAAATTTACACGCATAATTTATTAAGCATTATAAAAAATCCAGCAATATTATTAAACTTTGGTTATTTGTTATTATCCCTGCATTCAAATGGTTGCAGGTTGGAGCAGAAAGTTAACCCTTCTGTCGCGCAAGCGCGAGCTGGTCGCGAGCATAGACAGTGGTCGCGAGGCCATTCGTACGTCATGTGAGCGCCATTTTCATCATATGACCGTTTTTCCTCAGGCACACTTCAACATTTTCTTCGCATTTAACATCATTATTAACATGTAAATAATATAATTCGTAAACATAACGTTTATGTTAATTTATAATATGTTTTTTTTATTTATTGTTGGCTTTAAGTTAATTTGTCTGTCAGACTCAGTTTGTTCGTGTTGGTAAGTAACTTAACGTACGTTATTAACGTTACGCTAGCCTTTTGTCATGTAGGTGTTGTTAGAAACTGACAAAAATACGAATTAATTCACAGATATAAATAACTTTATAGCTAATACAACTGATAAAATATATTAACTTAATTATCAAACCACTTCGCTATAAAACTTTAAGGCTTCTTGTGAATACCGGTCGTTTACATAACGTTAACTTACTCCAAGCAAGTCGGGCGGGAAGATTGATACATTTTATAACTCAAGTAACTTTAAGTTAAACAGGGGCTGGTCAAGGCTAACTTAGCAAATGTTTACCCCACTACCGCTGAGAAAACGGTTACATGTTCAACGTGCCTTGCCTTCAGGATTTGCAGCTCGATTTTGGCTTGCAATGATAAACGTTACAAACAAACAAACCAAAAAAAGAATGATCATATACGACAATCAATCTTTAGATCCACTACATGCATAACATAATGTTGGTTACTTACCTCTACTGATGAAACTCCTTCGTCAGCGTTGTAACTTCACATGTTGGTTTTGGTAAATTACACGAGGCCAAAGATCGAGGTGAAAAAGAGAAATAAATCGTTCTGCGATCGTTTAACGCGATGAGACACGAAGCCTTAAAAACCACAGGCTAACGTTACTCCAGCCCAAAGATTAGTGTAGCCCTTGTGTCCGGCTTCACGTGGCTTAGCGTTAACCAGTATGACATCACAGTACCGCGTGATTAAACTGTTTCGTGGGCTTTTGAATCACTCTCCCGGTACTTCAATGTCTGCGCATGTCTGCATGAAGTCAACCACTCAATGCTTGTAACAGGGGTAGCGTTTGTGCGCTCAGTGATTTAGGGTGTAACAAAACAAGATTATTACATTAATATTATCAATTAGTATTGTAATAAAGCTTTTAAATGTTTGTTAATGATTAAGTGTCATTAACAAACTCTGATTTAAAACATCAATATATATGCTACGTAAATTTTCCTTAAATCATCAAAACATCCAAATTCAATGAAACAAAAACAAAAACAATGTATTTAAGATGAGACACATTCAGCATTAATAATTTTTTCTCTCTTTTTTGTTTGACTTTGTTTTCTAAAGTAGCCTGTTAACAGTAGACCAAAGGTATGATGATCAATTATAAATGCAATATGGTTGAAAGGTCAGTAAACAAACAACAAAAAGGTAATTTCTTAATAGAATGTCTATACATTTTTTGCTTTTGTTACATATTTCATACATCAAAATCATTAAACGTTAATAATTATGTATTCCAACTTGTTGCAGCTTGACAAAAATGTAGCTTGAAGGAGAAGGGACAGCTGAGTAACAAAGTCCTGGTACGCAGACGACGATACTATTACACTGACAAGAGTGTAATGATGATGGAGACACAAGCCAGAGAAAGGGGGGACCAAACACCAGGCCAGAATTCTGCATGAGTCAGGTAAGCATAATGAGTTACAGCAGTGGTTCTCAACTCTGTTCATGGAGTCCCACTGCTCTGTGCATTCTGTATGTCTTTTTGATCTGACAGACTGAGGCTGCGTCCAAATATCACTTTGTGCATCCTATCGTGCATCATGTTCTGGATGTAAAGCATGAGACTTTTAATTGTATGTTAACATTTCTATGGTGTTCACTGCATTATTGTTATGCATTTAGTGAAACATCTGCAACATTGTGTCGTTTATTTAGGGACTACTGAATAAATAATACACTTTAATAAAGCTACATACTCAAAACAAAGAGCTTTTTTACAGGAGCAAATAATTCTGCATCTAAAAGTTTGATATAAGCAAATGTTCATTTCAGAGTGTTCATTTTATTTACAGAAAAACTTAAAAATGTTAAATATAAATTAAAAGTAGTAAATAAAACACAAACACGTTTTGGTGCAAATTGCTGGCACTACCTGGATTGAAATTTTTACACATGCTAAGTGTGTCCCATCGGATGAATAATTCTACATGCACGCTTGGGATCTTCACGCCCACTAGAATACTTAGGCCAAATACAAAAAAAACGTAATGTAAGTAGTCTAGTGCAAAGACAACAAGTGTGAACATTTGGACACAGCCTCAGTTCAGTTCATGAAGATCTCTACTAATGAGCTGATGATTTGAATAAGGTGTGTTAAATAAGGAAGACATACAAAATGTGAATAGCAGAGGACCTCAAGGAACAATGTTTAGGTACAGTTACACTGTATAAAACATTAACTAAACAGACAAATTATTTGTCATAGCTTCAATAAACAAAAGAATGTCACCTGCATTTTAGTTTCAAGCATTTTTCCACAATGAAGCCAAACTGGAAGAAAATAAGCTTCTGCTTTGCATCTGACATCAATTCAGAAACCTGCAAAAATAATCACAAGAGAATGAAGAATGTTTAAAATATACATAGAAATAAGCTCTAAGGAGCGGCATGGTTTACAGTAAGATTATGGGGTACTCACACTATGCATACTGTATCATACCAAAGTATGTTTTACCTCCAAAGTTTGGTGTGACTAGTGTGAGCGCTCCGTGCCCTACTACACTTGGTCTCTGCAACAGTCCAGTTTAGTTCATGTTAGGGGGGCATATTTTGAAACATAAATATTTTCAAATTATTTGCGACCCTTACAAAGACACTAATTTCCCACAGCCAGCAACAGCACAATGTTTGTCTGACATCACAATCTTACTGTTATTACAACTTTATGATTGTCAACAACTACTACTTTAGACTGAACACCAGTGGGCGGAGCCAACGATATAATGATGTGCTGTGTCTTTCTGTGGGGGAGGTCAAATGAAAATTAATCTAGATAGTGACATCACTACTCCAGCCATTTTACATTCGTAAAAGAAGAATGCTGTCTGCGATTTACTTATGTTTCCATGATTGCAAAAACCTTTATCGAAGTACATATACAATTGTTTAAGTGTCATAATTACAGGGTTCCTACAGGTTTCTTCAAGTTAAATTCAAGTCTTTTTAAGACCTTTTTAAGACCATTTATATAAAAAATTAATACCCATTTCACGTCCCTACCAGCAAAGAAAAACTAAAATACTTAAACTTGTGTTCATTTATTTTTCCGATGTGAAATGGGTAAAAAGATTATAAGCCAAGCAAGTGTGAAAAAATTTTTTCAGTAGGCCACAAGAAAGTTTGCCAAACAATGTTAAGTTGTTAAGGAATTTCTGAGATTTTCTTTGATTTTTCCCACTTCTCCTTTGCCTGTTGCTGTGTTGTGTTGCAGTCTATGATTGTGGTGATCTTCATTTACTGAAGGTATCACGTGTTCGCAGTATTTTGTACTGTGACCCGGGACTGTGTTGCGTTCTCAATTATTGGATCCGCCACTCTTTATTTATACTACTTTATTAAACAAACAGAGATGCAAACACATGTATGTTCAAAAAAGAGAAAGGTAATCTAAGCCCTCACACCCAGGCAAATATCCAGATACTTAGGCTACATTGCCACAGACCCCTGCCATCCCTACCAACCTAGGTATATAGAGAAAAATGAAATTCGAAAATCAAAAGACGCCGACATTAATTTGGAATATTCAATTTCATTTTTTATGTTAAACCAAAACTCTTATTGAACTATCTAGCACTTCTTCTTGCTTTACTCCTTCTTCCTCTTCTTCCTGGCCACCTCCTGCAACGTATCCAGGGCCTTCCATCTGGCTGCATTCATTTATATTAATTTCACATTATATTTCATAAATCCAACCATAAATGAACAAAGCTGACAATGTTTGTCAAAGCATCACAAAACACTTTACTGTTTTTGCACTGACATATGAAGCAATACTTGTGTAGATGACCCCTTTTATCAAACTCTTTTGAATACAATAATATGTATAGTATATTAATGATAGAAAGTGCAGGTCTAGAGATTATAAATGTAATCGGTGTGTTATGGTTTATGTAGTTTTCTTTCCTTTTTTAGATAGAGCAGAAGCAGTAAAAGTGCCTCTTTTAATTCCTCTCTTGCAGATTAAAAGAGCTTAATCCACTTATTATTTTAGATTCAAAAGTCTACTTGCTGTCCCAGTGACTGGTGACTTTATATTAGAGCTTTGCGTTTTTTATATCTAGAGTCAGCTTGAGCTTTGCTCGTGCAATGGGCTTAATTAACATTCACATTGCTTTTTTGCTACCATCTTTGTGATCTTTGAGCAAACTTTTTAGATATAAAAAGATGGTTCATTAATAAGAATATTATTAAACAAAGGGACGGAGAAAGAAAGTGCAGCGCGTGGTCGTGACTTTCAAACCAAGCCAGTTGTTATCGCAATAGAAACGGAGGCACGCAGCTTGAAACTGCACGTGAACATTAGCGCTGACTGACTCTGATCACGGCCGTTTTCCTATCGACTCGGGTTTTACACATAATGTTAATCGGACCCGGTCCTCCGTGAAAACCTCTATGCATACAACTCTGCTCAAGTTCAGAAACATGTTACGCTGAACTCGCTTCATGTCGCACCCAATTCATCGAGAAACAGAGAGCATGTGAACGTACAGCAGACTCATCGGGAGAGACACGATGTGCTCGCAACCAAAATGCCATTAATAATAAAAAGGCGCAGGCGCTGAAAAGCGATGTGTTTGCATCCCTGATTTAATCAAAATGTGGTTGACAAAGAAACTTTTAAGGAAAAATACAATATGGAGAAGTTACATACAGCACAATTTTTAAGACCCAGACATCAAAATGTAAGACTTTTTTAAGTCTTTTTAAGGTATTATTTCCAAATTCATAAATTCAATGCTTTTAAGGCTTTTTAAGACCCCGCGGGAACCCTGGATGTAGCAGTCTCAACAATACACTCGTTTTCCCTGGACAATGCTAACATATTCCCGTTATAAAACATTTTCAAAAGCATTATTTTCGCAAATGACAGAAATTTAGACCTGGCGGGGGATGTATACTGCTTGTGGGCCGCATGCTAATTGCTAGAAGCTAGCAGGAGGTCCGGACCGTAAAGTTATAAGAGACTCGGGGGTACGTTGGCCTTGTCAGAAAAGCCGGATCGGTAAGGCCCGGTCTCGGTTAGTTTGGCAAAGCACTATTACTTAGTTCATGTAGAATTGTAAAATAAAGCCGTTAAATATATTTTTTTAACTTTCGAAACCACGCTGCAAACTATATAGCCTGCAAAAAAATATCTATATAGCCTACAGTCTACAAACAATAACATATAAATTTAAAAGGTATAATTTACGGCATTAGCATCAATGTATGATTTCTGTTTTGAGATACAGATACTCTAGCATCATAAATGTAGTATTTTCTGACAGAAGATGACAACATGCCAAATATAACGTGACTTCTTACCTTTTGTGTTGATATAGCGATCGCGAATCGAATCCAGTCTGTTTCAGATGTGTGAATAATCCATGAAAGTCCAATAAAATACATCCAATGACCATTTTTGTCCACAAATGCGTATAATCCGTGAAAGTTACATAGTCTGTTGTTTACATCAGATTTCGCATGAACATCTTATCGCCTACAATCTGAGGACAATTTGCGTCGTAACACACTGTATATGAGATCACATTTTAGGTTTAATTAAACATGCGTTTAAACTTTGTTTTTAAAAGTAGGCGGGAGTGTAATCCATAATATCCAAATAGCGCTGTTATTTCCGTGAGCCATGATAACAGCATAGAGGATCAGTGAAGTTACTGCTCTGTGCTCTCCAGCTACCTGGTGGGTGGAGACCTGCGAGTGGGGTGGTGGGCGGGAAAATTCAAACTGAATGTGACGAAGCGGTTTGTTACGTCACAATGGAGCTGAGTTTGAACTTGCGCAATCTGAGACTCAAGGAAGAGGACATTCAGAAACCTGTATCTCACTCAAAACAGCATGGATGGATTTTTTTCCAAGTTTGTAAGCGTGTGGAAGCACCAGAGACACAAAATAACACCCCAAAACCCAGAAAAAGTGAGTTTTTCATAATATGGGCACTTTAAAAAAAGTCATTAAACAATTATGAATAATAATATTAAAAATATTAGTGCACATCGGCTGAAAATAATAAGCCTAAACAAGCTTCTGCTACAAATTCGAGTCATTCTATAGGTGACATTTCAGCACTTGACAAACGGAGAGCGACTCTTAAGTAGCACTTAAAACCCAGCTGGGAGCAATCGTTTTACGTGCATCTTTGGGATACGCACGTAAATGAACAATGAATGTTCGTAAAGTAGCTCGTAGAAAGTGCTCTTAAGTGCTAAGTTCAATCGTTATCCGGAAATCCAGCCCAGAACGCTAATAGGCGCAAATGCATTTGCTATTTAAAGGGGACAGAGAATGAAAAACCATTTTTACCTGGTCTTTGTTGAATAATGGTAGTCTACCCACATTCACAAACATACAAAAAGTGCTAAACATACTAAACATCTCAGTCTCATAGAAATTCCTCTTTTAGAAATGTCAGCCAGAAAACAGCCCAATCTGAAAAACTGATGCTTATGACATCACAGGCATCTAACTGCCCCTCCACTTTAAAATAATTGGCTACATTTTTTGAGTGGCAGCAAAGTCAGCCAATCAGTAATGAGATTGCAAGTTAAGCCACTAGGGGGAGCCAAATAGGTGCAAAACCACTTGTTTAAAATCCCCCACCCTAATAGCGCTATCTGAGAGAGGTTTTTAGGAAGCTTCTAAGGCATTACAGACCCAAACAACAAAATTTTGTTTACATGTCACATCAGAGAACAAGAATAAATTTTGGAAGTATTGTGATAAATGATGAAGATATACTATGGAAGTCAATGGTCACTGTCTGCTGTGTGTTTACCAAAATGTCTCAAAATATCTTATTTTGTGTTCATCAGAAAAAACAAATTCATACAGGTTTAGAACAACATGAGTAAATGATGACAGAATTAATTTTTTTTAGGTGTACTATCCCTTTAACCCAACTGCTGGGTTATTGTTACCCAACTATGAGTTGAAATAACCCAACTGCTTAGCTAAAGCAACCCAGCAGTTGGGTCATTTTAACTCAGCAGTGCATTTTTACGTTCTGTTCAATAGTAATCCAACCCTGGATTAAAATACAATGTCCTATCTTTCAGGATCACAGTGTTACGAACAAAACAATACAGATATACACACTCAGTTTAAACATTCTAAGCTTACACCTACCTGGCTATATAAACTGTAATAATCTATCTGTACAAATACAAAACAAAAGAAAGAAAATAACTTTTTATATTAACTGTACACATATTCAACTTAAAATGTTCAAAATTTTTTACATAAAAAGTGCAGTTACAAAAGACAGAAGATGTGCATATATGAATATAATGATGGCAGCATAAACAGGGAATTTTGTGACTTTTTTGGTTGAAAAATTAAAAGGATAAACAATGGAGACTTGCTTTCACAGCCACTTTGCTCAAATTTAAATTTACACACACACCCACACAAACACACACACACATTCTGGTTTCCATGTTTTGTGGGGACATTCCATAGACGTAATGCATTTTATACTGTACAAACTGTATATTCTATTCCCCTTACCTACCCCATTCCCTAACCCCAACATCACAGAAACCATTCTGATACTTCACATTTTCAATAAACATCATTCTGTTTGATTTATAAGCGTGTTTCCTCATGGGGACATCAAAATGTCCCCACAAGGTCACAAAAACACTGGTATTCCTATCTTTGTGGGGACAATTGGTCCCCACAACGTGATAATTACCAGGTACACACACACACACACACACACACACACACACATATATTTCTATATAAAGTTAGCTAGATAGATTGATTGATAGATAGAGTGAGAGAGAGATAGAGACAGAGAGAAAGAGAGAGAGAGAGCATTAATTTATTATACTAATTATATTATATTACTATACTATACTATATTAAACTATACTATACTGTACTGTACTGTACTACACTATATTATAATATTTTTATATTACCTTATTTACTTCTGTTTTCTCAGCATTTATACTTCTAGCAAATATGTCCTCAACAAAGGTAAGTTCAGTACTAAATCAGGTTATATGTTAATGCTGGTACACTGAGAAGAAAAGATTAAATTTGTAAGTGTACTGAAATTTTTTATTTATTGAATTATTATCAGAGACACTGGTACACTAGCTTGATGACATCTAAGGAGCGTAGGAGGCAGTACAACAAAATCTGGGCTAGAATGTCAAGGGCACAAAAGAAGAACAACAAAAAACAACAAAGAACCTACAAGTTCAATTGAGATGGCCAACATTGCTGAAAGTGACAGCCTCAATCACAACCAGCACATTGAGGACAACCATTTTGACATGTTTTCAGACCCAGCTCTGTCAAGTTCTGAGAGCGAACAAGATATTGCACCCACACTCAGGGAAGAACTTTCCAAATGGGCATGCATGTTTCAGGTTAAACATTATGCTGTGGATGCTCTATTAAACATCCTTAAAAGACATGGGCATGAAGACCTTCCCCATACTGCAAGGACACTATTTGGACACACAGACCATTACAAACTTACTACCAAAGATGATGGTGTTGAGTGTGTCCAGTTTTATGTGGCAGATCAGCTCTCAAAACATCTGAGTAGGTATCCTGCATCTGTGACAGACCACCTGCAGTCACTTGACATCTCCCTGAACATTGATGGGCTTCCAGTGTTCAAAAGCTCAAACGTATTCCTTTGGCCAGTTCTTTGTTAAATAAACTTGTCTCCAGAATGCATTTTCCCCCTGTGCATATCCACTGCTGTTTCCAAACCCAAAACCCAAAAATTTGCCTCTGACACTGTTCAGCAATTGGCAGAACTTATCCAAAATGGTCTTACCTGGGAAGGGAGACGCTTAAACATCCAACTACGATGTGTTACTTGCAATGCTCCAGCTAAGGCTATGGTAAAGTGTGTTAAGCAGTTTTCTGGATACTATGGGTGAGATAAATGTAACCAGAGGGGATCTTGGGATGGTCGGATGACATATCCAGAAACAAATAACCTGACCATGAGAACGGATCAGTCATTCAGGGAATGCTGGCAACCTGAACACCACCAAGAAGAGGAGATCTAACTCTTTACTGTTCTACCTATCGACATTCCCCATAGATTATATGCACCAGTGCTGTCTCAGGGTAATGAAAAAGCTGCTGCTCCTGTGGATAAGAGGGCGATCAGATTTCTGGATGTCATCAGGAGATGTGACGCGTGCGGCGTGTAAGTGACAGGCTGAAGACACTACAGAAGTCCTTTCCAGATTGCTTTGCTAGGAAGCCAAGGGGCTTGCAGGAAATAGATCGCTTGAAAGCAACAGAGTTCCGACAGTTTGCCATCTACACGGGGAAGATTGTTCTTAAGGGAATTCTCCAACAGCAGCTCTATGAACACTTCTTCAGCTTCAGCACAGCTCTTTGCATTTTGGTGAATCCTGATCTCACGAAGTCACAAGGACCTTATGCAAACCAGCTGCTTAAGTATTTTGTAGAGAGACGACAGGAGCTGTATGGAGGGACCTTTTTGGTATACAATGTCCATTCCTTGCTGCACCTTGCAGGAGAGGCCCAGAACTTTGGCAGCCTTGACAGCTGCAGTGCTTTCAAGTTTGAGAGCTATCTTCAGCAAAGGAAAAAATGTTTTGGCACAAGTTGCAAATCGTCTTGAGGAAGCATCCAAGTCCAAGATTGAAATGAAGGAAAAATTGATGTCATTCAAGTGCCCAAACAATGCCTTTTTGCTAGACCCAGAACGATTTTGCGAGGTGGTGTCAGAACAAGCAGAAGACACAGTGTTATGCAGGGTGTATGCAAATCTTCAGCCATATCTGATGACACCATGTGATTCACGCCTCTATGGAACATGTGTCTAACATTCTCAAATGCTTTGCTTATAAAGAAAGTCCCTTCAGAGGAGGGCATCCATCGTGGAGGACAACTATGGGATTAAAATTGTGGTGACCATTCTTCATACTTTCTTGGGTGTGACAAAAATATAAACTTAGCAAGATAAAAAGGCAAGATAATGGCAATTTGTGAAATTACATACATTAAAGGATTAGACCATTTATAAAAAATCTAGGTAATTAACTCACCCCCATGCCTTTCTCTGTTCAGTTGAGAAGAAATTAAGTTTATTGGAGGAAAACATTCCAGGATTTTTCTATTTTAATAGACTTTATTGGATCCCAACAGTTTACAGTTTTAACGCAGTTTAAAATAGCAGTTTGAACGCAGCTTCAAAAGGCCCTAAACGATCCCAACGAGGCATAAGGGTTTTATCTGGCAAAACAATTGTCATTTTTGGCAAGAAAAATACAAAATATGTACTTTTAAACCACAAATTCTCGTCTTCCTCTGGCCGTGTGATGCGCCAGCGTGACCTCACGTAATTCGGCATCACATCAAGAGGTCACGGATGACGTATGCGAAAATACCGCCCCAGTGTTTACAAGTGTGGAGAAAGAAGACCGTTCCAATGATGTTGTATGTGGAATGATACTAATTAATGTTTTTGTGTCCGTTTATTATTTAAAATGGTCCACAAATGTGTGTTTCATATATTTAACACATGACCTTACGATGTCATTATGCAATTACATGAGGTTGCGCTGGCGCATCACACGGCCGGAGGAAGACGAGAAGTTGTGGTTTAAAAGTACATATTTTTAATTTTCTTGCCAAAAATGACAATTGTTTTGCTATAGAAAAGACCCTTATGCCTCGTTGGGATCATTTAGAGCCCTTTGAAGCTGCGTTCAAACTGCTATTTTAAACTGCATTAAAACTGTAAACTGTTGGGGTCCAATAAAGTAAATTAAAATAAGGAAAATCCTGGAATGTTTTCCTCAAAAAACTAAATTTCTTCTTGACTGAACAAAGACATAAACATTTTCGATGACATGGGGGTGAGTAAATTATCTGGATTTTTTTTTAAAGTAAATTAACTAATCCTTTAAAGGTATAGCGTAAGATTTTCGTTTCCCGGGTGAATCACCACTGTTATTGGTCATCCCAGATGTCAATCATTCTGATTATATGTTGACTTATAACCGTTGTACGTGCTCGCCTCTACGTTCGCTTTCTGCACATGCGCACTTTCACGTGTATGTGTGTTGTGCTACGGTTTCAACCATTCATTGAAGGTCGCGTTCTCACTGTGTTTTTTTTTTCAAAATGTCTGAGGGACTCGCAAGAGAAAAAGTGTCTACGAATTGTATGACAAGAAGAGAAAGGACTATAAATAAAGAAACAAGACCAGAATGTTTATGGGAGACTATTTCACACGCTGGCGTGAGCTAAAAGGACAGGTTGGGCTTCCCACGCGAAGTTTCTACTTGAAAGGTACATTTTGTCATGCTATTTGGAGAAATCCATTTAAAATCACTGCTAGTAAAAGTTGATGTAAGCTATGATTTGCGATGCTAGCCCTGGCACAAGTCACGAACAGCACAGACACGGTAAACATGCCGACAGAAACTTGTAAACAGAGCGAAGAAAAGAACTGAGCTCCTGCATGCTCTCTCTCTGTCTCGTGCACACGTTTAACAGGCGTTCCCTCTCGGGAGCATTTTTTAAAAAATATCGAGGGGCGGTTCTTTTAAATAATTCGGGAAAATCTTCCGCTATACCTTTAAGTATTCCTAAGTTTCTACATCCTTCACACCCGAGTCTCCGCCTCCTGAAGCTTTGTTCCCTGTGTGTCTTACTGCTTTGGCTTTACCCCTGAGTGTTTGGGTCCTGAAAGTTTTCCACTGAGTCTCTGCCTTCTACAGCTTCACCTTTTGGCCTCTGCCTTCTGAACATTTGCCCCATGATTTTCTGCCTCCTACAGCTTCCTCCTGTCTTCTGGTGATTTGCTCTCCAGTGCCATTCACTCGAACCTAGATGTTTCCAGTACGACAAAAAGAAACATTGGAAAACATAAATTAATTATAAGGTTAGAGAAAGTAACCAGTGATTGTCTATTAATAGGTAATTGTGTATGTTTCATTTGTGTGTTGGAAGCTGTACTTACAGATTTACCTAAACTTCACTTACAGGTTTATCTTCGCTATGTAGTACTTAATTTCAGTGAGCAAAATGAGGTTGAGGTGGGACCATCTTCATGGCTCGAAAGGATCAATGGGGTAGGAATTGTTATAAAACATAAATGATACGCATTAACTAAGATCAACTATATACATTTATACCACGAGGCTGTTAAATGCTTTATTCCTTACAGAAAACATTAAGCAGTTGTCATTGTCTCTCTCTGACAGGTACTGTTCTGCTTTTGGCCTAATTCAAATGTTGGGACCAAGGTCATAAAATGTACCATTCCAGACAAACATCTCTGGACAAAATATGCTGTAAGAGTATTTTCTGACACACGTAAAGAGTATAATACCAAGATTAACTTTAATCTTATCAATTAACTAGCAAACATTCCTCAAATATATATTTTTTCATAAGATTTATTAAACAAAATGTGTGCTATTTTTGAAAACAGACAATTACAACATAGCAAGGTATCGTGCACAAAAAGCACTTGAAACTTCACATGTTGAGGACTCGGATGAAAATAGTGCACGAAAAATTTTACCACCAAGAAGATTTAGAGGTATAAGAAATTTGCCGACACTGTAAATAAGGTAACATTTTTACACTGAGAGACAATTGCATTTCTAACCTATGCTTCTTGCAGAAGAAGAACCTCGGCTCACTAAACCTAAAAAAAAAAAACACCGCACACAAAACGATGTAAGAATACATGCAAAACAAATATATTTGGAATGATAAAAAAACCAAAATGCATGTGCAGTATTTTTCTATGTTGTCATCTTCTTTACATGCTAATTTTGTTTTACAGTTCTTGAGGACAGTGAATCATCCCAAGGTGAAATCATTATAATATCACTGTATTCTTTATTTAATACTAGGTTAAACAGTGTAAATAAAAAACATTTTGAACAGTACCATCATGCATATTTTTTCTTACTATTTATTTGCCTGCTGCATTGGACCCTGAAGATGAGATTTCCAGTCTGAGAGCAAAGAAAGTAAACAAACGGCCAAGATCAACAGCAACTGCATCTGTGTATGTAAAAAGTTAACAAAATCAATCAACGGTTGATGATAATCTAAAATGAAACAGTTGTGCAAAAAATTAGGCATGACAGCCATATCATTAAAGCAGGGGTGGGGAACCCTGGTCCTGGAGGGCCACTGTCCTGCAGAGTTTTGTTCCAACCCTAATTAAACACACCTGAAAAATCAAATTAAAGTCTTCAGTATCACTTGGAAATGAAATTCAGGTGTGTTTGATTAGGGTTGGAACTAAACTCTGCAGAACAGTGGCCCTCCAGGACCCAGGGTTCCCCACTCCTGCATTAAGGGATGGTTCACCCAAAAAAGAAAATTCTCCCCCTCGAGTTGTTCCAACCCTGTTTTTGTTATGGTGAACAGAACTGTTTACAGACATTCGTAACATAACAGAATTTCCATTTCTGGGTGAACTACTCGTTTAAGAAATCAAAAAGTCCCTGCTAATACTTTGTTTTGTTTTGTTTTCAGCTGGGGAGCCTGATGAAGGTAAAGTCATAATGATTCACTTTCATTTGTTTACTATAGTCTGAAATTGCACAATTGTATATATTATATTTATTGTATGTGTGTTTTTATTATTAGATGAGGAGCAACCAGTTAAAAAATCTGTTATTTTGCCTGCTGCACCTTGCTATGAGTAGATTAAAATCTCAATAGAATAAAGGAAATTAAAGTCAAGCTACCATATTTGTGTTATAATGTTGATTACTACAAAATTTAAAATTTTAATAAAAAAATATGCACAACTCTAGACTATATATATATATATATATATATATATATCTATATATATATATTTTTTTTTTTAAGATATTGGCTCATGATTTAAACAACATGCTAATATTAATGTATTTATGGCTGTACAGCTTACCACTGTGTACAGCTGGAGTGTGGCTGTTGGACTAATAGGTCATGAATATTTACATTTAATTACTTTTTCTTGTAATGATTACAGTTCCATCTCTTTCAACACCACAACAGCAGCCACATCAATCAGTTTCAGCCAACTGCCAGAAGCAAGGTACACTTAAACAGTTACAGTATATAAACTGATCAGCCATAACATTATGATCACCTGCCTAATATTGTGTTGCCACGAAAACAGCCCTGACCCATCTTGGCATGGACTCCACTAGACCTTTCTGTCAGAACCAGCATTCACTTTTCAGCAATTTCAGCTCCAGTAGTTTGTCTGTTGGATCGGACCACATGGGCCAGCCTTTGGTCCCCAAGTGCATCAATGAGCCTTAGCACTATGACCCTGTCTGCTTTTCCGTCCTGGGACCAATTTTGATAGATACTGACAACTGCAGACCAGGAACACCCCACAAGTGCTGCAGTTTTGGAGATGCCCTGACCCATACATCTAGCCATCACAATTTGGCCCTTGTCAAATTGGCATAGATCAATTTTTCCTGCTTCTAACACTTCAACTTAAAAACAAACACGTTAACTCTTTCACCGCCAGCGTTTTTAAAAAAAGTTGCCAGCCAGCGTCAGCGTTTTTCATGATTTTCCCCAAAGTTTAATGCCTACCAGAAAATGTTCTTCTTTAAATATATAAACATACAATATACCAAATGAAAGAACAGACCCTCTGCTTTCAGACAAAAAAACCCAGTTTCATCCTACCTTCAGTGGTTCTTTTGTAATCAGCTTTTGAATATGGGTAGGTTTCTGCAAAAACACCACATTTTGAGCAAAAAGCAGAGATAATTCCATTTTTGTGACAGACTTTTCATAGAGATCCCATTCAGAGCGATCTTTAAAACAGACACGGACATGCAGCAGCTTGCCGTAGGGCGATACTTCTGGGTTTAAAAAGTTGCCACCTGGTGGATAATAGCGGTATTGCGGAAAGACGGAACATCTCGTCATTGGCAGGGAAGCGTTTTCTCTTGATTGAGATATCTCGTCAATGGCGGCGAAAGAGTTAATGTGTTAGATGCAGGAAAAAAGGGCAAATTTAAGGATCTGAGCGACTCTGACAAGGGCCAAATTGTGATGGCTTGATGACTGTGTCAGTGCATCTCCAAAACCGCAGTTCTTATGGGGTGTTCCCAGTCTGCAGTGGTCAGTACCTATCAAAAGTGGTTTAAGGAAGGAAAAGTAGTGAACCGGTGACAGGGTCATGGGCAGCCAAGGATCAATGGTGCATGTGGGGACCGAAGGCTGGCCTATGTAGTCCAATCCAACAGATGAACTATTCATATACTCCTACTCAGCCGATTATTGCTTTAATGTAACAGTTAGATGGAAAAAGAAAACTAGAAAACAAAAACTCTTTTGTGAGGAACTACTTTGCTTCCGCTATGTACTTGAAGCTCAAAATTTGTTTTCTTTTTTTTTAGTAATTTTTTTGGGCCATTTTTGCCTTTATTGGATAGAAAGTAATTAAGGAGATGACAGGAGAGTATAGGGAGAAGTGAGGGGTATGGGATTGGCAAAGGACCTCGAGCCGGGATTCGAACCCGGGTCTCCAGAAGTGCGTCTGCACCATGTGTCGGAGCACCGTCCACTACACCATCAGCTCCGACTCACCGTTTGTTTTCAATGTCAGAACTCAATAGTATATGTAATAGCCATTTTTCAATATTACTATTTCTTGGTCAGAAAATGTAGTTTTAAGATTAGTTCAGGCAATTTATTTGTAAAATATTCAAATGTGCAATGCATAAGTAACGCCTTCAAGCATTTGCTGAGGAAAAATTTGACATGTGGGTTCCAGGCACGGCCAATGGGCGTCAGTGTTTGCTTACCCCATGACCACAGCCTGATCTTGGACACATATAATTTCCTACTGGCTCTGACGTATCCATGTCTGATGGTCAGAAATGAAATGTATTTGTTTTCAATAGATCTTACCAAGAATCTTTGGTCTCATGAATTTATTACTTGTTTCTTTTATTCATATTAAATCTTTACTTTGCTAACATTGTTTTGGCAGAGGTAAAAAGTTAAATATTTTATTATTTGATATATAATAATGTAACAATGTTTAGTATTTCTATAACTTAAATATACTAAATAGATTTTCTCAGTGCTACATAACGATGCATATGGTGTGGTCTCGTGTTTTAATACTCACATTATCGGAAAATAAGTCAACAAGTGTCTCGATGTGAGCCTGAGCCTCTGTATACTGGGTTAATTCCAAGAGGCATTTTTGCTTAAGGGCACTTTGGGATGGGGACACGCATAAACAGACATTCCAGATCAAGAGAGAATGGTTGTTTTCATTTCTCTATTCGCCAAGTGTATTTTAATCGGCCATGATATGAGACACAATCTCACAACTCCCTTAAAAGTTTAAACATCAATAGCTCTGATCTTCAAAGGAATAGGGCATAAGGATGATCGATTCATCCACAGATTCAAGACCTAGGGAGCTAGGGAACTGAATGAGACATAAGCCCTTCCCGACATTCTGGAAAATACATGGAAAATGCATCCTGGATTTTTCCGGGATCGTTTAATTTTTTGTTCATTCACACTGCCAATGATTTGCCGGCATCTGCAAGGTCCCGGAAAGACACATGACCTGTTTAAAGTCCTGCCCTCTCTTCTACGAAGTACGCAATCATGTAAACAGACTCAAAGCACCAAGGAAGAACCCGGAGCGAACGAAAAAACATACGCTCCGTCCCAAACCGCATACTTCCATAGTAGGCGAAAAGCACTACTTCTTGTACTCTTTGCCCACTATATATTGAAGTAGTGATCGCTTATTAGAAGCTCATTTAAAACATTGCCGCGGCTTATTTAAGAAAATGACACAGGGGCGTCAGTTTGTGTTGAAAAGTGGTGGGGACAAAAACAAAACATAAGATAAAAAACATTACAGCAGGCAAGGGAAAAAAATTTAATAACGGCGCATCAAAAATGGGACGCAGTGATAGACTACATATCAGACTGCTCGATCGGCATATGAATATCTTCTCTGTTTAGTTTGACATGTTTTTGTGAAGAAAGACAACAAAAAATTTAGTCTACCTGCTCCGGTGAAAGCCTGTTCTTCTGACTACAATAATGCCGGGCTGCGGAGAAAACAACAGACGGATCTAACAAGAATATCTGAATTTAACATTATTTTACAAATTACATAAGCTGGCTCGATACACAATCTTCTGACACTGACTGTGCAAAATTACGAGCTTAATTTAACAACACAAAGACGGGCTTTTATTGTCTGCTTTTAAACAGCCATGTGCAGTTATCCGGTTCATTTTCGAAAAAGCACCATATATAATAAATGTTCTCCGTTTCATTTCGTTCTCTGTGTCTGTCTCGTTATTAACAAAGTAAATTAGACTATAAAGCAGGAAGCTTACAAACCTCTCATGATGCGCTGATGCGGGCAGCGGAGAAGCACGTCTAAATACACTGCAAAAATTACTTAGTATTTTTGTCTTGTTTTCAGTAAAAATATCAAAAAATTCTTAAATTAAGTCTAAGTAAATAAGTCTAGTTTTAAGACAAATAATATAAAATTTAAGTAAAATTGTCCTTAAAACAAGCAAAATTGTCTGCCAATGGGGTGAGAAAAAAAAAGTGAAATAAGATTTATTTTTTCTTAAACACTTAATTCAAGTAAAATGTTCTAACCCCATTGGCAGATATTTTTGCTTGTTTTAAGCACAAATTCACTTAAATTGTATATTTTTTTGTCTAAAAACTAGTATTATTTTCTTAGGTCATTTTGCTCATCAAGAAAATACATCTTGTTTTAATAATTTTTAGATATTTCTACTGAAAACAAGACAAAAGTACTAAGTAAGAAAGTCATTTTTTGCAGTGTAACATGTGAGCCGGTGGCCAAAATGGACAACCCGGAGTTAAAACTAAATACTTAAATTCGTCTGCAATCTGAATTGCCAAGCAATCAGAAATACATGTAAATAAATTAACATGTATATTTTACATTAAAGTCTGTAAAAGACGGTATAGATGAAGTGAAAAAGCATTGAATAAGTCATAACCCTTCGGTGGCACATTAAAAACAAACATTCGAATAGCATTTTTTTAATTCATATTATTATTGCAGATCGAATATTCGAAAATTCGTGCCCATCCCTAAAAATAATTTCCTTCACCAACCACCGAGCCATTAACTGATTAGTTTAAAACAAGTTACGCTGTTTGAAATAACAGCCACTCCGAGCCGCGCCTGCAATTTTGCAACACTGTCGCATCTCTGGGGACATGTCCCCACCACTTTTTGAAATGGCTGATTTTGTCCCCACCACTTTTTAAAAAGCATTTGGTTAAAATGTTCTGAAAAATCAAGCAATACATGTGGGACTTAAACTGCAAAAAATGACTTTCTTACTTGGTAGTTTTGTCTTGTTTTCAGTAGAAATATCAAAAAATTCTTAAATCAAGAGGTATTTTCTTGATGAGCAAAATGACATAAGAAAATAAGTCTAGTTTTAGACAAAAATATACAATTTAAGTGAATTTGTGATTAAAACAAACAAAAATATCTGCCAATGGGGTGAGAAAATTTTTACAAAAATAAGATTTATTTTTTCTTAAACACTTAAAGTGTAACTAAACCCCTGGTCAGAGCCTGACTCCACCCACTGGCAATATTTGAAAAATGCAAGAAAAGTTTTTACACCATATATTGTAGTATTGAAACACTTCACATCCAAATGTCAAAAAACTTACTAAAATCAATGAACAGCACTAATAAAGCCCCATTCTTACAAATCATTAACTAAAAAAAGTTGGTTTAGGGTTTAGTTACTCTTCAATTACAGCAAAATTTTCTCACCCCATTGGCAGATATTTTTGCTTGTTTTAATTCACTTAAATTGTATATTTTTTGTCTAAAAACTAGTCTTATTTTATTAGGTCATTTTGCTCATCAAGAAAAAGCATCTTGATTTAAGCATTTTTTGATATTTCTACTGAAAACAAGACAAAAATACTAAGTAAGAAAGTCAGATTTTCAAGAAAAAATTCTAAGTATTTTTGTCTTGTTTTCAGTAAAAATATCTAAAAATTCTTAAATTAACTCTTTCCCCGCCAGCGTTTTTAAAAAAAGTTTCCAGCTAGCGCCAGCATTTTTCATGATTTTCCCTCTGCTTTCAAACAAAAAAAAATCGTTTCATCCTACCTTCATTAGTTCTCTTGTAATCCCCTCTCAAACATGGGTAGGTTTCTTCAAAAGAGGAGATAATTCCATTTTTGCGAAGGACTTTTGATAGAGATCAGATGCAGAGCGATCTTTAAAACATACACAGAGTTCTTTCTCTTTCATGTGAGGCGTTACTTCCGGGTTGTATAAGTTGCAGAAGTGCGCCACCTGGTGGATAATAGCGGTATTGCGGAAAGACAGAAAATCTCGTCATTGGCGGGGAAGCGTTTTCTCTTAATTGATGAGATATCTCGTCAATGGCGGCGAAAGAGTTAAGATGCTTTTTTTTATTAGCAAAAATCTAGTTTTCAGACCAAAAATATCAAATTTAAGTGATTTTGTGCGTAAAACAAGCAAGAAAATCTGATTTTTTGCTACCCCATTGGCAGATTTTTTTGTTTGTTTTATGCACAAAATCACTTACATTTGGTCTTTTTCGTCTAAAAACTAGACTTATTTTCTTAGGTCATTTTGCTCATCAAGATAAAGCAACTTAATTTAAGAATTTGTAGATATTTTACTAAAAACAAAAAAAATATTAAGAACATTTTTTCTTGAAAATCGTTTTTTGCAGTGTACGAATGGTTTTGTGGTCCAGATCATGTGTAGCGTTGTATGCTTACGGTGTGTTTTCTTTTACATATGTAATGAATTTCATTGTAATAATTGACTTAACGTGCTGCTGTTTTCTACAGTATGGTGCTTTGGCACTGTTCGGTTGAGCTGGTGTTGCAGGGACTGTTACATGTGTGCAGTCGACATTGTTGAGGGTTTTATGCAGAGTATTTTTGTGTTGATAGCCTACGCTATGCCCATTTTTGATGCGCAGAGCGGAACGCTCCAAGCCTGCTCTGGTAAGTTTTAAACTTCAAACCTTTTTTTAACTGTTTGACTGAAATATTGCCATATACTTTGAAAGTGTAAACAAGTTGCTCTATATGTGAGTGCAACCATAGCTAAGAAAGTTTGGTGGTCCTAATGGAAAACACGAATGCCTATAAAACTGCTTGCCATTGTATTTAGGGAGCTTCAAATAGCTTTTAGGCTAATCGTATTCATACGGCAGCTGTTACAAACACTGGTCATAGGATTAAATAATGCTGACGTTGTTCCGTGATTTCGTGGTATTTGTAGGAGTTTTATTCAGCGACCACCAGTCTGTCGTTTGGACGCGACGCGTGCTCATAATGCCGCAAGCGAACGCAGGTCATGTGATCAGCCGAACAGCTGATCATAGCTGGACAGGGTGGGTTTTTAATACTCATCTTCAAAAATATATATAGTAGTAAAAGGCTAAAAAACAATATCCATTGCTGATAGTTTCTCGTCATTGTGGAGAGCGCAGTTCATGATTGCATACGTTTATGGTTGTTAACGCAGAGTTTCGCGGAATTTTCGTCAGCGAAAAAAATTAAGAAATTCGACCCTAAGCACTTAGTTCCAAACAGTTCACACATGACTTTTATGTGACCGGAGAAGTGTTTTTTTGTAAGTTTTGTCAACATTTTCGTTCACTGGGAGCACAAAGATACATGCACTCTCTCATCCATGTCTCTCTCACTGCACCTCTCCCACGTACACGCGCTCTACTATCTGACCGAAGTCCGTACACAAATCCTCATGTATTTGTTCAGTTTTATGCGTTTCAAGCGAGCTGAGGCAAACTAACTATCCCTCGCATTTATTATAGGGCCCTAGGGTGTGTGAGGTACAGAAGTGGGGCAATGGGAATGTTATTCAGAATTCTTTTTAAGTTGTTTTTTGATCAGTATTGCTGTTTACATTTTCCTTGACTTCTTATGAAAGACATTTGCTCTACAAGAGATTAAGCTAAGTGCACTAAATCTTAGACCTAAGCATTAAATAGGTTGTAAATAGTTGGTTACTTTCATGGATAAAGTAAAGTGTTCCCCTTGTTATGCTGCTTGGTTGCTGCCACTGTGTGCAATGGTGTAATTATTATTTTATTTATGTATTTTAAGCAGCACTGAATTTTCTTACTTGTTCTACCTCACCTGTTTTTACTATTTGTTAAATATAGTTCAATAAATGTTCCTTTTTTAAATTAAGAGTTGTAACATTTGGTTTTATCATTGTGTCATTTTTATGATATAAACTGATTGAGAAAAAGCTGTATCGGCTCCAAATATCGGCAAAAGAAAATCAGCAGCCTGTATCGGTCATCGGCTAAGGCGAAAAAAATCGGCATCGGCACAAAAAAAGCCATATCGGTCGATCCCTAGCTGTAATGTTTTTTTATCTTATGTTTTGTCCCCACCACTTTTCAACACAAACTGACGCCCCTGCAACTTGGTTTAGTTTCATCCTACTATTTTAAATTTTGGTTGAAAAAATTTACATAACTTATAAATTCAAGTTGAAATTGTTTAACTTAATTATTTAAGTTAAAGTAACATAAAAATGTTTTTTGATTTTGACAAAAATTGTGAATATTTTACAGTGTATAGTGTCCTGCACCCAAAAAAGAGGTCTGGTGTAGAAAGTTGGTATGACTATATTCTGCCCCTTAGAGCCCTGATGAGAGCAAAAGGAGTAAATGTTTCACATTGGAGGTGTAAAACATTGCCTCATCCTCACCAGCCAGATGGTACCTCTTGTGGTGAATTTACAATAAAGGTGTATAAATCAGTTTGTTACATATTGTATGTAATGAATGAAATAATAATGGCTAGAATGCAATTCAAATATTATACAAATATTTTTTAATCCCATATATAACTATCACGTCTAATATGTAGTTTGCAGAGAAAATTTTGTTTCAAGAACCAGTGACATTTCCCGCGGCACTGACCGACATGGTGAATTTAAGATTGGAGATAGCCACCACAGTTCTAAGGGAGTCAGGTATGTTTTGTAACTAAACTACTATGAAGAACTAAATGTGAAGACCTTGCTTGTAAACACATGAAAATCCATCAAGTATGATGATAGTGTTATAGTGTATGCACAGGAAATAAAGGACAGTGGAGAGAATCTAAGTACTTTTATAAAACAAAGACGGTCCACATGCCAGGACAGAAAATGTACCAAGCAAAGATATATGGGAAATAATGCAGACTAAAAGTGTGAAAAAAAGTGAAAATAAAAACACAGAAAATCAAGTAATGAATAATATGTTGTAAAATCTTAACTTTTTTTAATTTGGTTCCACAGATGACTTAACCAATCTGTGTCACTTTTGTGGGGAGGAAGAGAAGGATCAACAAGCTTGTGAAGATCTGCACTGGGTAAATACTAATTTTTATAACAAATGACAATTATTTGTTATTTCCATTTATTTATTTAGCAAATGCTTTTATTCAAATGAACTTACAATTTAACAGAGACAACAATTGATAAATATAGCTGCAAGCAGCGATGGCGGGCCCTCGCACGTTTTATTTACCGCTACACGGTGCCTCCGAGAAAACGATGCACGGTGGGCAAGGGCATCAAGTGGGTAAATATCAGTGGACTATTTCATGTTGCTACTGACCCATTTAGGTACAGTAGGTAAAAGAAACCCCATATTTTAGACAAACGGGGGCGCTAGTCACTGACTAAATAGACACGCCTTTATCTGACCTTTTTATCAACACTTAACAGCCGAAAACTCTGATGTGTGTGCCAACTTTAAGCACATCAAGAGCCTTAAACATGCCTGAAATTAAAGTAAAGTTTGACGCGTTGCCATGGGAACAGCGTTCAAGATGTCAAAAATTCCTTCACCAGTTATCATCTACAATGTCTCTGCATCATGTTGACCACTTTTGGTGTCAATCGCATGAATCCCATACGAGGAGTATTTAAAGGTTCACAGCATGTAACTGTCAGCCTTAAATATGCTGGAAAATGAAAGCAAAGTTTGACACGTTGCCATGGGAACAGCGTTTGAGATATCAAAAATCCCTTCGCAATTTATCATCTACAATGTCTCAGCATTATGTTGACCACTTCTGGAGTCAATCACATTATTTCCCCAGGAGGAGTATTTAAAAGTTTACCGCATGCAGCTGTAAGGTTTAAATATGCCTTAAAAATGAAAGTAAAGTTTGACAGGTTGCCATGGGAACAGCGTTCGAGATATCAAAAATCCCTTCGCAATTTATCATCTACAATGTCTCTGCATCATGTTGACCACTTCTTGTGTCAATCGCATGAAAATCCTAGAAGGAGTATTTAAAAGAACATCGCATGGAACTGTCAAAAAAATCCAGCTTTGTGACTGACACACTTCCTGGCGCCTGGTGGTGGCGCTATACCCGGGAGTCACAATAGGCACATCGATGCGATCGGAATCTTCAGGCGAACAAACACCCCGCATGGCATCACAATAAGATATTTTTTGCCTTAGATATTAGACACTTCCTGTTTCTCTGATTTCGCCATAAATTTGTCGGCTCGCCATGGCAGAACCGTTCGAGAGATCAAAAATCCCTTCGCAATTTAGCAAGTACAATGTCTCGGCATCATGATCACCACGTTTGGTGTCATTTGCATGAATCCCCTAGGAGGAGTATTTAAAAGTTCAACGCATGCATTTTTTAAACAATCCAAAATAGCCGACTTCCTGTTGGGCGGAGCTTAAATGATAGTGTGCGAAAGTTGTTCGGGTTGATGAGAACTATATGCGTACCAACTCTCGTACATGTGCGTACATGTTTGTCCGATCTGTGCAACAATGTTTGTTTTTGCATTACAGGGGGCGCTACAGAGCCCCCCTGCCACGCCCGAGTTCCAGCCTTTGCCAGGTCCTAATGGCCGACGACTCTGACGTCTGTGCGAAATTCCAAGAGTTTTCGAGTATGTTAAGGCACCCAAAATGCCCCAAAATGTAAAAAAAAAAATTAAAAAAAAAAAAAAAAAAAAAAAAAAATAATAAATCCGAGCAAAAACAATAGGGCTTCGCACCTTTCGGTGCAGGCCATTCTGGCCTGCTCCTCGGTGCTCGAGCCCTAAATATAGCTGCAAGCAGCAATGGCGGGCCCTCGCACGTTTTTTTACCGCTACACGGTGCGTCCGAGAAAACGATGCACGGTGGGCAAGGGCATCAAGTGGGTAAATTTCAGTGGGCCATTTAATGTTGTTACTGAGCCATTTGGGGACTGTAGGTAAAAGAAACCCCACATTTTAGACAAACGGGGGCGCTAGTGAGCCACTTAAGAGACACGCCTATTTCTGACCTGTTTGTGCACACTTAACAGCCGACAACTCTGATGTGTGTGCCGACTTTTAGGTTAATCTAAGCACGCCAAGAGTCCTAAATATGCCTGAAATAAATGTACGTTTGGGGCGTTGCCATGGGAACAGCGTTCGAGATATCAAAAATCCCTTCGCAATTTATCATCTACTATGTCTCGGCATCATGTTGACCACTTCTGGTGTCAATCTCATGAATATTCTAGAAGGAGTATTTAAAAGAACATCGGCGTCAACTTAAAGGCTTAAATAAGCCTTTAAAATGAAAGTAAAGTTTGACGCGTTGCCATGGGAACAGCGTTTGAGATATCAAAAATCCCTTCGCAATTTATCATCTACAATGTCTCGGCATCATGTTGACCACTTCTGGTGTCAATCTCATGAATATTCTAGAAGGAGTATTTAAAAGAACATTGGCGTCAACTTAAAGGCTTAAATAAGCCTTTAAAATGAAAGTAAAGTTTGAAGCGTTGCCATGGGAACAGCGTTTGAGATATCAAAAATCCCTTCGCAATTTATCATCTACAATGTCTCAGCATTATGTTGACCACTTCTGGAGTCAATCACATTATTTCCTCAGGAGGAGTATTTAAAAGTTTACCGCATGCAGCTGTAAGGTTTAAATATGCCTTAAAAATGAAAGTAAAGTTTGACAGGTTGCCATGGGAACAGCGTTAGAGATATCAAAAATCCCTTCGCAATTTATCATCTACAATGTCTCGGCATCATGTTGACCACTTCTTGTGTCAATCGCATGAAAATCGTAGAAGGAGTATTTAAAAGAACATCGCATGGAACTGTAAGGCTTAAATATGCCTTAAAAATGAAAGTAAAGTTTGACAGGTTTTCATGGGAACAGCGTTCGAGATATCAAAAATCCCTTCGCAATTTATCATCTACAATGTCTCGGCATCATGTTGACCACTTTTGGTGTGAATCGCATAAACATTCTAGGAGGAGTATTTAAAAGAACATCGCATGGAACTGTCAAAAAAAATCCACCTTTGTGACTGACAGACTTCCTGGCGCCTGGTGGTGGCGCTATACCCGGTAGTCACAATAGGCACATCGATGCGATCAGAATCTTCAGACGAACAAACACACCGCGTGTCATCACAATAAGAAATTTTTTGCCTTTGATATTAGACACTTCCTGTTTCTCTGATGTCGCCATAAATTTGTCGCCTCGCCATGGCAGAACCGTTCGAGATATCAAAAATCCCTTCGCAATTTAGCAAGTCCAATGTCTCGACATCATGTTCACCACGTTTGGTGTCAATCCCATGAATCCCCTGGGAGGAGTATATAAAAGTTCACCGCATGCATTTTTTAAACAATCCAAAATAGCCGACTTCCTGTTGGGCGGAGCTTAAATGTTAGACGGCGAAAGTTGTTCGGGTCGATGAGATCTATAAGCGTACCAATTCTCGTACATGTGCGTACATTTTTGCCCGATCTGTGCATCAATGTTTTTTTTTGCATTACAGGGGGCGCTACAGAGCCCCCGTGCCACGCCCGTGTTCCAGCCTTTGGATTTCTGCGATGACGGACGACTCTGACGTCTGTGCCAATTTTCAAGAGTTTTCGAGTATGTTAAGGCCCCCAAAAAGTCCAAAAGTGTTAAAAAAAAAATAAAATAAAAAAATAATAAATATAGCTGCAAGCAGCAATGGCGGGCCCTCGCACGTTTTTTTTACCGCTACACGGTGCGTCCGAGAAAACGATGCACGGTGGGCAAGGGCATCAAGTGGGTAAATATCAGTGGGCTATTTAATGTTGTTACTGAGCCATTTGGGGACTGTAGGTAAAAGAAACCCCACATTTAGACAAACGGGGGCGCTAGTGAGCCACTTAAGAGACACGCCTATGTGTGACCTGTTTGTGCACACTTAACAGCCGACAACTCTGATGTGTGTGCCGACTTTTAGGTTAATCTAAGCACGCCAAGAGTCCTAAATATGCCTGAAATAAATGTAAGTTTGGGGCGTTGCCATGGGAACAGCGTTCGAGATATCAAAAATCCCTTCGCAATTTATCATCTACTATGTCTCGGCATCATGTTGACCACTTCTGGTGTCAATCTCATGAATATTCTAGAAGGAGTATTTAAAAGAACATCGGCGTCAACTTAAAGGCTTAAATAAGCCTTTAAAATGAAAGTAAAGTTTGACGTGTTGCCATGGGAACAGCGTTTGAGATATCAAAAATCCCTTCGCAATTTATCATCTACTATGTCTCGGCATCATGTTGACCACTTCTGGTGTCAATCTCATGAATATTCTAGAAGGAGTATTTAAAAGAACATTGGCGTCAACTTAAAGGCTTAAATAAGCCTTTAAAATGAAAGTAAAGTTTGACGCGTTGCCATGGGAACAGCGTTTGAGATATCAAAAATCCCTTCGCAATTTATCATCTACAATGTCTCAGCATTATGTTGACCACTTCTGGAGTCAATCACATTATTTCCTCAGGAGAAGTATTTAAAAGTTTACCGCATGCAGCTGTAAGGTTTAAATATGCCTTAAAAATGAAAGTAAAGTTTGACAGGTTGCCATGGGAACAGCGTTAGAGATATCAAAAATCCCTTCGCAATTTATCATCTACAATGTCTTGGCATCATGTTGACCACTTTTGGTGTGAATCGCATAAACATTCTAGGAGGAGTATTTAAAAGAACATCGCATGGAACTGTCAAAAAAAATCCACCTTTGTGACTGACAGACTTCCTGGCGCCTGGTGGTGGCGCTATACCCGGTAGTCACAATAGGCACATCGATGCGATCGGAATCTTCAGACGAACAAACACCCCGTGTGTCATCACAATAAGACATTTTTTGCCCTAGATATTAGACACTTCCTGTTTCTCTGATTTCGCCACAACTTTGTCGCCTCGCCATGGCAGAACCGTTCGAGATATCAAAAATCCCTTCGCAATTTAGCAAGTCCAATGTCTCGACATCATGTTCACCACGTTTGGTGTCAATCGCATGAATCCCCTGGGAGGAGTATATAAAAGTTCAACGCATGCATTTTTTAAACAATCCAAAATAGCCGACTTCCTGTTGGGCGGAGCTTAAATGTTAGAGGGCGAAAGTTGTTCGGGTCGATGAGGTCTATAAGCGTACCAAGTCTCGTACATGTGCGTACATTTTTGCCCGATCTGTGCATCAATGTTTTTTTTTGCATTACAGGGGGCGCTACAGAGCCCCTGTGCCACGCCCGTGTTCCAGCCTTTGGATTTCTGCGATGACGGACGACTCTGACGTCTGTGCCAATTTTCAAGAGTTTTCGAGTATGTTAAGGCCCCCAAAAAGTCCAAAAGTGTTAAAAAAAATAAAAAATAAAAAAAATAATAATAAAAAATATAGCTGCAAGCAGCAATGGCGGGCCCTCGCACGTTTTTTTACCGCTACACGGTGCGTCCGAGAAAACGATGCACGGTGGGCAAGGGCATCAAGTGGGTAAATATCAGTGGGCTATTTAATGTTGTTAGTGAGCCATTTCGGGACTGTAGGTAAAAGAAACCCCACATTTTAGACACACGGGGGCGCTAGTGAGCCACTTAAGAGACACGCCTATGTGTGACCTGTTTGTGCACACTTAACAGCCGACAACTCTGATGTGTGTGCCGACTTTTAGGTTAATCTAAGCACGCCAAGAGTCCTTAATATGCCTGAAATAAATGTAAGTTTGGGCCGTTGCCATGGGAACAGCGTTCGAGATATCAAAAATCCCTTCGCAATTTATCATCTACTATGTCTCGGCATCATGTTGACCACTTCTGGTGTCAATCTCATGAATATTCTAGAAGGAGTATTTAAAAGAACATCGGCGTCAACTGAAAGGCTTAAATAAGCCTTTAAAATGAAAGTAAATTTTGACGCGTTGCCATGGGAACAGCGTTCGATATATCAAAAATCCCTTCGCAATTTATCATCTACTATGTCTCGGCATCATGTTGACCACTTCTGGTGTCAATCTCATGAATATTCTAGAAGGAGTATTTAAAAGAACATCGGCGTCAACTGTAAGGCTTAAATATGCCTTAAAAATTAAAGTAAAGTTTGACACGTTGCCATGGGAACAGCGTTTGAGATATCAAAAATCCCTTCACAATTTATCATCTACTATGCCTCAGCATCATGTTGACCACTTTTGGTGTTAATCGCATGAATATCCTAGAAGGAGTATTTTAAAGAACATCGGCATCAACTTAAAGGCTTAAATAAGCCTTTAAAATGAAAGTAAAGTTTGACGCGTTGCCATGGGAACAGCGTTTGAGATATCAAAAATCCCTTCGCAATTTATCATCTACAATGTCTCAGCATCATGTTGACCACTTCTGGCGTCAATCGCATGAATATTCTAGAAGGAGTATTTAAAAGAACATTGGCGTAAACTGAAAGGCTTAAATATGCCTTTAAAATGAAAGTAAAATCTGACGCGTTGCCATGGGAACAGCGTTCGAGATATCAAAAATCCCTTCGCAATTTATCATCTACAATGTCTCAGCATTATGTTGACCACTTCTGGAGTCAATCACATTATTTCTCCAGGAGGAGTATTTAAAAGTTTACCGCATGCAGCTGTAAGGTTTAAATATTCCTTAAAAATGAAAGTAAAGTTTGACAGGTTGCCATGGGAACAGCGTTCGAGATATCAAAAATCCCTTCGCAATTTATCATCTACAATGTCTTGGCATCATGTTGACCACTTTTGGTGTCAATCGCATAAACATTGTAGGAGGAGTATTTAAAAGAACATCGCATGGAACTGTCAAAAAAAATCCACCTTTGTGACTGACACACTTCCTGGCGCCTGGTGGTGGCGCTATACCCGGGAGTCACAATAGGCACATCGATGCGATCGGAATCTTCAGACGAACAAACACCCTGCATGGCATCACAATAAGATATTTTTTGCCTTAGAAATTAGACACTTCCTGTTTCTCTAAATTCGCCATAAATTCGTCGCCTCGCCATGGCAGAACCGTTCGAGATATCAAAAATCCCTTCGCAATTTAGCAAGTACAATGTCTCGACATCATGATCACCACGTTTGGTGTCAATCCCATGAATCCACTAGGAGGAGTATTTAAAAGTTCAACGAATGCATTTTTTAAACAATCCAAAATAGCCGACTTCCTGTTGGGCGGAGCTTAAATGTTAGAGGGCGAAAGTTGTTCGGGTCGATGAGATCTATATGCGTACCAACTTTCGTACATGTGCGTAAATTTTTGCCCGATCTGTGCATCAATGTTTTTTTTTGCATTACAGGGGGCGCTATAGAGCCCCCGTGCCACGCCCGTGTTCCAGCCTTTGGATTTCTGCGATGACGGACGACTCTGACGTCTGTGCCAATTTTCAAGAGTTTTCGAGTATGTTAAGGCCCCCAAAAAGTCCAAAAGTGTTAAAAAAAAAAAATAAATAAAAAAATAAAATAAAATATAGCTGCAAGCAGCAATGGCGGGCCCTCGCACGTTTTTTTACCGCTACACGGTGCGTCCGAGAAAACGATGCACGGTGGGCAAGGGCATCAAGTGGGTAAATATCAGTGGGCTATTTAATGTTGATATTGACCCATTTGGGGACTGTAGGTAAAAGAAACCCCACATTTTAGACAAACGGGGGCGCTAGTGAGCCACTTAAGAGACACGCCTATGTGTGACCTGTTTGTGCACACTTAACAGCCGACAACTCTGATGTGTGTGCCGACTTTTAGGTTAATCTAAGCACGCCAAGAGTCCTAAATATGCCTGAAATAAATGTAAAGTTTGGGGGGTTGCCATGGGAACAGCGTTTGAGATATCAAAAATCCCTTCACAATTTATCATCTACTATGCCTCAGCATCATGTTGACCACTTCTGGTGTTAATCGCATGAATGTCCTAGAAGGAGTATTTAAAGGAACATCGGCGTCAACTGAAAGGCTTAAATATGACTTTAAAATGAAAGTAAACTTTGATGCATTGCCATGGGAACAGCGTTTGAGATATCAAAAATCCCTTTACAATTTATCATCTACAATGTCTCGGCATCATGTTGACCACTTCTGGTGTTAACCGCATGAATATCCTAGAAGGAGTATTTAAAAGAACATCGGCGTCAACTGAAAGGCTTAAATATGCCTTTAAAATGAAAGTAAACTTTGACGCATTGCCATGGGAACAGCGTTTGAGATATCAAAAATCCCTTCGCAATTTATCATCTACAATGTCTCAGCATCATGTTGACTACTTTTGGTGTCAATCACATAAACATTCTAGGAGGAGTATTTAAAAGAACATCGCATGGAACTGTAAAAAAAAATCCACCTTTGTGACTGACACACTTCCTGGCGCCTGGTGGTGGCGCTATACCCGGGAGTCACAATAGGCACATCGATGCGTTCGGAATCTTCAGACGAACAAACCTCCTGCGTGTCATCACAATAAGAATTTTTTTGCCTTAGATATTAGACACTTCCTGTTTCTCTGATGTCACCACAACTTTGTCGCCTCGCCATGGCAGAACCGTTCGAGATATCAAAAATCCCTTCGCAATTTAGCAAGTCCAATGTCTCGACATCATGATCACCACATTTGGTGTCAATCGCATGCATCCTCTAGGAGGAGTATTTAAAAGTTCACCGCATGCATTTTTTAAACAATCCAAAATAGCCGACTTCCTGTTGGGTGGAGCTTAAATCTTAGAGGGCGAAAGTTGTTCGGGTCGATGAGATCTATATGCGTACCAACTCCCGTACATGTGCGTAAATGTTTTGTCGAATCTGTGCCCCAATGTTTGTTCTTGCATTACAGGGGGCGCTACAGAGCCCCCGTGCCACACCCGTGTTCCAGCCTTTGGATTTCTGCGATGACGGACGACTCTGACGTCTGTGCCAATTTTCAAGAGTTTTCGAGTATGTTAAGGCACCCAAAAAGTCCAAAAGTGTTAAAAAAAAAAAAAAAAAAATAATAAATATAGCTGCAAGCAGCAATGGCGGGCCCTCGCACGTTTTTTTACCGCTACACGGTGCGTCCGAGAAAACGATGCACGGTGGGCAAGGGCATCAAGTGGGTAAATATCATTGGGCTATTTAATGTTGTTACTGACCCATTTGGGGACTGTAGGTAAAAGAAACCCCACATGTTAGACAAACGGGGGCGCTAGTGAGCCACTTAAGAGACACACCTATGTCTGACCTGTTTGTGCACACTTAACAGCCGACAACTCTGATGTGTGTGCCGACTTTTAGGTTAATCTAAGCACGCCAAGAGTCCTAAATATGCCTGAAATAAATGTAAAGTTTGGGGCGTTGCCATGGGAACAGCGTTCGAGATATCAAAAATCCCTTCGCAATTTATCATCTACTATGTCTCGGCTTCATGTTGACCACTTCTGGTGTCAATCTCATGAATATTCTAGAAGGAGTATTTAAAAGAACATCGGTGTGAACTTAAAGGCTTAAATAAGCCTTTAAAATGAAAGTAAACTTTGACACGTTGCCATGGGAACAGCGTTCGAGATATCAAAAATCCCTTCGCAATTTATCATCTACTATGTCTCGGCATCATGTTGACCACTTCTGGTGTCAATCTCATGAATATTCTAGAAGGAGTATTTAAAAGAACATCGGTGTGAACTTAAAGGCTTAAATAAGCCTTTAAAATGAAAGTAAAGTTTGACACGTTGCCATGGGAACAGAGTTTGACATATCAAAAATCCCTTCGCAATTTATCATCTACAATGTCTCGGCATCATGTAGACCACTTCTGGAGTCAATCGCATGAATATTCTAGAAGGAGTATTTAAAAGAACATCGGCGTCAACTAAAAGGCTTAAATATGCCTTTAAAATGAAAGTAAAATTTGACGCGTTGCCATAGAAACAACGTTCGAGTTATCAAAAATCCCTTCGCAATTTATCATCTACAATGTCTCGGCATCATGTTGACCACTTCTGGTGTCAATCTCATGAATATTCTAGAAGAAGTATTTAAAAGAATATTGGCGTCAACTGAAAGGCTTAAATATGCCTTTAAAATGAAAGTAAAATCTGACGCGTTGCCATGGGAACAGAGTTTGAGATATCAAAAATCCCTTCACAAATTATCATCTACAATGTCTAAGCATTATGTTGACCACTCCTGGAGTCAATCACATTATTTCCTCAGGAGGAGTATTTAAAAGTTTACCGCATGCAGCTGTAAGGTTTAAATATGCCTTAAAAATGAAAGTAAAGTTTGACAGGTTGCCATGGGAACAGCGTTCGAGATATCAAAAATCCCTTCGCAATTTATCATCTACAATGTCTCGGCATCATGTTGACCACTTTTGGTGTCAATTGCATGATTATTCTAGAAGGAGTATTTAAAGGAACATCGGCGTCAACTGAGAGGCTTAAATATGCCTTCAAAATGAAAGTAAAGTTTGACGCGTTGCCATGGGAACAGCGTTTGAGATATCAAAAATCCCTTCGCAATTTATCATCTACAATGTCTCAGCATTATGTTGACCACTTCTGGAGTCAATCACATTATTTCCTCAGGAGGAGTATTTAAAAGTTTTCCGCATGCAGCTGTAAGGTGTAAATATGCCTTAAAAATGAAAGTAAAGTTTGACGCGTTGCCATGGGAACAGCGTTTGAGATATCAAAAATCCCTTCGCAATTTATCATCTACAATGTCTCGGCATCATGTTGACCACTTCTTGTGTCAATCGCATGAAAATCCTAGAAGGAGTATTTAAAAGAACATCGCATGGAACTGTCAAAAATATCCAGCTTTGTGACTGACACACTTCCTGGCGCCTGGTGGTGGCGCTATACCCGGGAGTCACAATCGGCACATTGATGCGATCGGAATCTTCAGACGAACAAACACCCCGCGTGTCATCACAATAAGACATTTTTTGCCCTAGATATTAGACACTTCCTGTTTCTCTGATTTCGCCACAACTTTGTCGCCTCGCCATGGCAGAACCGTTCGAGATATCAAAAATCCCTTCGCAATTTAGCAAGTCCAATGTCTCGACATCATGTTCACCACGTTTGGTGTCAATCGCATGAATCCCCTGGGAGGAGTATATAAAAGTTCAACGCATGCATTTTTTAAACAATCAAAAATAGCCGACTTCCTGTTGGGCGGAGCTTAAATGTTAGAGGGCGAAAGTTGTTCGGGTCGATGAGATCTATAAGCGTACCAAGTCTCGTACATGTGCGTAAATTTTTGCCCGATCTGTGCATCAATGTTTTTTTTTACATTACAGGGGGCGCTACAGAGCCCCCGTGCCACGCCCGTGTTCCAGCCTTTGGATTTCTGCGATGACGGACGACTCTGACGTCTGTGCCAATTTTCAAGAGTTTTCGAGTATGTTAAGGCCCCCAAAAAGTCCAAAAGTGTTAAAAAAAATAAAAAAAAAAAAAATAAAAAAAAAAAAAAAAAAAAAAAAATAATAAATTCTAACAAAACCAATAGGGCTTCGCACCTTTCGGTGCAGGCCATTCTGGCCTGCTCCTCGGTGCTCGAGCCCTAATAAAAAATATAGCTGCAAGCAGCGATGGCGGGCCCTCGCACGTTTGTTTACCGCTACACGGTGCCTCCGAGAAAACGATGCACGGTGGGCATGTGCATCAAGTGGGTATATATCAGTGTACTCTTTCATGTTGCTACTGACCCATTTAGGTACAGTAGGTAAAAGAAACCCCATATTTTAGACAAACGGGGGCGCTAGTCAGTCACTAAATAGACACGCCTTTATCTGACGTTTTTGTCAACACTTAACAGCCGACAAATCAGATGTGTGTGCCAAATTTAAACTTAATCTACGCTGCCAAGAGCCTGAAATATGCCTGAAATAAAAGTAAGTTTGACGCGTTGCCATGGGAACAGCGTTCGATGTGTCAAAAATTCCTTTGCAATTTAACATCTTCAATGTCTCAGCATCATGTTGACCACTTCTGGTGTCAATCGCATGAATCCCATACGAGGAGTATTCGAAAGTTCACAGCATGTAAATGTCAGCCTTAAATATGCTGGAAAATGAAAGCAAAGTTTGACTCGTTGCCATGGGAACAACGTTTGAGATATCAAATATCCCTTCGCAATTTATCATCTACAATGTCTCAGCATCATGTTGACAACTTCTGGAGTCAATCGCATGAAAATCCTAGAAGGAGTATATAAAAGAGCATCGCATGGAACTGTAAGGCTTAAATATGCCTTTAAAATGAAAGTAAAGTTTGACAGGTTGCCATGGAAACAGCGTTCGAGATATCAAAAATCCCTTCGCAATTTATCACCTACAATGTCTTGGCATCATGTTGACCACTTCTTGTGTCAATCTCATGAAAATCCTAGAAGGAGTATTTAAAAGAACATTGCATGGAACTTTCAAAAAAATCCAGCTTTGTGACTGACACACTTCCTGGCGCCTGGTGGTGGCGCTATACCCGGGAGTCACAATAGGCACATCGATGCGATCGGAATCTTCAGACGAACAAACACAAACATACATATTCCAGCCTTTGCATGAGCCTAGTGGCACGTGACTTTGACATCTGTGCCAAATTTCCGTTGTTTTCGAGCATGTTAACGCACCCAAAGTGCACGCCAAGAGCTTAAATATGCCTGAAAATGAAAGTAAAGTTTGACGTGTTGCCATGGGAACAGCGTTCGAGATATCAAAAATCCCTTCGCAATTTATCATCTACAATGTCTCTGCATCGTGTTGACCGCTTTTTGTGTCAATCGCATGAAAATCCTAGGAGGAGTATTTAAAAGTTCACCATATGCAACTGTCAAGAAATCCACCTTTTGTGACTGCCACACTTCCTGGTGCCTGTTGGTGGCGCTATACCCGAGACTCAAAATAGGCACATCGATGCGATCGGAATCCTTGGCCGAACATACACACTGCGTTTCATCCCAATAAGACATTTTTTGCTTTAGATATTAGACACTTCCTGTTTCATTGAATTCGCCATAAATTTGTCGCCTCGTCATGGCAACACCGTTTGAGATATCAAAAATCCCTTCGCAATTTAGCAAGTCCAATGTCTCAGCATCATGTTCACCACGTTTGGTGTCAATCGTATGAATTCCCTAGGAGAAGTATTTAAAAGTTCATGACTGACACACTTCCTGGCGCCTGGTGGTGGCGCTATACCCGGGAGTCACAATAGGCACATCGATGCGATCGGAATCTTCAGACGAACAAACACCCCGCATGGCATCACAATAAGACATTTTTTACCTTAGATATTAAACACTTCCTGTTTCTCTGATTTTGCCACAACTTTGTCGCCTCGCCATGGCAGAACCGTTCGAGATATCAAAAATCCCTTCGCAATTTAGCAAGTACAATGTCTCGACATCATGATCACCACATTTGGTGTCATTCGCACGAATCCCCTAGGAGGAGTATTTAAAAGTTCAACGCATGCATTTTTTAAACAGTCCAAAATAGCCGACTTCCTGTTGGGCGGAGCTTAAATGTTAGAGGGCGAAAGTTGTTCGGGTCGATGAGATCTATAAGCGTACCAAGTCTCGTACATGTGCGTACATTTTTGCCCGATCTGTGCATCAATGTTTTTTTTTGCATTACAGGGGGCGCTACAGAGCCCCTGTGCCACGCCCGTGTTCCAGCCTTTGGATTTCTGCGATGACGGACGACTCTGACGTCTGTGCCAATTTTCAAGAGTTTTCGAGTATGTTAAGGCCCCCAAAAAGTCCAAAAGTGTTAAAAAAAAAAAAAAAAAAAAAAAAAAAAATAATAATAATAAAAATAATAAATCCGAGCAAAAACAATAGGGCTTCGCACCTACGGTGCAGGCCATTCTGGCCTGCTCCTCGGTGCTCGAGCCCTAATAATAATCCGAGCAAAAACAATAGGGCTTCGCACCTACGGTGCAGGCCATTCTGGCCTGCTCCTCGGTGCTCGAGCCCTAATAATAAATATAGCTGCAAGCAGCGATGGCGGGCCCTCGCACGTTTTTTTACCGCTACACGGTGCCTCCGAGAAAACGATGCACGGTGGGCATGTGCATCAAGTGGGTAAATATCAGTGGACTATTTCATGTTGCTACTGACCCATTTAAGTACAGTAGGTAAAAGAAACCCCATATTTTAGACAAACGGGGGCGCTAGTCACTGACTAAATAGACACGCCTTTATCTGACCTTTTTGTGCACACTTAACAGCCAAAAACTCTGATGTGTGTGCCAACTTTAAAGTTCAACTAAGCACGCCAAGAGCCTTAAACATGCCTGAAATTAAAGTAAAGTTTGACGCGTTTCCATTGGAACAGCGTTCGATGTGTCAAAAATTCCTTTGCAATTTAACATCTACAATGTCTCAGCATCATGTTGACAACTTCTTGTGTCAATCGCATGAAAATCCTAGAAGGAGTATTTAAAAGAACATCGCATGGAACTGTAAGGCTTAAATATGCCTTTAAAATGAAAGTAAAGTTTGACAGGTTGCCATGGGAACAGCGTTCGAGATATCAAAAATCCCTTCGCAATTTATCATCTACAATGTCTCTGCATCATGGTGACCACTTTTGGTGTCAATTGCATGATTATTCTAGAAGGAGTATTTAAAGGAACATTGGCGTCAACTGAAAGGCTTAAAAATGCCTTTAAAATGAAAGTAAACTTTGACGCGTTGCCATGAAAACAGCGTTTGAGATATCAAAAATCCCTTCGCAATTTATCATCTACAATGTCTCTGCATCATGGTGACCACTTTTGGTGTCAATTGCATGATTATTCTAGAAGGAGTATTTAAAGGAACATTGGCGTCAACTGAAAGGCTTAAAAATGCCTTTAAAATGAAAGTAAAGTTTGACGCGTTGCCATGGGAACAGCGTTCGAGATATCAAAAATCCCTTCGCAATTTATCATCTACAATGTCTCGGCATCATGTTGACCACTTTTGGTGTCAATCGCATGAATATCATAGAAGGAGTATTTAAAGGAACATTGGCGTCAACTGAAAGGCTTAAAAATGCCTTTAAAATGAAAGTAAAGTTTGACGCGTTGCCATGGGAACAGCGTTCGAGATATCAAAAATCCCTTCGCAATTTATCATATACAATGTCTCTGCATCATGGTGACCACTTTTGGTGTCAATCGCATGAATATCCTAGAAGGAGTATTTAAAGGAACATCGGCGTCAACTGAAAGGCTTAAAAATGCCTTTAAAATGAAAGTAAAGTTTGACGCGTTGCCATGGGAACAGCGTTTGAGATATCAAAAATCCCTTCGCAATTTATCATCTACAATCTCGGCTTTATGTTCACCACTTTTGGTGTCAATTGCATGATTTTTCTAGAAGGAGTATTTAAAAGAACATAACATGGAACTGTCAAAAAAAATCCAACTTTGTGACTGACACACTTCCTGGCGCCTGGTGGTGGCGCTATACCCGGGAGTCACAATAGGCACATCGATGCGATCAGAATCTTCAGACGAACAAACACCCCGCATGGCATCACAATAAGATATTTTTTGCCTTAGAAATAAGACACTTCCTGTTTCTCTAAATTCGCCATAAATTCGTCGCCTCGCCATGGCAAAACCGTTCTAGATATCAAAAATCCCTTCGCAATTTAGCAAGTACAATGTCTCGACATCATGATCACCACGTTTGGTGTCAATCCCATGAATCCACTAGGAGGAGTATTTAAAAGTTCAACGAATGCATTTTTTAAACAATCCAAAATAGCCGACTTCCTGTTGGGCGGAGCTTAAATGTTAGATGGCGAAAGTTGTTCGGGTCGATGAGATCTATATGCGTACCAACTCTCGTACATGTGCGTACATTTTTGCCCGATCTGTGCATCAATGTTTTTTTTTGCATTACAGGGGGCGCTATAGAGCCCCCGTGCCACGCCCGTGTTCCAGCCTTTGGATTTCTGCGATGACGGACGACTCTGACGTCTGTGCCAATTTTCAAGAGTTTTCGAGTATGTTAAGGCACCCAAAAAGTCCAAAAGTGTTAAAAAAAAAAAAAAAAAATAATAATAATAATAAAAAATATAGCTGCAAGCAGCAATGGCGGGCCCTCGCACGTTTTTTTACCGCTACACGGTGCGTCCGAGAAAACGATGCACGGTGGGCAAGGGCATCAAGTGGGTAATATCATTGGGCTATTTAATGTTGTTACTGACCCATTTGGGGACTGTAGGTAAAAGAAACCCCACATGTTAGACAAACGGGGGCGCTAGTGAGCCACTTAAGAGACACGCCTATGTGTGACCTGTTTGTGCACAATTAACAGCCGACAACTCTGATGTGTGTGCCGACTTTTAGGTTAATCTAAGCACGCCAAAAGTCTTAAATATGCCTGAAATAAATGTAAAGTTTGGGGCGTTGCCATGGGAACAGCGTTCGAGATATCAAAAATCCCTTCGCAATTTATCATCTACTATGTCTCGGCATCATGTTGACCACTTCTGGTGTCAATCTCATGAATATTCTAGAAGGAGTATTTAAAAGAACATCGGTGTGAACTTAAAGGCTTAAATAAGCCTTTAAAATGAAAGTAAAGTTTGACACGTTGCCATGGGAACAGCGTTTGACATATCAAAAATCCCTTCGCAATTTATCATCTACAATGTCTCGGCATCATGTAGACCACTTCTGGAGTCAATCGCATGAATATTCTAGAAGGAGTATTTAAAAGAACATCGGCGTCAACTAAAAGGCTTAAATATGCCTTTAAAATGAAAGTAAAGTTTGACGCGTTGCCATGGGAACAGCGTTTGAGATATCAAAAATCCCTTCGCAATTTATCATCTACAATGTCTCGGCATCATGTTGACCACTTCTGGTGTCAATCTCATGAAAATCCTAGAAGGAGTATTTAAAAGAACATTGCATGGAACTGTCAAAAAAATCCAGCTTTGTGACTGACACACTTCCTGGCTCCTGGTGGTGGCGCTATACCCGAGAGTCACAATAGGCACATCGATGCGATCAGAATCTTCAGACGAACAAACACCCCGCGTGTCATCACAATAAGACATTTTTTGCCCTAGATATTAGACACTTCCTGTTTCTCTGATTTCGCCACAACTTTGTCGCCTCGCCATGGCAGAACCGTTCGAGATATCAAAAATCCCTTCGCAATTTAGCAAGTCCAATGTCTCGACATCATGTTCACCACGTTTGGTGTCAATCGCATGAATCCCCTGGGAGGAGTATATAAAAGTTCAACGCATGCATTTTTTAAACAATCCAAAATAGCCGACTTCCTGTTGGGCGGAGCTTAAATGTTAGAGGGCGAAAGTTGTTCGGGTCGATGAGATCTATAAGCGTACCAAGTCTCGTACATGTGCGTACATTTTTGCCCGATCTGTGCATCAATGTTTTTTTTTGCATTACAGGGGGCGCTACAGAGCCCCCGTGCCACGCCCGTGTTCCAGCCTTTGGATTTCTGCGATGACGGACGACTCTGACGTCTGTGCCAATTTTCAAGAGTTTTCGAGTATGTTAAGGCCCCCAAAAAGTCCAAAAGTGTTAAAAAAAAAAAAAAAAAAAAAAAAAAAAAATAATAATAAAAATAATAAATCCGAGCAAAAACAATAGGGCTTCGCACCTACGGTGCAGGCCATTCTGGCCTGCTCCTCGGTGCTCGAGCCCTAAATATAGCTGCAAGCAGCGATGGCGGGCCCTCGCACGTTTGTTTACCGCTACACGTTGCCTTCGAGAAAACGATGCACGGTGGGCATGTGCATCAAGTGGGTATATATCAGTGTACTATTTCATGTTGCTACTGACCCATTTAGGTACAGTAGGTAAAAGAAACCCCATATTTTAGACAAACGGGGGCGCTAGTCAGTCACTAAATAGACACGCCTTTATCTGACGTTTTTGTCAACACTTAACAGCCGACAAATCAGATGTGTGTGCCAAATTTAAACTTAATCTACGCTGCCAAGAGCCTGAAATATGCCTGAAATAAAAGTAAGTTTGACGCGTTGCCATGGGAACAGCTTTCGATGTGTCAAAAATTCCTTTGCAATTTAACGTCTTCAATGTCTCAACATCATGTTGACCACTTCTGGTGTCAATCGCATGAATCCCATACGAGGAGTATTCAAAAGTTCACAGCATGTAACTGTCAGCCTTAAATATGCTGGAAAATGAAAGCAAAGTTTGACTCGTTGCCATGGGAACAACGTTTGAGATATCAAAAATCCCTTCGCAATTTATCATCTACAATGTCTCAGCATCATGTTGACAACTTCTGGAGTCAATCGCATGAAAATCCTAGAAGGAGTATTTAAAAGAGCATTGCATGGAACTGTAAGGCTTAAATATGCCTTTAAAATGAAAGTAAAGTTTGACGCGTTGCCATGGGAACAGCGTTCGAGATATCAAAAATCCCTTCGCAATTTATCATCTACAATGTCTCGGCATCATGTTGACCACTTCTTGTGTCAATCGCATGAAAATCCTAGAAGGAGTATTTAAAAGAACATAGCATGGAACTGTCAAAAAAAATCCACCTTTGTGATTGACACACTTCCTGGCGCCTGGTGGTGGCGCTATACCCGGGAGTCACAATAGGCACATCGATGCGATCGGAATCTTCAGACGAACAAACACCCCGCGTGGCATCACAATAAGACATTTTTTGCCTTAGATATTAGACACTTCCTGTTTCTCTGATTTCGCCATAAATTCGTCGCCTCGCCATGGCAGAACCGTTCGAGATATCAAAAATCCCTTCGCAATTTAACAAGTACAATGTCTCGACATCATGTTTACCACGTTTGGTGTCAATCCCATGAATCCACTAGGAGGAGTATTTAAAAGTTCAACGCATTCATTTTTTAAACAATCCAAAATAGCCAACTTCCTGTTGGGCGGAGCTTAATGTTTAGAGTGCGAAAGTTGTTCGGGTCGATGAGATCTATATGCGTACCAACTCTCGTACATGTGCGTACATTTTTCCCCGATCTGTGCATCAATTTTTTTTTTTGCATTACAGGGGGCGCTATAGAGCCCCCTTGGCACGCCCGTGTTCCAGCCTTTGGATTTCTGCGATGACGGACGACTCTGATGTCTGTGCCAATTTTCAAGAGTTTTCGAGTATGTTAAGGCACCCAAAAAGTCCAAAAGTGTTAAAAAAAAAAATAAATAAATAAATAAATAAATAATAATAAAAAATATAGCTGCAAGCAGCAATGGCGGGCCCTCGCACGTTTTTTTACCGCTACACGGTGCGTCCGAGAAAACGATGCACGGTGGGCAAGGGCATCAAGTGGGTAAATATTAGTGGGCTATTTAATGTTGTTACTGAGCCATTTGGGGACTGTAGGTAAAAGAAACTCCACATTTTAGACAAACGGAGGCGCTAGTGAGCCACTTAAGAAACACGCCTATTTCTGACCTGTTTGTGCACACTTAACAGCTGACAACTCTGATGTGTGTGCCGACTTTTAGGTTAATCTAAGCACGCCAAGAGCCCTAAATATGCCTGAAATAAAAGTAAAGTTTGGGGCGTTGCCATGGGAACAGCGTTCGAGATATCAAAAATCCCTTCGCAATTTATCATCTACAATGTCTCGGCATCATGTACACCACTTCTGGAGTCAATCGCATGAATATTCTAGAAGGAGTATTTAAAAGAACATCGGCGTCAACTGAAAGGCTTAAATATGCCTTTAAAATGAAAGTAAAGTTTGACGCGTTGCCATGGGAACAGCTTTCGAGATATCAAAAATCCCTTCACAATTTATCATCTACAATGTCTCGGCATCATGTACACCACTTTTGGAGTCAATCGCATGAATATTCTAGAAGGAGTATTTAAAAGAACATCGGTGTCAACTGAAAGGCTTAAATATGCCTTTAAAATGAAAGTAAAGTTTGACGCGTTGCCATGGGAACAGCGTTCGAGCTATCAAAAATCCCTTCGCAATTTATCATCTACAATGTCTCGGCATCATGTACACCACTTTTGGAGTCAATCGCATGAATATTCTAGAAGGAGTATTTAAAAGAACATCGGCATCAACTGAAAGGCTTAAATATGCCTTTAAAATGAAAGTAAAGTTTGACGCGTTGCCATGGGAACAGCGTCTGAGATATCAAAAATCCCTTCGCAATTTATCATCTACAATATCTCGGCATCATGTTGACCACTTCTGGGGTGAATCACATTATTTCCCTAGAAGGAGTATATAAAAGAACATCGCATGCAACTGTCAGGTTTAAATAAGCCTTTAAAATGAAAGTAAAATTTGACGCGTTGCCATAGAAACAACGTTCGAGATATCAAAAATCCCTTCGCAATTTATCATCTACAATGTTTCGGCATCATGTACACCACTTCTGGAGTCAATCGCATGAATATTCTAGAAGGAGTATTTAAAAGCACATCGGCGTCAACTGAAAGGCTTAAATATGCCTTAAAAATGAAAGTAAAGTTTGACGCGTTGCCATGGGAACAGCGTTCGAGATATCAAAAATCCCTTCGCAATTTATCATCTACAATGTCTCTGCATCATGTTGACCACTTCTGGGGTGAATCACATTATTTCCCTAGAAGGAGTATATAAAAGAACATCGCATGCAACTGTCAGGTTTAAATAAGCCTTTAAAATGAAAGTAAAATTTGACGCGTTGCCATAGAAACAACGTTCGAGATATCAAAAATCCCTTCGCAATTTATCATCGACAATGTCTCGGCATCATGTTGACCACTTTTGGTGTCAATCGCATGAAAATCATAGAAGGAGTATTTAAAAGAATATCGCATGGAACTGTAAGGCTTAAATATGCCTTTAAAATGAAAGTAAAGTTTGACAGGTTGCCATGGGAACAGCGTTCGAGATATCAAAAATCCCTTCGCAATTTATCATCTACAATGTCTCCGCATCATGTTGACCACTTCTTGTGTCAATCGCATGAAAATCCTAGAAGGAGTATTTAAAAGAACATCGCATGGAACTGTCAAAAAAATCCAGCTTTGTGACTGACACACTTCCTGGCGCCTGGTGGTGGCGCTATACCCGGGAGTCACAATGGGCACATCGATGCGATCGGAATCTTCAGACGAACAAACACCCTGCATGGCATCACAATAAGATATTTTTTGCCTTAGATATTAGACACTTCCTGTTTCTCTGAATTCGCCATAAATTCGTCGCCTCGCCATGGCAGAACCGTTCGAGATATCAAAAATCCCTTCGCAATTTAGCAAGTACAATGTCTCAGCATCATGTTTACCACGTTTGGTGTCAATCGCATGCATCCTCTAGGAGGAGTATATAAAAGTTCAACGCATGCATTTTTTAAACAATCCAAAATAGCCGACTTCCTGTTGGGCGGAGCTTAAATGTTAGAGGGCGAAAGTTGTTCGGGTCGATGAGGTCTATAAGCGTACCAAGTCTCGTACATGTGCGTACATTTTTGCCCGATCTGTGCATCAATGTTTGTTTTTGCATTACAGGGGGCGCTACAGAGCTCCCTTACCACGCCCGAATTCCAGCCTTTGCCGGGTCCTAATGGCCGACGACTCTGACATCTCTGCCAATTTTCAAGAGTTTTTGAGTATGTTAAGGCCCCCAAATTGCCCTGAAACGTAAAAAAAAAAAAAAAAAAAAAAAAAAAAAAAAAAAAAAAATAATAAATCCGAGCAAAAACAATAGGGCTTCGCACCTTTCGGTGCAGGCCATTCTGGCCTGCTCATCGGTGCTCGAGCCCTAATAATAATCCGAGCAAAAACAATAGGGCTTCGCACCTACGGTGCAGGCCATTCTGGCCTGCTCCTCGGTGCTCGAGCCCTAAATATAGCTGCAAGCAGCAATGGCGGGCCCTCGCGCGTTTTTTTACCGCTACACGGTGCGTCCGAGAAAACGATGCACGGTGGGCAAGGGCCTCAAGTGGGTAAATATCAGTGGGCTATTTAATGTTGTTACTGAGCAATTTGGGGACTGTAGGTAAAAGAAACTCCACATTTTAGACAAACGGGGCAAATATGCCTTTAAAATGAAAGTAAACTTTGACGCGTTGCCATAGGAACAGCGTTTGAGATATCAGAAATCCCTTCGCAATTTATCATCTACAATATCTCGGCTTCATGTTGACCACTTTTGGTGTCAATTGCATGATTATTCTAGAAGGAGTATATAAAAGTTCACTGCATGCAACTGTAAGGCTTAAATATGCCTTTAAAATGAAAGTAAAGTTTGAGACGTTGCCACGGGAACAGCGTTTGAGATATCAAAAATCCCTTCACAATGTATCATCTACTATGCCTCAGCATCATGTTGACCACTTTTTGACATTTTTTGCTTTAGATATTAGACACTTCCTGTTTCATTGAATTCGCCATAAATTTGTCGCCTCGTCATGGCAACACCGTTTGAGATATCAAAAATCCCTTCGCAATTTAGCAAGTCCAATGTCTCAGCATCATGTTCACCACATTTGGTGTCAATCGTATGAATTCCCTAGGAGAAGTATTTAAAAGTTCATGACTGACACACTTCCTGGCGCCTGGTGGTGGCGCTATACCCGGGAGTCACAATAGGCACATCGATGCGATCGGAATCTTCAGACGAACAAACACCCCGCATGGCATCACAATAAGACATTTTTTACCTTAGATATTAAACACTTCCTGTTTCTCTGATTTCGCCACAACTTTGTCGCCTCGCCATGGCAGAACCGTTCGAGATATCAAAAATCCCTTCGCAATTTAGCAAGTCCAATGTCTCGACATCATGTTCACCACGTTTGGTGTCAATCGCATGAATCCCCTGGGAGGAGTATATAAAAGTTCAACGCATGCATTTTTTAAACAATCCAAAATAGCCGACTTCCTGTTGGGCGGAGCTTAAATGTTAGAGGGCGAAAGTTGTTCGGGTCGATGAGGTCTATAAGCGTACCAAGTCTCGTACATGTGCGTACATTTTTGCCCGATCTGTGCATCAATGTTTTTTTTTGCATTACAGGGGGCGCTACAGAGCCCCTGTGCCACGCCCGTGTTCCAGCCTTTGGATTTCTGCGATGACGGACGACTCTGACGTCTGTGCCAATTTTCAAGAGTTTTCGAGTATGTTAAGGCCCCCAAAAAGTCCAAAAGTGTTAAAAAAAATAAAAAATAAAAAAAATAATAATAAAATATAGCTGCAAGCAGCGATTACCGGGGTTCAAGCTATTTGGGATCACAAGACGTTTAAGGACATGGCCATATAGATATTCTGCATTGTATATTGTACACACACACATTTACCTGAGAAAGGAGAAACAAGACTGTTAAAGAACAAGACTTAAAATTGACATGGTTACACACTCATTTGGTATGTAGTTTTTTAAAATAAAAAAAGTCTTACTGCAAATGTCATGTAAGTGCCTCCAAAATTATGTTCACGTTTCACAGCTATCATAAAGTGACATGAGTGTTAAAACTGATAACTGAGAACAATTGAAGTGGTAGTCTTTCACTAAATGTGATTTTAATATTATAACAGTAAAATCATGAAGTTAAAGGTGCAGTGTGTAAATTTTAGCGGCATCTAGTGGTGATGTCACGAAATGCAACCAATGCCTTATTACACTGCTCACCCCTCGCTTTTGAAACACATAGAGAAGCTACGGAGCCGCCACCAGACAAACATTTCATCTTCGGAGACAACTTAGTAAAAAAAATGTCCGTTAAGGGCTTCTGTAGAAAAATGGCAGAACAAAATGGTGACTTCCATGTAAGGGGACCCTAGGTGTATGTAGATAAAAAGGTCTCGTTCTAAGGTAATAAAGGATTTTAAGAATTCTAAGACAACATTTGAAGCTTTATAACTTTATTGGGTTGTTTCCCACAGGTTTAAATTGATGCATGACTAGCCATTAGTTATGTAAAAACATTTAGGTACTTTTTACAAACAAACCTTATAAAAACATTACTGGTGTACATCTTAAGACAAAACTATGGCCCTGATATATTTAAAGGTAGGCCAGTGTAAGCTATTTTCAAGTAAGACAACTAAAACTTAAGCCTAAATTTTAGTCTGGAACTACACTTAAACCAATGGTCATTAACATTAATCTCTAAGACTAGTATTCAAAGTTAGTAATACATTTTTACCTTTTTGATTGAAAATAACTGTTTTAATTATCATGTGAAAAAATATTTAAATTATTTAAATTATATTTAAATCCAAATAGTAAGACTGATTAGCCCTAACTAACTACTAGTTATTCAGACTAGTCCTTAAAGTCTTAATTATATTTTTTATATTATATAGTTTTTTAAATAACATTACTAAAATAGTATGTATCATTTTTTATTACGAGTTGAATTTGAATCCTGAGCAGTTTTAACCTAACAGACATGTTACTATAACAACAACTCTAGGATGAGCTTCGAAGAACCAAATAATTCAACATGAAGCTAAATTGTCAACAATGAAATCCAGCTAACCGAGTAATCTACATATGAACAACGGACCCAGCAGTGAAAGCTTTTAACAACTATAGTGTATACAGCTCTTGCTTTAGAAGTCCCACAATCAGTTATAAAAGAGGTGGATATTATTTTGTTTAATTTCATATGGAAGAACAGACCGCACTACATTAAAAAGTCAATTCTATGCAATCCAGTTGAGGAAGGAGTTTAAAATGTACTAGATTTTAATACTGCTAACTGTGTTTTTTTTAAATAAGTGGATAAAAAGTTACTGAAGTTGCAAAGGTAGTATATGGAACATCATACCAGAAATGATTTTTAAGAAATTGGGTGGTTTGGAATTTTTTTGCGATACAATTTTGATATAAACTTTTCTCCACATAGTTCTGTTATTTGGAATAACAAGAATATTCTATACAAAAACAAATCCTTATTTTATAGAAATTGGTATGATAATAAAATAATATTAGTGAGGCAGTTATTTAAAGATGATGGTCACCTATTTAATAATTGTGAATTCCTCAATCACTATAAGATTCCAGTAACTGCTAAGGAATTTGCAGTTGTATTTGATGCCATACCTAGTGGACTTATTCAACTATTTCAAGGTTATACATCTTATGATTGTAACTCCTTACATAATACTCAGTTATGTATCAAAGAAGTAAATATTCCAGAAAAAAAAATTAATAACTTTTTTATAAGAACACTATGTAGAAATGAATATTTGCCTAGATGTAAACCATACTGGAACTCCTTATATAGTCAACGTGTATGGAAAGAGGTTTGTAGTTTATCACATAAATACTGTCTCATGAATAAGGTTAGAGAAATTACTTATAAATTGGTTCATTTAATTTATCCAGTGAAACAAGTAGTCTTTAGATTCTAAAGAGATATAGAATTTACTTGCATTTTTTGCAATTTGGAAGTAGAATCCATAAAATATTTTTTTATCCATGTATATTTACTTAATCTTTTTGGATTGATGTGGAATACTTGATATTTAAACTCACAAAATATTAATTCAGTTGGCGGGTAAGGATATATTTTTGTATTATAAAAGTAACTGTGTGGAGAAAGACTTGTTAATCAACTTATTGATTATATATGGAAAATTTCACATCCATAAACAAAAATGGGCAAATAATAAACCCAATAGCATTTTATTTAGAACGGAATTAAGAAATTATTTTGAAACTATTAAAAGTCTAAAAAATAAAAAAGCAAAGCAAATATATAACATTTTTTAAACCTTTTCTTTTATTGAATTATTGTAGAATATCCCCATGTTGTTGTTAATTTATTTATTATTTTTTTGATCCATTGTTATGTTGAATGTTAAATAAGCACATTATAAACCTCTTGTATGTATGCAATGTTTTTGATCTTGAAATGAATAATAAAAAAAGCTTTTAACAACTACCCAATTATTAATCCTCTACTGCCATCTAGTGGATAAAATGTCAAAGTTTGGATTTTAATGTTGGTTTAACTCTAATCTGCAGTTCAACCTTTAAACAAGTTTTAATTTAAACTATTTGATTTTAATATTATAGTAGTGAGTTTGTAAAATTAATATATATATATAGAAATTATTCATATTTTAATTTGATAACAGAAGTGGAGATAATTAGATTTTATTTCAAGTTAATAGACACATTTGTCATTTAATACTATTGTTGTTTTTTTAAAAACAGTTTTAATACATTTTGATGATTTGATTATAAAATAAAACAAATATAAGATAGGTTATAAAAGTCAGATGATAAAACATGTAAAGTCAGTCTAGAGTAAGATTTCTACTTCTTAGTTTTCATATTTCTATTCAGAAAGAAACCACCCTGCTGAAAAAAACAATAAAACCATTACAGAAAATTGTAATTGTTTCTGTTAAAATACCAATAGGAACCATTAGCTTTTACCATTAAAACCACTACACTATAGTGTATTTTGGGCCATATTCTATTAGAAACAATACATAGAACCAACAAAACCAATACATAGAACCAATAAAACCAATACATACCATTAGAGACCAACAAAGACAAAACAAGGTTTTTTAGCAGGGCAAAGGTCAATTCCTACACAAGCATTATGTCAATACATCACCTTAATTACATAAATTTGTTTGCTTGTTTAAATATTTGAGACTATTTTTAACAAAAGTAATTGTTCTTATAGAACATATATATTCTTTGACATAGATATTGTGTGCAAACTTACAAGTATTTCAGATGACAGAGTCTCTGTCATATTATAGTAGGCCTAAAATTAGTACTAAAGTACATATTTTTATATTTAACCACTGGCTATGCCCATACATAACTGATCCAGATGTGTTGTTTATATCAAATGGAGTTAATAACAAATATGGTGTCATTAAGCAGATGTCAGTCAGATTTGCTATCAAGCACTAATTTGTGTTCACACATGTGCTGTGCTAGAGTAAGTTTTCAGTAAATCATTTACATTTAAAACAACCACTTGTATCATAACATTACAATTTCATTGCAATAATTATATAAACAATTATTAAAAACTTTATAAGACACATCATGACATGTTTATGTCATGGAAAATAGATTAGAATACTAAAGCTACTGATAACCAAATATATATTCTCTTTATGTATGATTATTAGTTATTATTTCTAATGTTGGCCTGTTCTTTAAGGATGCACATATTTACAGCAATCTTTTTCATACCTTTAGGATTTGAAGAATTCTAAGACAACATTTGAAGCTTTATAACTTTATTGGGTTGTTTTCCACAGGTTTAAATTGTAAGACTGATTAGCCCTAACTAACTACTAGTTCTTCAGACTAGTCCTTAAAACACAGTCTTAACTGAATGGCTACTTTATGTTTATTCAACCAGCCCTAGTCTTGGAAAGACATATATTGTCTGATCTTAATAAAACTATTAATATTTTGTCATAAGCTTCACATTACTAGTTAATTAGTTATATATACTTAGTCTGGTCCATTTTGAAAATGTCATATTTCAAAATGCTTGAATTGATTACCTCAAGTCTTTGAGGTAAATGACTGCAAATCATTGAATCTTATAATAATTTTTATACAGATGCAAACCCATGGACAAAAGGAACATAACAGCAGCTACAAATGAAATAACGAATACAGATTCCAAATGGTGCCCACATCACTATGTGACATCACATCAAATCTAGGAATACAACGGCAAAAGTTTATCTTATGTTTCATATTGATATTTGCCCAGATAGTACAGCAAATTCACAAAATTGTTTTTCATATAAACATAGAGCAGTACTTTCAACTCAGCGAAATGCAGTGGTTTCTCGAGACCCAATGCTCGGCACATTTTGTATGATTATCTCATCTGACACAATCAGTTCAGTTCATACAAATCTCTACTAATGATTAAAGTAGATTTGTTTAAAATAGAAGACTTTTGTATATGTGCAGATCAGTGGGCCTCCAGGAATAGGACAGTTAACGTAACACCCGTTGTTCTAGATGCAAATATTTCCGGAATGATGAGCCAAAAATCCTCACAGACACTTGAGAACATAAGACACACAGGCCCATCAGTTTAGTTGTAATCGCACACCATTACGCTGGACTCGTACATGGTCAATGCTGGCTGACTGTTGGTCGGCATGTTTTCTAAGATATGTAATTATCCTAATAGACCCTTATAAGAATCTGAAAGCAGATGTTAAGTGCAAAATAACAAGTAGGTCATACAAATATTTATGTGGCGTATACATATGCCATAGTCATCGTTCTTTGTTCTTAGGTTATAGTGCCACCTAGTGGACAATCTCTGGAATTTTTTGCATGTGACCTCAGCCTAGGTCTATACATATGTGTACCAAGTTTCGTGTTGATATCTCATTCCTATCATAAATGATAACCATTGTAGTATTTGTGGCCCCGCCTCTTCTTACTTTTGACCGTGGTGTTGCTACCAGGAGTGCAAAGTTCAACTTTTTTTTGATAATTATTGATATTCAGTGTCTAAGGAATGTTCTAGCACTTGATTGGTTCAGATCGCTCAAAAAACCTAGGACTAGTTCGCAAAAGTAGGTTTCAAAGAAAATGATGAATATCTAATAAACGATTCGACTGAGACAAGTGCTTCTTGAGGAAAAGTTATTCATTGTAAGTACCTCTATTAAATGATATGAAGATCTTGTTGATATCTGAAACACTGCATAATACAGAATCACTTAAACACCGCAAAAACGTGATAGCGCCTCCCGGAGGCCGAATTTTTTCTTACTCTGCACAGACCTTCATGGCCAAGAGACAAACAGGCCCACCGCGTTTCGTTTCGATCGGGCTCCGTTAACCCTGTCTAATAGCTGCTTTTTATTGATTGGCCGATGGCGGCCATGTATTTTTGACCTACGCGAAATTCCTTTCTCACACAGATAGTACCCTAGACCAAGAGTACCCGTGCCAAATCTCAAGTTGATCGGTCCCATATTTCTCTAGTTACAGCCCTTCAAAGTTGAGGTAGTGTTATAGCGCCAACTAGTGGTCAAGCAATGTAATTTTTTTCACGTGACCCCAGAATAGCCCGCTGTATATGTGTACCAAATTTGGTTTCGATACCTCTTTCCAATCCCAAGTTATAGCCATTTAAGTCAAAGAGGCTCCGCCCATTGGGGGCGTCTGGGCGTGGCTTGACGACGACGAACATAAAGTTCAACTTTTTTTTGATAACTTTTTATATTCACACTCCAAGGAATATTACAGCACTGGAACGGTTCCGATCGGACAAAAAACCTAGGAGTAGTTCGTTTTTATTTTTTTCGACAAAATCGAAAATAGCGGAAAATTTTTAATGACGGAAATGAAATCGGAGATATACGTTTTATTTGTCTTGACGCAAGGAATCCAGGGATATAAGACACTTGACATTTGGACCAGAATTGTGGAAGTTATGAGCATCAACGCGTTTGCCATCGCTGTAGCGCCCCCCATAGGCCGATTGGGGTGACACTCTGTCAACTTCGCGCACGAATGAGACCTACCATTTGGCCAAGTCTCAAGTCTCTAGGCCTTACGGTTTGGTCTGCACGATCCGTTTTACGGCAGAAGAAAAATAATAAAAAGAATAATAAATATAGCTGCAAGCAGCGATTAGCGGGGTTCAAGCGATCTGGGACCTTAAAGGGGTCATAGCGTGAAAATCTGACTTTTTCCAAGTGTAAGTGCTATAATTGGGTCCCCAGTGCTTATATCAACCTAGAAAACATGAAAAAGATAAAAAATAAAATAATCGAGAGCACAATTGAATTTCGATTACAACAAACCACCATCATTGTGATCAGTGTTTGCATTTCATCCACTCATTTGCATTTTAAAGGAAACACCCAAAAACTGCACAATTTTGCTCAGGCCTACAAAGTGTCAATTTTAACATGCTATAATAAATGATCTGTGGAGTATTTTGAGATAACACTTCACATACACACTCTGGGTACACAAACAATTTATTTTACATCTTTAAAAAATCTCATTATATGAACCTTTAAGACCTTTAAGGGCATGCCTGTTTAGATTTGCTGCATTGTTATCAAATATACTTAGAATATGAAATACTAACATGTTACCAATTAGGTAAATTTTCTGAAGAGAAAATTATGTGGTGCATGCTGTTGCAAGATTTGTCACACAAAATGTTTCAAAAATTGTTAACATGAGACAAAACAGCCCACCACAATTTCTCTACGATGTTCTGATATAGAGATATAGGTCTCATATGGCTAATCTATAACACAGCAATGATGAAGAATAAGCTAAAACACATACATGCATTTACACACAGAAGCAGAAATGGCAGGGTTAGGAAATAAGACTTTGAAATAAATGACCAATCTCCATATGCTTGGTGTCCTTTAAGAGTTCATCAACCTATTTAAATGTTTATCCTATGTTCGAATGTCACATGACTGTTAAAACGGATACCGTCAGAATGATTGACGAAATGTTATTTTAACATAATAATACTGACTTCATAAAGTTAAATCATGCATCCATTGATGAAACCTGTGAACACAATTTCATTGAGTATACATTTTAAATACTAAATAATAATTTTAGCCAGCAGATGGCAGAAGATGACCTTCTGCCATCTGTTGGCTAAAATTATTGTTTTCCTTTTACAATTAATTTAACATAAAATTAGTATTGAATATTTAAAAGTAAATAAAGGTAGACACATTTTTAACTCAAATCCTGATAAGCATGCTCTTAAGTATATTAATGAGGGTCTGTGTTTCACACAGAGAGTATATATTTTTCATATAATCCTTTTATTGTGTTATTGTAAGAGAATACTAATTTATGGATTTGGAAACAATAAAGCAAAGTTACATATTTTAATAGAAACATTTTTAGGCTCTGTCATGTTAAATTGTCAAATAGTGGTATAGCTCTGCAATTATTTTCATGTGATTTTAGGCTGGGCCAATAAATAACTGATCCAGATATGTTTTCAATATCAAATTATGTCAATAACAAATGTCATGTTATTTAGTAGATTTGCAGCAGATTTGCTGGTGAGCATTTGTCTGTGTTACTTTCATAAAGTGCTGCTTTTTAGTTGGGTTCTAGCAGGTCATTTATGTGAATAATAACCAATTGCATTATCACATGAAGTTTTTGGTGCAATATTTGAAAAATAACATATAAAAATGTAACAACTTTGTATTATACATCATGTCAGGACACGTTTATGTCATGGAAGGTAGAATAGAATCCTAATGCTACTGATGTAAATAAATGGAGATAATGAAAAACTTTAATCCATATCTTTATGAGTTCCTTTAAACACACATGCTGCAATTCAGTCGTACAAATGGCACCTACACCAATGTGTGACATCACATGAAATCTATGCTTACAAAAGCAGGTATTCAAATTCATTACATTTTGTATTTGATATACCTTTACACACAGAGGACAGAAAAATGTACTGCGCTGATTTTATTGTTGTTGACTGAAAAAATTCTAGTAGTTTTGAAAAGTTGTTTTTGTAATTCAAAGCTAAACAACTAAAGGAATAAGACGTACAATTGGTGATAACAATTTGGCATTCATATTTGCTCACAGACTACAGGAAATTGTATTGCATTGGCTTTAGTGGTGTTGAGTGAAAAACCAAGTATTAGTTCACAAAATAGTTTTTTCATATAAACATAAACATATAGAGCAGTGGTTCTCTACTCCGTTTCTGGAGAACCACTGCTCTGCACATTTTGTATGTTTCTCTCATCTGACACAATCAGTTTAGTTAATAGAGATCTCTACTATTGTGCTGATTATGTGAAGCAGGTGTGTTGAGAACCACTGATCTAGAGAACTGTTTACTTTGCACACATTGTGTTAGATGCAAAGATTTTCAGAAAGATGAACTAAAAATCCTCACAGACACTTGGAAACATAAGACCAACAGTCCCATGAGTTTAGTTGTAATCACACACCATTAGGCTTGACTCGTACATGGTTAATACTGGTTGGCTGTTGAGTGGCATGTTTTCAAAGATAAATAATTATCCTCATAGACCATTATAAGAACCTGAAAGTAGATGTAATGTGCAAAATAACAAGTAGGTCAGACAAATATGTATGTGTCATATACATATGCTATAGTTATGGTTATTTGTTCTTAAGTTATAGCGCCACCTAATGGACAATCTCTGCAATTTTTTGCATGTGACCTCAGCTTGGGTCTATACATATGTGTACCAAGTTTCATGTTGATATCTCATTCCTATCATAAATGATAGCAATTTAAGTATTTGTGGCCCCGCCTCTTCGTACTTTTGACCGTAGTGTTGCGACGACGAGTGCAAAGTTCAACTTTTTTTTGATAATTATTGATATTCAGTGTCTAAGGAATATTCCAGCACTGGATTGGTTCAGATCGGTCAAAAAACCTAGGACTAGTTCGCAAAAGTAGGTTTAAGAGAAAATTATGAATATCTAACAAACGATTCGACTGAGACAAGTGCTTCTTGAGGAAAAGTTGTTCATTAAATGTAGCTCTATTAAATGATATAAAGATCTTGTTGATATCTGAAACACTGCATAATACACAATCACTTAAACATTGAAAAAACGTGATAGCGCCTCCCGGAGGCCGAATTTTTTCTTACTCTGCACAGACCTTCATGGCCAAGAGACAAACAGGTCCACCACGTTTCGTTTCGATCGGCCTCCGTTAACCCTGCCCAATAGCTGCTTTTTCTTGATTGGCCGATGGCGGCCATGTTTTTTGAGCTACGCGAAATTCCTTTCCCACACAGATAGTACCCTAGACCAAGAGCACCTGTGCCAAATCTCAAGTTGATCGGTCCCATATTTCTCTAGTTACAGCTCTTCAAAGTTGAAGTAGTGTTATAGCGCCAACTAGTGGTCAAGCGATGCAATTTTTTGCACGTGACCCCAGAATAGTCCGCTGTATATGTGTACCAAATTTGGTTTCGATACCTCTTTCCAATCCCAAGTTACAGCCATTGAAGTCCAAGAGGCTCCGCCCATTGGGGGCGTTTGGGCGTGGCTTGACGACGACGAGTATAAAGTTCAACTTTTTTTTGATAACTTTTCATATTCACACTCCAAGGAATATTACAGCACTGGAACGGTTCCGATCGGACAAAAAACCTAGGACTAGTTCGTTTTTATTTTTTTCGACAAAATCGAAAATAGCGAAAAAAATTTCATGACGGAAATGAAATCGGAGATATACGTTTTGTTCGTCTTGACGCAAGGAATCCAGGGATATAAGACACTTGACATTTGGACAAGAATTCTGGGAGTTATGAGCATCAACGCGTTTGTTATCGCTATAGCGCCACCTATAGGCCAATCGGGTTGAAACTCTATCAACCTCTCCCCAAATTGGGTCCTACCATTTGGCCAAGTCTCAAGTCTCTAGGCCTTACGGTTTGGTCTGCACGATCCGTTTTACGGCAGAAGAAAAATAATAAAAAGAATAAAAATCCATACAAATACAATAGGGTTTCAGCCCTTCGGGCTTGAACCCCTAAATATAGCTGCAAGCAGCGATTACCGGGGTTCAAGCGATTTGGGACATTAAGACCATTAAGGGCATGGCTGTGTAGATTTGCTGCATTGTACAAAATAAATGATGAAAAATAAGATACCAGACACACGTGTTCAAAGTTATTAGCAAAAATTGCTATCGTTCAGTGAAATGTCTCCCTCTCTTCTCACGGAACATTGACAAATAGAACACTGAAGGAAATGTTTGTGGTGCTTGCAATGGCAAAACTCGGGTCACAAAATGTTAAAATAGGGTTAATGAGTCAAAAGAGCCGAACCCCACGTCTCTACGATGTTCTGATACAGAGATACAGCTTGCTAAATGGTTGCTAGGGTATTCTCATTGGTTGCTAGGGAGTGACTTGCAATCCATCAATGATTATACTCAAAGCCATGAAAGGAATAATCCATGATGACTCATGATTTTAAATGTAAGGTTACAGTATTTTTAAGTGAAAATAACAAATTACCACTAGGTGGCGCTATGACAAACTCGTGCATGGAATCTCAGGTCATGACTGTGTTACATCTAGCTAGTATCATGGCTGTACACTTTAGTTTATTGAAAAAACAGTTGTTTGACCATAGGGTTTGCTCAATGTCATAGGTTTTGTTAAATTATGAGGCCAACTAGTGGTGCAGGCATACCATTTTTTTTTGTATTGCCTCAGACTGTGCTCAGGCATCAGCGTATCAAATCTGGTGAAAAAATATCATTTCGTTGCGGAGTTATAACCATTTATGTGTAAAAACACAAAATTTTGAGGTAATTTTTCGTTTTTTGCAATTTTTGGCCATTTCTGATGAAAATTTTAACATAACGCCAATAGAACTTTTTGTTCAGAAGGTAATACAATGTTCTTCCTATGGTCGTTTCGAGTCGATCGGAATAACCCTCGCGGAGTTATTCGCGCGTGTTTTTTAAGCGCTATTTTCCTGTGCAGAACCAACCGTAAAGCAAAACCTGGCATGCTTGGTATCGTTGGACTCGGCAACAATTCAGGACTCCAAAGAAAAAAGTTGCATGAAAATATGTTAAACTCAGCCTAAGTTATAAGCGTTTAAATGATTCGTCTGACCACTAGGTGGCGCTGTGACGAAACGACGCATGCCACCTCAGGCCATGACTGTCATCACAAGTACCAAGTGTCGTGTTAATACTTCATTCCTGTCCGCAGTTATATCCAATAAATCCCTAGTGGCTGCGCACACTTCAGACGTTTGGGCGTGGCATGTCGACCGTGAGTCGAAAGTTCAACTTTTTTTCAATAATTATTGATATTCGAACTCCAAGGAACATTTTAGCACCGAAACGATTCCGATCGAGCGAAAAACCTAGGACTAGTTCGTTTTTATTTTTTTCGACAAAATCAAAAATAGCGGAAAATTTTTAATGACGGAAATGAAATCGGAGATATACATTTTGTTCGTCTTGACGCAAGGAATCCAGGAATATAAGACACTTGACATTTGGACAAGAATTGTCGAAGTTATGAGCATCAACGCGTTTGCCATCGCTGTAGCGCCCCCCCATAGGCCGATTGGGATGACACTCTGTCATCTTCGCGCACGAATGAGACCTACCATTTGGCCAAGTCTCAAGTCTCTAGGCCTTACGGTTTGGTCTGCACGATCCGTTTTACGGCAGAAGAAAAATAATAAAAAGAATAAATAATAATAAAAATCAGTACAAATACAATAGGGTTTCAGCCCTTCGGGCTTGAACCCCTAATAATAAATATAGCTGCTAGCAGCGATTATCGGGGTTCAAGCCATTTAGATCACAAGACGTTTAAGGACATGGCCATATAGATATTCTGCATTGTATATTGTACACACACACGTTTACCTGAGAAAGGAGAAACAAGACTGTTAAAGAACAAGACTTAATATTGACATGGTTATACACTCATTTGGTATGTAGTTTTTTTTATAAAAAACAAAAAATATATAATTCTTACTGCAAATGTTGTGTAAGTGCCTCCAAAATTATGTTCACGTTTCACAGCTATCATAAAATGACATGAGTGTTAAAACTGATAACTCAGAACAATTGAAGTGGTAGTCTTTCATTAAATGTGATTTTAATATTATAACCGTAAAATCATGAAGTTAAAGGTGCAGTGTGTACATTTTAACGGCACCTAGTGGTGAGGTCACGAATTGCAACCAATGGCTTAGTCCACTGCTCACCCCTCGCTTTTGAAACACATAGAGAAGCTACAGTAGCCGCCACCAGACAAACATGTCATCGTCGGAGACAACTTAGTAAAAAAATTTGTCCGTTAAGGGCTTCTGTAGAAAAATGGCGGCACAAAATGGTGACTTCTATGTAAGGGGACCCTCAGTGTATGTAGATAAAAAGGTCTCGTTCTAAGGTAATAAACACATACCGGTTCATTATGAAAGGTCTTTATACACCCCTGATAATATAGTTTTGTATATCATTTTGCATTTTCGTCAAGAGATCCTTCTAAAAATTACACACTGCACCTTTAAATGTGTACAGAGTTCTATTAATAGTAGACTTAGTTAAAGAGTAATCATCTTCTGTGTTTTCTGTGAGTGCAAATGTCAGCCAGTGATTGATCCTCTACAGCCATCTAGTGGACATAACGGAAAATTGCACCTAAAAACCACAATAAGGAATTTGAGTCTATTGCCAGATCTCAATAATACTTGTATGCTTTGTCATAAGCTTTAGGGGCCGTTCGTCAGGGCCGTTTTCAAAATGACTGTGTGATAGCTATACTTCTGCAAAGTTGTTTTTGTATTTGTATTATACAGTGTAGAGAAAATTGTACTGCACTGGCTTTACTGTTGTTGAGTGTAAGAACTGAAACAATTTAATAAAACAAAACCAGATACGTTATCTGAATGGTGGATGGTGTTATTAAATTGTGTCAATAACAAATATCATTTCATTTAGCAGATTCATGTTCATGTCCTTTAATCGAGGACCATGAAGGCTTTCTGTTTTAATTAGGTAAATAAAGTGAGGTATGCAAGTTATTAAACCGTATATATCTTTATGGACAAAAGGAACATATACACAAACATGCTCTGCACATTTTGTATGTTTCTCTCATCTGAAACAGTCATTTTAACTCATAGAGATCTAGGTCTTACTAAATGGTTGCTTGTTTAAATCTTTTAGACTATTTTTTAAACAAAAGTAATTGTTCTTATAGAACATATATATTCTTTGACATAGATATGATGTGCAAACATACAAGTATTTCAGATGACAGCCTCTGTCATATTATAGTAGGCCTAAAAATAGTACTAAAGCTGTACATTTTTTATATTTAACAACTGGCTATGTCCATACATAACTGATCCAGATGTGTTGTTTATATCAAATGGAGTTAATAACAAATATGATGTCATTAAGCAAATGTCAGTCAGATTTGCTATTAAGCACTTATTTGTAAATAGAAAATAGAAAATAGATTAGAATACTAACTTTTAAATCTAGATTAAAAACACATCTGTTTAACTCTGCATTTACTGAATGAGCACTGTGCTGCTTTACACTGACTGCACCTTTAACTCAAGCCACTTTTACTCCTGTTTTATTCTTTTTAACATTTTAAACTGTTTTTATTAAAATCACATTCATTTTCTTTAATTGTTATTCAAAATTCTCATGTATCTTTTTTTATTGTGATTTTATTGTGTATCTATTATTTTTACATTTTCTTTTTTCTCTTTTATATATTGTTTTCTCATTTCTATGTAAAGCACTTTGAATGACCTCTGTGTATGAAATGTGCTATACAAATAAACTTGCCTTGCCTTGCCTTGCCTTGTGTTCACACACGTGCTGTGCAAGAGTAAGTTTTCAGTAAACATTTATATTTAAAATAACCAATTGTATCATAACATTACAATTTCATTGCAATAATTCTATAAACAATTATTGAAAACTTTATAAGACACAGCATGATGTGTTTATGTTATGGAAAATAGATTAGAATACTAAAGCTACTGATAACCAAATATTTATTCTCTTTATGTGTGATTATTAGTTATTATTTCTAATGTTGGCCTATTATTGTTCTTTAAGGATCCACATATTTACAGCAATCTTTTTCATACCTTTAAGGCCAGTTCACACTGGTCAGACAACTACCAACTCCAACAGACACCAACAGACACCAACAGACAACCACATTCTAAAGTCTCATTTACTTTGATCCAACAACTTCCAACAGGGGTTTCACACTGGTCAGACAGACTCCAACAGACGCGTCTGTTGGAGTCTGTCTGACCAGTGTGAAGTGGCCTTTAGGATTTGAAGAATTCTAAGACAACATTTGAAGCTTTATAACTTCATAGGGTTGTTTCCCACAGGTTTAAATTGATGCATGACTAGCCATTAGTTATGTAAAAACATTTAGGTACTTTTTACAAACAAACCTTATAAAAAAAATTACTGGTGTACATCTTAAGACAAAACTATGGCCCAGATATATTTAAAGGTATGCCAGTGTAAGCTATTTTCAAGTAAGATAACTAAAACGAAAAAGCCTTAATTTTAGTCTGTAACTACACTTAAACCAATGGTCAGTAACATTAATCTCTAAGACTAGTATTCAAAGTTAGTCATACATTTTTGTCTTCATGATTGAACATAACTGCTTTAAGTATCATGTGAAAAAATATTTAAATTATTTTAATTATATTTAAATCCAAATAGTAAGACTGATTAGCCCTAACTAACTACTAGTTCTTCAGACTAGTCCTTAAAACACAGTCTTTACTTAATGGCTACTGTATGTAGACCTGTTCGAGTCGTGACTCACTCGGATCTTTAACCCGGATCTTTAAATTAACTCATGAGTCGCGAGTCTCTAGTGTCATTTACCCGGATCAGTTGAGTCCTACTACAATTCAATGTAAAACCATAAACAGCGCCACCACACACACAAACCTCTTTCAACATTATTGATGAGACTTCGCTCGCACTACAGATCCACTCGTAACCGGCTGATTTGCGCGAGAACTGACCCGAGATTCTCACTCGGAGCCAGAAACATTGCAAACTCGAGAGACCTGCGGATCCGCGCGAGCCGCGAATTGACCCGAGATTCTCACTCAGAGCCGGAAACATTGCAAACTCGAGAGACCTGTGGATCCGCGCGAGCCGCGAACTGACCCGAGATTCTCACTCAGAGCCGGAAACAATGCGGACTCGAGAGACATGCGAATCTGCTCTGACTCGAGAGTCTCTCAACTCGTAACCGGCGGACCCGTAACCGACTGATCCGTAACCAGCTGATCCGTAACCGGCTTATCTGCGCGAACTGTCTCTCCGGCTCTGGGGGCTACATAAGCAGGACAGTTTTTTTTCTATATTTTCTCTATATTATTAGCCTATGCTATTGTTAGGCTTCTTTTTTAAATGGTCGACCATACACACCAAACCTAAAACCTATAAGCATGTTATTTCAGAATTGAAAGGCTTTTGTTATGGATTTGCTTTTGAGGAGACTTCAGTCGCTCTATAGATCCACTAACTAACAGGCTCCGGCTGATCCACGCGAATCAGCCGGTTAGTGGATCTGTAGAGCGAGTCTCATGCCCATGGTCTGCGAGTCTGCAATGTTTCCGTCTCTGAGAATCTCGAGTCGCGTGGATCAGCCGGTTACAAGTGGGTCTGTACTGAGTTTCCTTGGCAATTTAGCAATACTGACTCAAGTGACTCAAGTGACTCGCACAACCCGGATCACTTTAGTGAGTGACTCACAATAACCCGGATCCTTAAAAGGAATCGAGTTTGCCAGGCCTAACTGTATGTTTATTCAACCAGCCCTAGTCTTGGAAAGACATATATTGTCTGATCTTAATAAAACTGTTAATATTTTGTCATAAGCTTCACATTACTAGTTAATTAGTTAGATATACTTAGTCTGGCCCATTTTGAAAATGTCAGATTTCAAAATGCTTAAATTGATTACCTCAAGTCTTTTAGTTTTAATGAGGTAAATGACTGCAAATCATTAAATCTTATAATAATTTTCATGCAGATGCAAACCCATGGACAAAAGGAACATAACAGCAGCTACAAATAAAATAAAGAATACAGGTTACAAATGGTGCCCACCTCACTATGTGACATCACATCAAATCCAGTAATACAACGGCAAAATTTTATTTTATGTTTCATATTGATATTTGCCCAGATAGTACAGCAAATTCATAAAATTGTTTTTCATATAAACATAAACATATAGAGCAGTACTTTCAACTCAGTGAACCGCAGTGGTTTCTCGAGACCCAATGCTCGGCACATTTCGTATGTTTCTCTCATCTGACACAATCAGTTCAGTTCATACAAATCTCTACTGATGATTAAAGTAGATTTGTTTAAAATAGAAGACTTTCGTATATGTGCAGAGCAGTGGGCCTCCAGGAATAATTCTGAGAACCATTGATCTAGGGCACAGTTAACGTAACTCCCGTTGTTCTAGATGCAAATATTTCCGGAATGATGAGCCAAAAATCATCAAATACACTTGAGAACATAAGACAAACAGGCCCATCAGTTTAGTTGTAATGGCACACCATTACGCTTGACTCGTACATGGTTAATGCTGGCTGGCTATTGGTCGGCATGTTTTCTAAGATATGTAATTATCCTAAAAGACCCTTATAAGAATCTGAAAGCAGATGTTATGTGCAAAATAAAAAGTAGGTCAGACAAATATTTATGTGTTGTATACATATGCTATAGTTATCGTAATTTTTTCTTAGGTTATAGCGCCACCTAGTGGACAATCTCTGCAACTTTTTGCATGTGACCTTGGCCTGGGTCTATACATATGTGTACCAAGTTTCGTGTTGATATCTCATTCCTATCATAAATGATAGCCATTGTAGTATTTGTGGCACCGCCTCTTCGTACTTTTGACCGTGGTGTTGCGACAATGAGTGCGAAGTTCAACTTTTTTTTGATAGTTATTGATAATCAGTGTCTAAGGACTATTCCAGCACTGGATCGGTTCAGATCGGTCAAAAAACCTAGGACTAGTTCGCAAAAGTAGGTTTCAAAGAAAATGATGAATATCTAACAAACGATTCGACTGAGACAAGTGCTGCTTGAGGAAAAGTTGTTCATTTTAAGTACCTCTATTAAATGATATGAGGATCTTGGTAATATCTGAAACACTGCATAATACACAATCACTTAAACACTGAAAAAACGTGATAGCGCCCTCCGGAGTCCGAATTTTTTCTTACTCTGCACAGACCTTCATGGCCAAGAGACAAACAGGCCCACCACGTTTCATTTCGATCGGCCTCCGTTAACCCTGTCTAATAGCTGCTTTTTCTTGATTGGCCGATGGCGGCCATGTTTTTTGAGTTACGCAAAATTCTTTTTAAACATAGATAGTACCCCAGACCAGGAGCACACCTGTCAAATGTCAAGTTGATCGGTCCCATATTTCCGTAGTTACAGCCCTTCAAAGTTGAGGTGGTGTTATAGCGACAACTAGTGGTCAAGCGGCGCAATTTTTTGCACCTGACCTCAGAATAGTCCCCTGTATATGTGTACCAAATTTGGTGTCGATACCTCCTTCCCTTCCTAAGTTATAGCCATTTAAGATCAAGAGGCTCCGCTCATTGGGGCGTTTGGGCGTGGCTTGACGACGGCGAGTCGAAAGTTCAACTTTTTTTTGATAACTTTTGATATTCACACTCCAAGGAATATTACGGCACTGGAACGGTTCCGATCGGACAAAAAACCTAGGACGAGTTCGTTTTTATTTTTTTTGACAAAATCGAAAATAGCGAAAAAAAATTCATGACGGAAATGAAATCGGAGATATACGTTTTGTTCGCCTTGACGCAAGGAATCCAGGGATATAAGACACTTGACATTTGGATAAGATTTGTGGAAGTTATGACCATCAACGCGTTTGTTATCGCTATAGCGCCACCTATGGGCCAATCGGGTTGATACTCTATCAACCTCTCCCCAAATTGGGTCCTACCATTTGGCCAAGTTTCAAGTCTCTAGGCCTTACGGTTTGGTCTGCACGTTCCGTTTTACGGCAGAATAATAATAACTAATTAAAGCTGCAAGCAGCATTTACCGGGTTTCGAGCATTAAAGCACGTCAGAGACGTCAGACGTCGTCGACCAGGCTGATACACCACATCGCATGCAGAAAAACGAAAGAGATGGTCAGAAACGGTTCATACAGACTATGTATGCTTACACACAGGTGCACCTATAGGACAAATATGTCACGTCCTTAATGTTAAGTCATTCAGATAATTTGTTAACGAGAATTAGTTTTTCAGATTTATACCGTAACATACAATTCAGAAATGGCCGTGTTTAGTTGAACTACAAGGCCATTGAGTCGTGGTATGGTGCAATGGTGTAAACAGACTGCAGACGTGCACATAAGGCACACACACAGCAGCGCAGCAAACCGCAAGGACCTACAGTGGACAGCAAACACAGCTGGAAAGATAATGCTTGACTTATTTAATGTCCTCCTTAATTGTGTTCTGATAACTCCAGGACTAAGCATAAGGCAAAACCTGGCATGTTTGGTATCGTTGGACTCTGCAACAATTCAGGACTCCTGTGAAAAAAGTCCCATGAAAATACGGTGACTGCAGCCAAAGATTTAGGTTTCTAAAATATGCTTCCGACCACTAGGTGTTGGTGCAACAAAACTGCAGGCTCCCTCAGGTCCTGACTGCCATCAGAATTACCAAGTACTGTGTCATTACGCATACGTTTGGCGAAGATACAACCTTAAATACATTAGCTATCAGCAAAAAAACAGCTCTCATTCAGTGAAATTTCTCTGCTCTCTACTCACTTTTAAGTGAAAATAACAAATAACCACAGGGTGGCGCTAAGACAAAATTGTGCATGCAACGTCAGGTCATGACTTTGTTACATCTAGCTAGTATCATGGCTGAACACTTTAGTTTAGTGAAAAAAACAGTTGTAAGACCATTGGGCTCGCTCAATGTCAAAGGTTTTGTTCAATTATGAGGCCAACGAGTGGTGCAGGCATATTATTTTTTGGGTATTGCCTCAGACTCTGCTCAGAAAATCTGGTGAAAATCTGGTGAAAAAATGTCATTTCGTTGCGGAGGTATAACCATTTATGTGTAAAAAACACAGAATTTTGAGGTAATTTTTCGTTTTTTGCAATTTTCTGCCATTTCTGATAGAAATTTTAACATAACGCCAATAGACTTTTTTGTTCAGAAGGTAATGCAATGTTCTTCCTATGGTCGTTTAAAGTCGATCGGAATAATCCTCGCAGAGTTATTCGCGCATCTTTTGTAAGTGCTATTTTTGCTGTGCAGAACTAACCGTAAGGCGAAACCTGGCATGCTTGGTATCGTAGGACTCGGAAACAATTCAGGATGCTAAAAAATAACTCCCATGAAAATCTCTTGACCACAGATAAAGTTATAGGCGTGAAAGTTGCAACCATTGCATAATCACGGTATTTAGTGCTATTTTCCCCGTTATAGCGCCATCTAGTGTCCAATCGGCGAGCTTTTTATATCACGACCTTAGACCGATGGCCTACACATATGATTCAAGCCCCATGATGATATCTCAAACGCCTCTCGAGTTATGGCCGTTTAAATGTTTTAAGCTCCGCCCAGTTCGGTTTTTGGCCACTCCTTGCGTGTTTGAATACAAATTTCAACTTTTTTTCGATAATTATTCATATTCCCACTCCACAGAATCAATCAGCTTTCGTTAGGTTCAGATCGGATGAAAAACCTAGGACAAGTTCGCAAAAGTAGGTTTGAACGTTATCGCCAATAATTAACGAACCGTTTGATTGACAGCAACGCTTCAAGAGGCAAAGTTTTTCGTCATGAACCGATCTATCATATGATGTCATGTTTGTGTGTGTATGTCAAACGTCACGTGATACAGGCACCGAAATACGGTATTACGCCCCCTAGTGGCCAAATGACACCATAAATCTTACAGACCTTCTGGAGCAGTACACGAACAAGCACAGTGAGTGTCGTTCCGATCGACCTTCGTTAACCCTGTTAAATCAGCCCTCACATTTCATTGGCCGATGACGGCCATGTTTTTGCAGATACGCCAATGTCCTTCTATAGCCTCATGGTACATTGCACAAAGACACACCATACCAAATATGAAGTGTATCGGGCTTACGGTTGTGTAGTGATAGCCATTTTCGACCTCAAGCTTATTATAGCGCCACCTAGTGGCCAAAATCCGCGTATTTTTTCCTGTGACCCCGGAGTGAGCTGATACACATGTGTACCAAACCGCGTTAAGATATCTCTAACCGTTCACGAGTTATAGCCATTTTCCTGGAGATAGTCTACTTCCGGTATTGAATTTTGGCGCCCCTTAGTGACACTGAAGCGAAATTACACATTCTGTTCGATAATTATTTACCTACTCACTCCACAGATTTCTCCTGCGTTGGAACGATTCCGATCGGGCGAAAAACCTAGGACTAGTTCATTTTGGCTTGAAATGCATATTATGCAAATTAGCGAAAAAATTTGCATACCGGAAATGAAATCGGAGATATAAATTTTTTAAGTTTGGAGCCAGGGATTACAATGATACCAAACACTTGAGTGTAGGATGTCCGGTTTAGGAGTTATGAGCCCCAACGCGTCGGGCATTGCTATAGCGCCACCTATGGGCCGATTTGGCTGATTCACTGTATCTGAGTAGCCTGCTAATATACAACCAGTTGACCAAGTGGCAAGTTTCTACGACTTACGGTTTGTGCTGGGCGACGCGTTTTATGGCGGAAAAATAATAATAATTAAAGCTGCAAGCAGCATTTACCGGGTTTCGAGCATTAAAGCACGTCAGAGACGTCAGACGTCATCGACCAGGCTGATACACCACATCGCATGCAGAAAAATGAAAGAGATGGTCAGAAACGGTTCATACAGACTATGTATGCTTACACACAGGTGCACCTATAGGACAAATATGTCACGTCCTTAATGTTAAGTCATTCAGATAATTTGTTAACGAGAATTAGTTTTTCAGATTTATACCGTAACATACAATCCAGAAATGGCCGTGTTTAGTTGAACTACAAGGCCATTGAGTCGTGGTATGGTGCAATGGTGTAAACAGACTGCAGACGTGCACATGAGGCACACACACAGCAGCGCAGCAAACCGCAAGGACCTACAGTGGACAGCAAACACAGCTGGAAAGATAATGCTTGACTTATTTAATGTCCTCCTTAATTGTGTTCTGATAACTCCAGGACTAAGCATAAGGCAAAACCTGGCATGTTTGGTATCGTTGGACTCTGCAACAATTCAAGACTCTTGTGAAAAAAGTCCCATGAAAATACGGTGACTGCAGCCAAAGATTTAGGTTTCTAAAATATGCTTCCGACCACTAGGTGTTGGTGCAACAAAACTGCAGGCTCCCTCAGGTACAGACTGCCATCAGAATTACCAAGTACTGTGTCATTACGCATACGTTTGGCGAAGATACAACCTTAAATACATTAGCTATCAGCAAAAAACAGCTCTCATTCAGTGAAATTTCTCTGCTCTCTACTCACTTTTAAGTGAAAATAACAAATAACCACAGGGTGGCGCTACGACAAAATTGTGCATGCAACGTCAGGTCATGACTTTGTTACATCTAGCTAGTATCATGGCTGAACACTTTAGTTTAGTGAAAAAAAACAGTTGCAAGACCATTGGGCTCGCTCAATGTCAAAGGTTTTGTTCAATTATGAGGCCAACGAGTGGTGCAGGCATATTATTTTTTGGGTATTGCCTCAGACTCTGCTCAGCCATCAGCGTATCAAATCTGGTGAAAAAATGTCATTTCGTTGCGGAGGTATAACAATTTATGTGTAAAAAAACACAAAATTTTGAGGTAATTTTTCGTTTTTTGCAATTTTCTGCCATTTCTGATAGAAATTTTAACATAACGCCAATAGACTTTTTTGTTCAGAAGGTAATGCAATGTTCTTCCTATGGTCGTTTAAAGTCGATCGGAATAATCCTCGCAGAGTTATTCGCGCATGTTTTGTAAGTGCTATTTTTGCTGTGCAGAACTAACCGTAAGGCGAAACCTGGCATGCTTGGTATCGTAGGACTCGGAAACAATTCAGGATGCTAAAAAAATAACTCCCATGAAAATCTCTTGACCACAGATAAAGTTATAGGCGTGAAAGTTGCAACCATTGCATAATCACAGTATTTAGTGCTATTTTCCCCGTTATAGCGCCATCTAGTGTCCAATCGGCGGGCTTTTTATATCACGACCTTAGACCGATGGCCTACACATATGATTCAAGCCCCATGATGATATCTCAAACGCCTCTCGAGGTATGGCCGTTTAAATGTTTTAAGCCCCGCCCAGTTCGGTTTTTGGCCACTCCTTGCGTGTTTGAATACAAATTTCAACTTTTTTTCGATAATTATTCATATTCCCACTCCACAGAATCAATCAGCTTTCGTTAGGTTCAGATCGGATGAAAAACCTAGGACTAGTTCGCAAAAGTAGGTTTGAACGTTATCGCCAATAACTAACTAACCGTTTGATTGACAGCAACGCTTCAAGAGGCAAAGTTTTTCGTCATGAACCGATCTATCATATGATGTCATGTTTGTGTGTGTATTTCAAACGTCACGTGATACAGGCACCGGAATACGGTATTACGCCCCCTAGTGGCCAAATGAAACCATAAATCTTACAGACCTTCTGGATCAGTACACGAACAAGCACAGTGAGTGTCGTTCCGATCGACCTTCGTTAACCCTGTCAAATCAGCCCTCACACTTCATTGGCCGATGACGGCCATGTTTTTGCAGATACGCCAATGTCCTTCTAGACCCTCATGGTACATTGCACAAAGACACACCATACCAAATATGAAGTGTATCGGGCTTACGGTTGTGTAGTGATAGCCATTTTCGACCTCAAGCTTATTATAGCGCCACCTAGTGGCCAAAATCCGCGTATTTTTTCCTGTGACCCCGGAGTGAGCTGATACACATGTGTACCAAACCGCGTTAAGATATCTCTAACCGTTCACGAGTTATAGCCATTTTCCTGGAGATAGTCTACTTCCGGTATTGAATTTTGGCGCCCCTTAGTGACACTGAAGCGAAATTACACATTCTGTTCGATAATTATTTACCTACTCACTCCACAGATTTCTCCTGCGTTGGAACGATTCCGATCGGGCGAAAAACCTAGGACTAGTTCATTTTGGCTTGAAATGCATATTATGCAAATTAGCGAAAAAATTTGCATACCGGAAATGAAATCGGAGATATACATTTTTTAAGTTTGGAGCCAGGGATTACAATGATACCAAACACTTGAGTGTAGGATGTCCGGTTTAGGAGTTATGAGCCCCAACGCGTCGGGCATTGCTATAGCGCCACCTATGGGCCGATTTGGCTGATTCACTGTATCTGAGTAGCCTGCTAATATACAACCAGTTGACCAAGTGGCAAGTTTCTACGACTTACGGTTTGTGCTGGGCGACGCGTTTTATGGCGGAAAAATAATAATAATAATAATAATTAAAGCTGCAAGCAGCGTTTACCGGGTTTCGAGCATTAAAGCACATACAACATGTCAGATGTCGTCGACCAGGCTGATACACCACATCGCATCCAGAAAAACGTAAGAGATGGTCAGAAACGGTTCAGACAGACTATGTAGCTTACACACAGGTGCACCTATAGGACAAACATGTCACATCCTTAATGTTAAGTCAATCTGATAATTTGTTAACGAGAATTAGTTTTTCAGATTTATACCGTAAAATACAATTCAGAAATGGCCGTGTTTAGTTGAATTACAAGGCCATTGAGTCGGGTTCAAGCGATTTGGGACCTTAAGACCTTTAAGGGCATGCCTGTGTAGTTTTGCTGAATTGTACAAAATAAATTATAAAAAATAAGCTACCTCACACACCTGTTCAAAGTCATCAGCAAAAAAGGTGCTATCATTCAGTGAAATGTCTCCCTCTCTTCTCACGAAGCATTGACAAATAGAACACTGAAGGAAATGTTTGTGGTGCTTACAGTGGCAAAACTGAATGTTAAAATAGTGTAAAAAAGTCAAACGAGCCGAACCCCATATCTCTACGATGTTCTGATACAAAGATACAGCTCTTGCTAAATGGTTGCTAGGGTATTCTGATTGGTTGGGAGTGAATTGCAATCCACCAATGATTATACTCAAAGCCATGAAAGGCATAATCCACGATGACTCATGATTTTAGATATAAGGTTGCAGTATTTTTAAGTCAAAATAACAAATAACCACTAGGTGGCGCTATGAAAAACTTGTGCATGCAACGTCATGAATTAGTTACATCTAGCTAGTATCATGGCTATACACTTAAGTTTAGTGAAAAAACTGTTGTATGACCATTGTGCTAGCTCAACGTCAAAGGTTTTGTTCAATTATGAGGCCAACTAGTGGTGCAGGCATACCATTTTTTTTGTATTGCCTCAGACTTTGCTCAGACATCAGCGTATCAAATCTGGTAAAAAAATATCATTTTGTTGCGGAGTTATAACCATTTATGTGTAAAAAACACAAAATTTGGAGTAAATTTTTCGTTTTTTGCAATTTTCGGCCATTTCTGATGGAAATTTTAACATAATGCCAATAGAACTTTTTGTTCAGAAGGTAATACAATATTCTTCCTATGGTTGTTTCGAGTCGATCGGAGGAACCCTCGCGGAGTTATTCGCGCATGTTTTTTAAGCGCTATTTTCCTGTGCAGAACCAACCGTAAAGCAAAACCTGGCATGCTTGGTATCATTGGACTCGGCAACAATTCAGGACTCCAAGGAAAAACGTCGCATGAAAATACGTTAAACTCAGCCGAAGTTATAAGCATTATTCGATTCGTATGACCACTAGGTGGCGCTGTGACGAAACAATGCATGAAACCTCAGGCCATGACTCTCATCACAAGTACCAAGTGTCGTGTTGATACTTCATTCCTGTCCCCAGTTATAGCCAATAATGTTCTAGTGCCTGCCCACAATTCAGACGTGTGGGCGTGGCATGTTGACCGTGAGTCGAAAGTTCAACTTTTTTTTGATAATTATTGATATTCAAACTCTAAGGAACATTTTAGCACTGGAATGATTCCGATCGGGCGAAAAACCTAGGACTAGTTCGTTTTTATTTTTTTCGACAAAATCGAAAATAGCGAAAAAATTTGCATACCGGAAATGAAATCGGAGATATACAATTTTTAAGTTTGGAGCCAGGGATTACAATGATACCAAACACTTGAGTGTAGGATGTCCGGTTTAGGAGTTATGAGCCCCAACGCGTCGGGCATTGCTATAGCGCCACCTATGGGCCGATTTGGCTGATTCACTGTATCTGAGTAGCCTGCTAATATACAACCAGTTGACCAAGTGGCAAGTTTCTACGACTTACGGTTTGTGCTGGGCGACGCGTTTTATGGCGGAAAAATAATAATAATAATAATAATAATAATAATAATAAAACAGACAAATACAATAGGTTTTCAGCACTTCGTGCTCGAAACCCTAATAATAAAACAGACAAATACAATAGGTTTTCAGCACTTCGTGCTCGAAACCCTAAATATAGCTGCAAGCAGCGATTACCGGGGTTCAAGCGATTTGGGACATTAAGACCATTAAGGGCATGGCTGTGTAGATTTGCTGCATTGTACAAAATAAATGATGAAAAATAAGAGACCAGACACACGTGTTCAAAGTTATTAGCAAAAATTGCTATCGTTCAGTGAAATGTCTCCCTCTCTTCTCACGGAACATTGACAAATAGAACACTGAAGGAAATGTTTGTGGTGCTTGCAATGGCAAAACTCGGGTCACAAAATGTTAAAATAGGGTTAATGAGTCAAAAGAGCCGAACCCCACGTCTCTACGATGTTCTGATACAGAGATACAGCTTGCTAAATGGTTGCTAGGGTATTCTCATTGGTTGCTAGGGAGTGACTTGCAATCCATCAATGATTATACTCAAAGCCATGAAAGGAATAATCCATGATGACTCATGATTTTAAATGTAAGGTTACAGTATTTTTAAGTGAAAATAACAAATTACCACTAGGTGGCGCTATGACAAACTCGTGCATGGAATCTCAGGTCATGACTGTGTTACATCTAGCTAGTATCATGGCTGTACACTTTAGTTTATTGAAAAAACAGTTGTTTGACCATAGGGTTTGCTCAATGTCATAGGTTTTGTTAAATTATGAGGCCAACTAGTGGTGCAGGCATACCATTTTTTTTTGTATTGCCTCAGACTGTGCTCAGGCATCAGCGTATCAAATCTGGTGAAAAAATATCATTTCGTTGCGGAGTTATAACCATTTATGTGTAAAAACACAAAATTTTGAGGTAATTTTTCGTTTTTTGCAATTTTCGGCCATTTCTGATGAAAATTTTAACATAACGCCAATAGAACTTTTTGTTCAGAAGGTAATACAATGTTCTTCCTATGGTCGTTTCGAGTCGATCGGAATAACCCTCGCGGAGTTATTCGCGCGTGTTTTTTAAGCGCTATTTTCCTGTGCAGAACCAACCGTAAAGCAAAACCTGGCATGCTTGGTATCGTTGGACTCGGCAACAATTCAGGACTCCAAAGAAAAAAGTTGCATGAAAATATGTTAAACTCAGCCTAAGTTATAAGCGTTTAAATGATTCGTCTGACCACTAGGTGGCGCTGTGACGAAACGACGCATGCCACCTCAGGCCATGACTGTCATCACAAGTACCAAGTGTCGTGTTAATACTTCATTCCTGTCCGCAGTTATATCCAATAAATCCCTAGTGGCTGCGCACACTTCAGACGTTTGGGCGTGGCATGTCGACCGTGAGTCGAAAGTTCAACTTTTTTTCAATAATTATTGATATTCGAACTCCAAGGAACATTTTAGCACCGAAACGATTCCGATCGAGCGAAAAACCTAGGACTAGTTCGTTTTTATTTTTTTCGACAAAATCAAAAATAGCGGAAAATTTTTAATGACGGAAATGAAATCGGAGATATACATTTTGTTCGTCTTGACGCAAGGAATCCAGGAATATAAGACACTTGACATTTGGACAAGAATTGTCGAAGTTATGAGCATCAACGCGTTTGCCATCGCTGTAGCGCCCCCCATAGGCCGATTGGGATGACACTCTGTCATCTTCGCGCACGAATGAGACCTACCATTTGGCCAAGTCTCAAGTCTCTAGGCCTTACGGTTTGGTCTGCACGATCCGTTTTACGGCAGAAGAAAAATAATAAAAAGAATAAATAAATATAGCTGCAAGCAGCGATTAGCGGGGTTCAAGCGATCTGGGACCTTAAAGGGGTCATAGCGTGAAAATCTGACTTTTTCCATGTGTAAGTGCTATAATTGGATCCCCAGTGCTTATATCAACCTAGAAAACACGAAAAAGATAAAAAATAAAATAATCGAGAGCACAATTGAGTTTCAATTACACAAAACCACCATCATTGTGATCAGTGTTTGCATTTCATCCGCTCATTTGCATTTTAAATGAAACACCCAAAAACGGCACACTTTTGCTCAGGCCTACAAAGTTTCAATTTTAACATGCTATAATAAATTAGCTGTGGAGTATTTTCAGCTAACACTTCACATACACACTCTGGGGACACCAACGATTCATTTTACATCTTAAAAAAACTCATAATATGACCCTTTAAGACCTTTAAGGGCATGCCTGTTTAGATTTGCTGCATTGTTATCAAATATACTTAGAATATGAAATACTAACATGTTACCAATTAGGTAAATTAGGTAAAAGAGAAAATGACGTGGTGCATGCCGTTGCAAGATTTGCCACACAAAATGTTTCAAAAATTGTTAACATGAGACAAAACAGCCCACCACAATTTCTCTATGATGTTCTAATATAGAGATATAAGTCTCACAGGGCTAACCTATAACACAGCAATGATTTAGAATAAGCTAACACACATACATGCATTTACACACAGAAGCAGAAATGGCAGAGTTAGGAAATAAGACTTTGAAATAAATGAACAATCTCCATATGCTTGATGTCCTTCAAGAGTTCATCAACCTATTTAAATGTTTCGCCTTTGTCAGAATGTCGCTTGACTGTAAAAACAGATACCGTCAGAATGATTGATAAAATGTTTATTTAACATAATAATAAATGACTTCATAAAGTTAAATCATGTATCCATTGATGAAACGTGAACACAATTTCATTGGGTATACATTTTTGAATAATAAATAATAATTTTACAATTAATTTAACATAAAATTAGTAGTGAATATTGTAAAGGAAAAAAGATAGACAAATTTTTAATTCAAATCCTAATAAGCATGCTCTTAAGTATGTTAATGAGGGTCTGTGTTTCACACAGAGAGTATATAAGAGAATACTGATTTTTGGATTTGGAAACAATAAAGCAATGTTACATATTTTAATAGAAACATTTTTAGGCTGTCATGTTAAATTGTCAAATAGTGGTATAGCTCTGCAATCATTGGCATGTGATTTTAGGGTGGGCCAATAAATAACTTATCCAGATATGTTTTCAATATCAAATTGTGTCAATAACAAATGTCATGTCATTTAGAAGATTTGCAGCATATTTGCTGGTGAGCATTTGACTGTGTTCACTTTCATAAAGTGCAACTATTTAGTTGGGTTCTAGCAGGTCATGTGTGTGAATAATAACCAATTGCATAATTACATGAAGTTTTGGGTGCAATATTTTAAAAAGAACGTATAAAAATGTAACTATATTATACATCATGTCAGGACACGTTTATGTCATGGAAGGTAGAATAGAATACTAATGCTACTGATGTAAATACAGCCAGACATATATCCTCTTGATAGCAGCAATTCATTTCTGATGATGCTCAGAGTTTTGGGTAAAATGGAAAACTTTAATCCATATCTTTATGATTTCCTATAAACATGCGTGCTGCAATTCAGTCGTACAAATGACACCTACACCACTGTGTGACATCACATGAAATCTTTGCATACAACAGCAGGTATTCAAATTCATTACATTTTGTATTTGATATATCTTTACACACAAAAGACAAAAAAAAATGTACTATACTGATTTTATTGTTGTTGACTGAAAACCCTAGGAGTAATTTTGAAAAGTTGTTTTTGTAATTCAAACTTAAACAACTAAAAGAATAAGACTTACAATTGGTGATCACAATTTGGCATTTATATTGTCTCACAGACAACAGGAAATTGTACTGCATTGTCTTTACTGTTGTTGAGTGAAAAACCAAGTATTAGTTAACAAAATAGTTTTTTCATATAAACATAAACATCTAGAGCAGTGTTTCTCTACTCCATTTCTGGTGGACCACTGCTCTGCACATTTTGAATGTTTCTCTCATCTGACATAATCAGTTTAGTTCATAGAGATCTCTACTATTGTGCTAATTATTTGAAGCAGGTGTGTTGAGAACCACTGATCTAGAGAACTTTTACTTCACACACATTTTTTCAGAAAGATGAACCTGAAAGTAGATTTTATATGCAAATAACAATTACGTCAGACCAATACTTATATATCATATACACATGCTATAGACATTGTTCATTGTTCTCATGTTATAGCACCACCTAGTGGAAAATCTCTGCCATTTTTTGCAGTTGCTATGAATATAAATGGCATCGACTTTACCATATATGGTGGCAGACAAGGCACAGTATGTTGCTAATTGTTTAGCCCTCTTTTTGGGCATCCTAAGTTGTTGTAGCCCTGATACAACCAGCATGTGTATATGGCCTAAAACACACACACACACACACACACACACACACACACACACACACACACACACACATTTATAAAAGCAAGCAGAAATCGCAATGTTGGACAATAAGACTTAATACTCACATACAACAATATACAAAGGAATAACATTGAGAACCACTGATCTAGGGGACAGTTAACGTAACACCCGTTGTCCTAGATGCAAATATTTCCAGAATGATGAGCCAAAAATCCTCACAGACACTTGAGAACATAAGACAAACAGGCCCATCAGTTTAGTTGTAATCACACACCATTACACTGGACTCGTACATGGTTAATGCTGGCTGGCTGTTGGTCTCATGTTTTTTAAGATATGTAATTATCCTAATAGACCCTTATAAGAATCTGAAAGCAGATGTTAAGTGCAAAATAACAAGTAGGTCAGACAAATATTTATGTGTCGTATACATATGCTATAGTCATCGTTCTTTGTTCTTAGGTTATAGCGCCACCTAGTGGACAATCTCTGCAATTTTTTGCATGTGACCTCGGCCTAGGTCTATACATATGTGTACCAAGTTTCGTGTTGATATCTGATTCTTATCATAAATGATAGCCATTTAAGTATTTGTTGCACCGCCTGTTCGTACTTTTAACCGTGGTGTTGCGACGAAAAGTGGAAAGTTCAACTTTTTTTGATAATTATTGATATTCAGTGTCTAAGGAATATTCCAGCACTGGATTGGTTCAGATCGGTCAAAAAACCTAGGACTAGTTCGCAAAAGTAGGTTTAAAAGAAAATGATGAATATCTAACAAACGATTCGACTGAGACAAATGCTTCTTGAGGAAAAGTTGTTCATTATAAGTACCTCTATTAAATGATATGAAGATCTTGTTGATATCTGAAACACTGCATAATACACAATCACTTAAACACTGAAAAAACGCGATAGCGCCTCCCGGAGGCCGAATTTTTTCTTACTCTGCACAGACCTTCATGGCCAAGAGACAAACAGGCCCAACGCGTTTCGTTTTGATCGGCCTCTGTTAACCCTGTCTAATAGCTGCTTTTTCTTGATTGGCCGATGGCGGCCATGTTCTTTTAGCTACGCAAAATTCCTTTTAGACATAGATAGTACCCTAGACCAGGAGCAACGGTGCCAAATCTTAAGTTGATCGGTTCCATATTTCTCTGGTTACAGCCCTTCAAAGTTGAGGTGGTGTTATAGCGACAACTAGTGGTCAAGCGATGCAATTTTTTTCACGTGACCCCAGAATAGTCCGCTGTATATGTGTACCAAATTTGGTTTCGATACCTCTTTCCAGTCCCAAGTTATAGTCATTTAAGTCCAAGAAGCTCCGCCCATTGGGGGCGTTTGGGCGTGGCTTGACGACGACGAGTATAAAGTTCAACTTTTTTTTGATAACTTTTTATATTCACACTCCAAGGAATATTACAGCACTGGAACGGTTCCGATCGGACAAAAAACCTAGGACTAGTTCATTTTTATTTTTTTCGACAAAATCGAAAATAGCGGAAAATTTTTAATGACGGAAATGAAATCGGAGATATACATTTTGTTCGTCTTGACGCAAGGAATCCAGGGATATAAGACACTTGACATTAGGTCAAGAATTGTGGAAGTTATGAGCATCAACGCGTTTGCCATCGCTATAGCGCCCCCCATTGGCCGATTGGGGTGACACTTTGTCAACTTCGCGCACGAGTTAGACCTACCATTTGGCCAAGTCTCAAGTCTCTAGGCCTTACGGTTTGGTCTGCACGTTCCGTTTTACGGCAGAAGAAAAATAATAAATAGAATTAAAGCTGCAAGCAGCGTTTACCGGGTTTCGAGCATTAAAGCACATACAACATGTCAGATGTCGTCGACCAGGCTGATACACCACATCGCATCCAGAAAAACGTAAGAGATGGTCAGAAACGGTTCAGACAGACTATGTAGCTTACACACAGGTGCACCTATAGGACAAACATGTCACATCCTTAATGTTAAGTCAATCTGATAATTTGTTAACGAGAATTAGTTTTTCAGATTTATACCGTAAAATACAATTCAGAAATGGCCGTGTTTAGTTGAATTACAAGGCCATTGAGTCGGGTTCAAGCGATTTGGGACCTTAAGACCTTTAAGGGCATGCCTGTGTAGTTTTGCTGAATTGTACAAAATAAATTATAAAAAATAAGCTACCTCACACACCTGTTCAAAGTCATCAGCAAAAAAGGTGCTATCATTCAGTGAAATGTCTCCCTCTCTTCTCACGAAGCATTGACAAATAGAACACTGAAGGAAATGTTTGTGGTGCTTACAGTGGCAAAACTGAATGTTAAAATAGTGTAAAAAAGTCAAACGAGCCGAACCCCATATCTCTACGATGTTCTGATACAAAGATACAGCTCTTGCTAAATGGTTGCTAGGGTATTCTGATTGGTTGGGAGTAAATTGCAATCCACCAATGATTATACTCAAAGCCATGAAAGGCATAATCCACGATGACTCATGATTTTAGATATAAGGTTGCAGTATTTTTAAGTCAAAATAACAAATAACCACTAGGTGGCGCTATGAAAAACTTGTGCATGCAACGTCATGAATTAGTTACATCTAGCTAGTATCATGGCTATACACTTAAGTTTAGTGAAAAAACTGTTGTATGACCATTGTGCTAGCTCAACGTCAAAGGTTTTGTTCAATTATGAGGCCAAATAGTGGTGCAGGCATACCATTTTTTTTGTATTGCCTCAGACTCTGCTCAGACATCAGCGTATCAAATCTGGTAAAAAAATATCATTTTGTTGCGGAGTTATAACCATTTATGTGTAAAAAACACAAAATTTGGAGTAAATTTTTCGTTTTTTGCAATTTTCGGCCATTTCTGATGGAAATTTTAACATAATGCCAATAGAACTTTTTGTTCAGAAGGTAATACAATATTCTTCCTATGGTTGTTTCGAGTCGATCGGAGGAACCCTCGCGGAGTTATTCGCGCATGTTTTTTAAGCGCTATTTTCCTGTGCAGAACCAACCGTAAAGCAAAACCTGGCATGCTTGGTATCATTGGACTCGGCAACAATTCAGGACTCCAAGGAAAAACGTCGCATGAAAATACGTTAAACTCAGCCGAAGTTATAAGCATTATTCGATTCGTATGACCACTAGGTGGCGCTGTGACGAAACGATGCATGAAACCTCAGGCCATGACTCTCATCACAAGTACCAAGTGTCGTGTTGATACTTCATTCCTGTCCCCAGTTATAGCCAATAATGTTCTAGTGCCTGCCCACAATTCAGACGTGTGGGCGTGGCATGTTGACCGTGAGTCGAAAGTTCAACTTTTTTTTGATAATTATTGATATTCAAACTCCAAGGAACATTTTAGCACTGGAATGATTCCGATCGGGCGAAAAACCTAGGACTAGTTCGTTTTTATTTTTTTCGACAAAATCGAAAATAGCGAAAAAATTTGCATACCGGAAATGAAATCGGAGATATACAATTTTTAAGTTTGGAGCCAGGGATTACAATGATACCAAACACTTGAGTGTAGGATGTCCGGTTTAGGAGTTATGAGCCCCAACGCGTCGGGCATTGCTATAGCGCCACCTATGGGCCGATTTGGCTGATTCACTGTATCTGAGTAGCCTGCTAATATACAACCAGTTGACCAAGTGGCAAGTTTCTACGACTTACGGTTTGTGCTGGGCGACGCGTTTTATGGCGGAAAAATAATAATAATAATAATAATAATAATAATAATAAAACAGACAAATACAATAGGTTTTCAGCACTTCGTGCTCGAAACCCTAATTAAAGCTGCAAGCAGCATTTACCGGGTTTCGAGCATTAAAGCACATCAGAGACGTCAGACGTCGTCGACCAGGCTGATACACCACATCGCATCCAGAAAAACGAAAGAGATGGTCAGAAACGGTTCATACAGACTATGTATGCTTACACACAGGTGCACCTATAAGACAAACATGTAATGTCCTTAATGTTAAGTCATTCCGATAATTTGTTAACGAGAAAAAGTTTTTCAGATTCATACCGTAACATACAATTCAGAAATGGCCGTGTTTAGTTGAACTACAAGGCCATTGAGTCGTGGTATGGTGCAATGGTGTAAACAGACTGCAGACGTGCACATAAGGCACACACACAGCAACGCAACAAACCGCAAGGACCTACAGTGGACAGCAAACACAGCTGGAAAGATAATGCTTGACTTATTTAATGTCCTCCTTGAATGTGTTCTGATAACTCCAGGACTAAGCATAAGGCAAAACCTGGCATGTTTGGTATCGTTGGACTCTGCAACAATTCAGGACTCCTGTGAAAAAAGTCCCATGAAAATACGGTAACTGCAGCCAAAGTTCTAGGCGTGTAAAATATGCGTCCGACCACTAGGTGGCGGTGCAACAAAACTGCAGGCTCCCTCAGGCCCTGACTGCCATCAGAATTACCAAGTACCGTGTCATTACGCATACGTTTGGCGAAGATACAACCTTAAATACATTAGTTATCAGCAAAAAACGGCTCTCATTCAATGAAATCTCTCCGCTCTCTACTCACTTTTAAGTGAAAATAACAAATAACCACAGGATGGCGCTATGACAAAATTGTGCATGCAACGTCAGGTCATGACTTTGTTACATCTAGCTAGTATCATGGCTGCACACTTTAGTTTAGTAAAAAACAGTTGTAAGACCATTGGGCTCGATCAACGTCAAAGATTTTGTTCAATTATGAGGCCAACTAGTGGTGCAGGCATACCATTTTTTTTGTATTGCCCAAGACTCTTCTCAAACATCAGCGTATCAAATCTGGTGAAAAAGTCATTTCGTTGCAGAGGTATAACCATTTATGTGTAAAAAACGACACATTTTGAGGTAATTTTTCGTTTTTTGTAATTTTCGGCCATTTCTGATGGAAATTTTAACATAATGCCAATAGACTTTTTTGTTCAGAAGGTAATGCAATGTTCTTCCTATGGTCGTTTCGAGTCGATCAGAATAACCCTCGCGGAGTTATTCGCGCGTGTTTTTTAAGCGCTATTTTCCTGTGCAGAACTAACTGTAAGGCGAAACCTGGCATGCTTGGTATCGTTGGACTCGGCAACAATTCAGGATGCTAAAAAAACAACTCCCATGAAAATCTCTTGACCACAGATAAAGTTATAGGCGTAAAAGTTGTAACCATTGCATAATCACAGTATTTAGTGCCATTTTCCCCGTTATAGCGCCATCTAGTGTCCGATCGGCGAGCTTTTTATATCACGACCTTAGACCGATGGCCTACACATATTATTCAAGCCCCATGATGATATCTCAAACCCCTCTCAAGTTATGGCCGTTTAAATGTTGTAAGCTCCGCCCAGTTCGGTTTTTGGCCACTCCTTGCGTGTATGAATACAAATTTCAACTTTTTTTTGATAATTATTCATATTCACACTCCACAGAGTCAATTAGCCTTGGTTAGGTTCAGATCGGACGAAAAACCTAGGACTAGTTCGCAAAAGTAGGTTTGAACGTTATCGCCAATAACTAACGAACCGTTTGATTGACAGCAATGCTTCAAAAGGCAAAGTTTTTCGTCATGAGCCGATCTATCAAATGATGTCATGTTTGTGTGTGTATGTCAAACGTCACGTGATACAGGCACCGAAATACGGTATTACGCCCCCTAGTGGCCAAATGACACTGTAATTCTTACAGGCCTTCAAGAGCAGTACACGAACAAGCACAGTGAGTGTCGTTCCGATCGACCTTCGTTAACCCTGTCAAATCAGCCCTCACACTTCATTGGCCGATGACGGCCATGTTTTTGCAGATACGCCAATGTCCTTCTAGACCCTCATGGTACATTGCACAAAGACACACCATACCAAATATGAAGTGTATCGGGCTTACGGTTGTGTAGTGATAGCCATTTTCGACCTCAAGCTTATTATAGCGCCACCTAGTGGCCAAAATCCGCGTATTTTTTCCTGTGACCCCGGAGTGAGCTGATACACATGTGTACCAAACCGCGTTAAGATATCTCTAACCGTTCACGAGTTATAGCCATTTTCCTGGAGATAGTCTACTTCCGGTATTGAATTTTGGCGCCCCTTAGTGACACTGAAGCGAAATTACACATTCTGTTCGATAATTATTTACCTACTCACTCCACAGATTTCTCCTGCGTTGGAACGATTCCGATCGGGCGAAAAACCTAGGACTAGTTCATTTTGGCTTGAAATGCATATTATGCAAATTAGCGAAAAAATTTGCATACCGGAAATGAAATCGGAGATATACATTTTTTAAGTTTGGAGCCAGGGACTACAATGATACCAAACACTTGAGTGTAGGATGTTTGGTTTAGGAGTTATGAGCCCCAACGCGTCGGGCATTGCTATAGCGCCACCTATGGGCCGATTTGGCTGATTCACTGTATCTGAGTAGCCTGCTAATATACAACCAGTTGACCAAGTGGCAAGTTTCTACGACTTACGGTTTGTGCTGGGCGACACGTTTTATGGCGGAAAAATAATAATAATAATAATAATAATTAAAGCTGCAAGCAGCATTTACCGGGTTTCGAGCATTAAAGCACATCAGAGACGTCAGACGTCGTCGACCAGGCTGATACACCACATCGCATCCAGAAAAACGAAAGAGATGGTCAGAAACGGTTCATACAGACTATGTATGCTTACACACAGGTGCACCTATAAGACAAACATGTAATGTCCTTAATGTTAAGTCATTCCGATAATTTGTTAACGAGAAAAAGTTTTTCAGATTTATACCGTAACATACAATTCAGAAATGGCCGTGTTTAGTTGAACTACAAGGCCATTGAGTCGTGGTATGGTGCAATGGTGTAAACAGACTGCAGACGTGCACATAAGGCACACACACAGCAACGCAACAAACCGCAAGGACCTACAGTGGACAGCAAACACAGCTGGAAAGATAATGCTTGACTTATTTAATGTCCTCCTTGAATGTGTTCTGATAACTCCAGGACTAAGCATAAGGCAAAACCTGGCATGTTTGGTATCGTTGGACTCTGCAACAATTCAGGACTCCTGTGAAAAAAGTCCCATGAAAATACGGTAACTGCAGCCAAAGTTCTAGGCGTGTAAAATATGCGTCCGACCACTAGGTGGCGGTGCAACAAAACTGCAGGCTCCCTCAGGCCCTGACTGCCATCAGAATTACCAAGTACCGTGTCATTACGCATACGTTTGGCGAAGATACAACCTTAAATACATTAGTTATCAGCAAAAAACGGCTCTCATTCAGTGAAATCTCTCCGCTCTCTACTCACTTTTAAGTGAAAATAACAAATAACCACAGGATGGCGCTATGACAAAATTGTGCATGCAACGTCAGGTCATGACTTTGTTACATCTAGCTAGTATCATGGCTGCACACTTTAGTTTAGTAAAAAACAGTTGTAAGACCATTGGGCTCGATCAACGTCAAAGGTTTTGTTCAATTATGAGGCCAACTAGTGGTGCAGGCATACCATTTTTTTTGTATTGCCCCAGACTCTTCTCAAACATCAGCGTATCAAATCTGGTGAAAAAAGTCATTTCGTTGCGGAGGTATAACCATTTATGTGTAAAAAACGACACATTTTGAGGTAATTTTTCGTTTTTTGTAATTTTCGGCCATTTCTGATGGAAATTTTAACATAATGCCTATAGACTTTTTTGTTCAGAAGGTAATACAATGTTCTTCCTATGGTCGTTTCGAGTCGATCAGAATAACCCTCGCGGAGTTATTCGCGCGTGTTTTTTAAGCGCTATTTTCCTGTGCAGAACTAACTGTAAGGCGAAACCTGGCATGCTTGGTATCGTTGGACTCGGCAACAATTCAGGATGCTAAAAAAACAACTCCCATGAAAATCTCTTGACCACAGATAAAGTTATAGGCGTAAAAGTTGTAACCATTGCATAATCACAGTATTTAGTGCCATTTTCCCCGTTATAGCGCCATCTAGTGTCCGATCGGCGAGCTTTTTATATCACGACCTTAGACCGATGGCCTACACATATTATTCAAGCCCCATGATGATATCTCAAACCCCTCTCAAGTTATGGCCGTTTAAATGTTCTAAGCTCCGCCCAGTTCGGTTTTTGGCCACTCCTTGCGTGTATGAATACAAATTTCAACTTTTTTTTGATAATTATTCATATTCACACTCCACAGAGTCAATTAGCCTTGGTTAGGTTCAGATCGGACGAAAAACCTAGGACTAGTTCGCAAAAGTAGGTTTGAACGTTATCGGCAATAACTAACGACCCGTTTGATTGACAGCAATGCTTCAAAAGGCAAAGTTTTTCGTCATGAGCCGATCTATCAAATGATGTCATGTTTGTGTGTGTATGTCAAACGTCACGTGATACAGGCACCGAAATACGGTATTACGCCCCCTAGTGGCCAAATGACACTGTAATTCTTACAGGCCTTCAAGAGCAGTACACGAACAAGCACAGTGAGTGTGGTTCCGATCGACCTTCGTTAACCCTGTCAAATCAGCCCTCACACTTCATTGGCCGATGATGGCCATGTTTTTGCAGATACGCCAATGTCCTTCTAGACCCTCATGGTACATTGCACAAAGACACACCATACCAAATATGAAGTGTATCGGGCTAACGGTTGTGTAGTGATAGCCATTTTCGACCTCAAGCTTATTATAGCGCCACCTAGTGGCCAAAATCCGCGTATTTTTCCCTGTGACCCCGGAGTGAGCTGATACACATGTGTACCAAACCGCGTTAAGATATCTCTAACCGTTCACGAGTTATAGCCATTTTCCTGGAGATAGTCTACTTCCGGTATTGAATTTTGGCGCCCCTTAGTGACACTGAAGCGAAATTACACATTCTGTTCGATAATTATTTACCTACTCACTCCACAGATTTCTCCTGCGTTGGAACGATTCCGATCGGGCGAAAAACCTAGGACTAGTTCATTTTGGCTTGAAATGCATATTATGCAAATTAGCAAAAAAAATTGCATACCGGAAATGAAATCGGAGATATACATTTTTTAAGTTTGGAGCCAGGGATTACAATGATACCAAACACTTGAGTGTAGGATGTCCGGTTTAGGAGTTATGAGCCCCAACGCGTCGGGCATTGCTATAGCGCCACCTATGGGCCGATTTGGCTAATTCACTGTATCTGAGTAGCCTGCTAATATACAACCAGTTGACCAAGTGGCAAGTTTCTACGACTTACGGTTTGTGCTGGGCGACGCGTTTTATGGCGGAAAAATAATAATAATAATAATAATAATAAATATAGCTGCAAGCAGCAATGCCGGGGTCAAGCCAAAAAGGGCACATAAGAAAGTAAAGTTGAATTCGGATGAGCAGTTTAAAGAACCTGGGAAAATCTCTTGATTTCAGACTAAATAATATAACAGTTATCAGCAAAAAAGCTGTGTTTTCATTCAGTGTCATCTCTCCCTCTCTTTTCGAGGAGCATTGACAACTAGAACACTGAAGAAAATGTGAGTGGTGCTTGCAGTGGCAATTCTCAGCTCACAAAATGTTACAGTGGTGTTAATGAGTCAAAAGAGACCACCCCCATGTCTCTACGATGTTCTCATGCAGAGATATAGCTCTTGTAAAAAGGATTGATAAGGTATCCTAATTGGTTGCTAAGGAGTTAATTGGCATGCATCAATGATCTCCAAGCCATGAAAGGAATAATACATGATGACCCAAGATTTTAGATGTACTGTTGGAGTAGTTTTAGGCAAAAATGCCATATTCTATCTCAAAACCAGTAGGTGGCGCAATGACAAAATTCGTGCATGCAACCTCAGGTCATAACTGTGTTACATCTAGCTAGTTTTATGACTATACACTTTAGTTTAGTGAAGAAACAGTTGTATGACCATAGGGTGGCTTGATTTCAAAGGTTTTGTTCAATTATAAGGCCAACTAGTGGTGCAACCACACAATTTTTTTTGTGTAGCCTCAGACTGTGGTCGTACATCAGCGTATCAAATATGGTGAAAAAATCTCTTTGCGTTACGAAGTTATAAGCATTTATGTGTAAAAACAGAAAATTTAAAGGTAATTTTTCGTTTTTTGCAATTTTCGGCCATTTCTGATGAAAATTTTAATACAACGCCAATAGAACTTTTTGTTCAGAAGGTAATGCAATATTCTTCCTATGATGTTTTCGAGTCGATCAGAATTACGCTCGCGGAGATATTCGCGCATGTTTTTTAAGTGCTGTTTTGCTGCGCAGGGCTAACCGTAAGGCGAAATCTGGCATGTTTGGTATCATTGGACTCGGCGACTATTCAGGACTCCTAAAAATCAAGTCCCGTCAAAATACGTTGATCACAGCCAAAGTTATAGGTGTAAAAAACATCTGTCTGGCCACTAGGTGGCGCTGCGACGAAACTGTGCATGCACACTCAGTTCCTGACTGGCATCACAAGTACCGAGTGTCGTGTCAATAGGCCTAAGTTTGACGAAGATACAGCCTAAAATCTGTTTTTTTGCGCTCTACGAAAATTTTGTTGACGCGCTATACGACAACGGATTGGTTTATCGAAATTCTTTTGATAACTTTTTGCCGTGAGGGTCTCTAGATGCTACATACCAATTTTCGTGGAAATCGGGTAAAAGCTCTAGGACGAGTTCGCAAAAGTAGGTTTTACGAATAATTCAAAATGGCGGAAAAAATTTCATGACGGAAAATGACGTCATAGGGTCTATTCGAATCGTCTTGAGCCAAGGAATCAGACGAAACAAGAATTTCGTTTCTAGGACCTACGGATCAGAAGTTATAAGCAAAAACATAAGTGCAACTTTGGACTGTTGGTGGCGCTAGAGGGTTAGAGATAGAGACTCCAAATTTGCTGTGGGGACACATTGGACTGTCCTTTATCAGTGTGCCAAATTTCATAACTTTCCTACGTACGGTTCTATGGGCTGCCATTGACTTTCGGCGGAAGAACGAGGAAGAAAAATAATAATAATAATAATAATAATAATAATAAGAAAACTAACAATAACAATAGGGTTCTACGCCCCTTCGGGGCTTGACCCCTAATAATAATAATAAAACAGACAAATACAATAGGTTTTCAGCACTTCGTGCTCGAAACCCTAATAATAAAACAGACAAATACAATAGGTTTTCAGCACTTCGTGCTCGAAACCCTAATAATAATAAAAATCCATACAAATACAATAGGGTTTCAGCCCTACGGGCTTGAACCCCTAATAATAAAAATCAGTACAAATACAATAGGGTTTCAGCCCTTCGGGCTTGAACCCCTAAATATAGCTGCAAGCAGCGATTACCGGGGTTCAAGCGATTTGGGACATTAAGACCTTTAAGGGCATGGCTGTGTAGATTTGCTGCATTGTACAAAATAAATGATGAAAAATAAGATACCAGACACACGTGTTCAAAGTTATCAGCAAAAAAGTGCTATCGTTCAGTAAAATTTCTCCCTCTCTTCTCACAGAACATTGACAAATAGAACACTGACGGAAATGTTTGTGGTGCTTGCATTTGCCAAATTCGGGTCACAAAATGTTAAAATAGTGTTAATAAGTCAAAAGAGCTGAACCCCATGTCTCTTAGATGTTCTGATACAGAGATACAGCTCTTGCTAAATGGTTGCTAGGGTATTCTCATTGGTTGCTAGGGAGTGACTTGCAATCCATCAATGATTATACTCAAAGCCATGAAAGGAATAATCCATGATGACTCATGATTTTAAATGTAAGGTTACAGTATTTTTAAGTGAAAATAACAAATTACCACTAGGTGGTGCTATGACAAACTCGTGCATGGAATCTCAGGTCATGACTGTGTTATATCTAGCTAGTATCATGGCTGTACACTTTAGTTTATTGAAAAAACAGTTGTATCACCATTGGGTTTGCTCAATGTCATAGGTTTTGTTAAATTATGAGGCCAACTAGTGGTGCAAGCATACCATTTTTTTTGTATTGCCTCAGACTGTGCTCAGACATCAGCGTATCAAATCTGGTGAAAAAATATCATTTCGTTGCGGAGTTATAACCATTTATGTGTAAAAACACAAAATTTTGAGGTAATTTTTCGTTTTTTGAAATTTTCGGCCATTTCTGATGGAAATTTTAACATAACGCCAATATAACTTTTTGTTCAGAAGGTAATACAATGTTCTTCCTATGGTCGTTTCGAGTCGATCGGAATAACCCTTGCGGAGTTATTCGCGCGTGTTTTTTAAGCGCTATTTTCCTGTGCAGAACCAACCGTAAAGCAAAACCTGGCATGCTTGGTATCGTTGGACTCGGCAACAATTCAGGACTCCAAGGAAAAAAGTTGCTTGAAAATACGTTAAACTCAGCCTAAGTTATAAGCGTTTAAATGATTTGTCTGACCACTAGGTGGCGCTGTGACGAAACGACGCATGCCACCTCAGGCCATGACTGTCATCACAATTACCAAGTGTCGTGTTGATACTTCATTCCTGGCCGCAGTTATAGCCAATAAAATCCCTAGTGGCTGCGCACACTTCAGACGTTTGGGCGTGGCATGTCGACCGTGAGTCGAAAGTTCAACTTTTTTTCAATAATTATTGATATTCGAACTCCAAGGAACATTTTAGCACCAAAACGATTCCGATCGAGCAAAAAACCTAGGACTAGTTTGTTTTTATTTTTTTCGACAAAATCGAAAATAGCGGAAAATTTTTAATGACGGAAATGAAATCGGAGATATACATTTTGTTCGTCTTGACGCAAGGAATCCAGTGATATAAGACACTTGACATTTGGACAAGAATTGTGGAAGTTATGAGCATCAACGCGTTTGCCATCGCTGTAGCGCCCCCCATAGGCCGATTGGGATGACACTCTGTCAACTTCGCGCACGAATGAGACCTACCATTTGGCCAAGTCTCAAGTCTCTAGGCCTTACGGTTTGGTCTGCACGATCCGTTTTACGGCAGAAGAAAAATAATAAAAATAATAATAAATATAGCTGCAAGCAGCAATTGCCGGGTTTCGAGCTTTAAGGCAACGTCAAAAACCTCACACTTCGCTTACCAGGCGGAGCAGTTAAACCCGAACACAGCCACAATGAATGTTAGACCACCTCGCTTCAGAAAATGAAAGAGATGGTCAAAAAAGGATCATACAGACTATGTATGCTTACACACAGGTGCACCTATAAGACAAACATGTAATGTCCTTAATGTGACGTTATGAGGATAATTTGTTAAGGAGAATTAGTTTTTCAGATTTATAACGTAACATACAATTCAGAAATGGCCGTGTTTAGTTGAACTACAAGGCCATTGAGTCGTGGTATGGTGCAATGGTGCAAACAGACTGCACAAGTGTACATAAGAAACAAACACAGCAGCGCAGCAGACCGCAAGGACCTACAGTGAACATCAAACACAGCTGGAAAGATAATGCTTGACTTATTTAATGTCCTCCTGAATTGTGTTATGATAACCCCAGGCAGGGCCGCCTTAACCTAATGTGAGGCCCTGGGGCTAAGAGGTTTTGTAGGCCCCCCTTCCCCTCGATTTATAGTCTAATTTTTTTTTTAAGTGTAATATCTAGGTACATCACAAAATGCATTAGTTTCTTTCGAGACATACAACAGTGAGTTTTCCCTCTTTGAGCCAGAAAACACCATAATATTGTTATTAACATATCACTGAGCCCACTTGAGCATAAACACAAGACACTTTATTTAACAACCACACACAGCAACATGTGGTGATAATAAAACCAAAATGTGTGAAAGTATATATGTTTATAAGCTTTATATTTATATAGTTTTTGGAAAATACAAATTTGCAGAAAATTGCCACTCACAACTAAATGCTCACCACAGTTTTAAAAATATAATAAGTTAAAGTTAGTTTTAAAGTGAAAATGCATTAATGATAACAAAAGATAAGTCTTTATAGACAGAATCTTGTTAACTCTTTCCCCGCCATTGACGAGATATCTCGTCAATTAAGAAAAAACGCTTCCACGCCAATGACGAGATTTTCCGTCTTTCCGCAATACCGCTATTATCCACCAGGTGGCGCCCTTCCGCAACTTTTTAAAACCGGAAGTATTGCCCTATGGCAAGCTGCTGCATGTCCGTGTCTGTTTTAAAGATCGCTCTGAATATGATCTCTATGAAAAATCCGTCATAAAATTGGAATTATCTCTGCTTTTTGCTCAAAATATGGTGTTTTTGCAAAAACCTACCCATATTCAAAAGCTGATTGCAAAAGAACCACTAAAGGTAGGATGAAACGGTTTTTTTTGTTTGAAAGCAGAGGGTCTGTTCTTTCATTTGGTATATTGTATGTTTATATATTTAAAGAAGAACATTTTCTGGAAGGCATTAAACTTTGGTGAAAATCATGAAAAACGCTGGCGCTGGCTGGCAACTTTTTAAAAAAATGCTGGCGGTGAAAGAGTTAAATGCATTAATGATAACAAAAGATAAGTCTTTAGACAGAATCTTGTTTTTTAATCAGTTATTTATTTTGTAGGCTATTGAAGATATAGTATGCATTGTATTTAGTATTTATGCATACATAAGCATGTAAAACGACCAAGTATGAATATGCACAAGACAGACAGGGAACATACCTGTATATAAGATCTTAAGATAATGAGATTATAATGGTGCTATCAGGGGATGATCATTTGAGATGGTCTAGTCGCTCTTTACTTTCTTAGACTTGCACCTTTACCGTTCCGTCTCTTTCTCGTCTTTCTAAACCAACAGATGTGTGTACTGTGAGCTAACGTCGCGTCAAACATCGCTCCAGCTGCGCACGCGTCACTGATATAAACGCGAGTAAACTTAAACTTTATAACAACTAACAGCATTATGTGCGGGAACTCCTTTCTTAATTTAGCGGCACAGTTTCTTGTGCACGTTTGGAGAGACTTCTGCATGCCAGAGACTCAGACAGCTGCACGAGCACAGAGAGAGCAAAAGAGCGAGCGCGCGCGCGAAAGAGAGAGAGACCTGCACCTCAGTGCTTATTATGAAATTTCAGAAATTACTCTTTCATTTGTTGGTGGATTATTTCCCGTTTCTCTGTCACACTCAGTCTAACATGCAGGAATGTCAAGTTGACAACGCGCACTTAATTACATCACGCGGAATAAAAAATATGTTACGTCTAACATTTTATTTCACGTTAAGTTACAACGGACCAATCAGCAGCCATGTAACGTGCAATTAGAGTGATTGACAGAAAACCTGACAAGTTACAAAACAATATGACCTTTTCAGCTCATCATGAACGCAAACTTGGGAGGCCCTTGAACTTGGGAGGCCCCTGGGCTTCAGCCCAGGTAAGCCCGTGCATTAAGGCGGCCTTGACCCCAGGACTAAGCACAAGGCAAAACCGGGCATGTTTGGTATCGTTGGACTCTGCAACAATTCAGGACTCCTGTGAAAAAAGTCCCATGAAAATACGGTGACTGCAGCCAAAGTTGTAGGCATGTAAAATATGCGTCCGAAACTGCAGGCTCCCTCAGGTCCTGACTGCCATCAGAATTACCGAGTACAATGTCATTACGCATACGTTTGGTGAAGATACAACCTTAAATACATTAGTTATCAGCAAGAAAACGGCTCTCATTCAGTGAAATCTCTCCGCTCTCTACTCACTTCTAAGTGAAAATAACAAATAAGCACAGGGTGGCGCTACGACAAAATTGTGCATGCAACGTCAGGTCATACCTTTGTTACATCTAGCTAGTATCATGGCTAAACACTTCAGTTTAGTGAAAAAACTGTTGTAAGACCATTGGGCTCGCTCAATGTCAAAGGTTTTGTTCAATTATGAGGCCAACTAGTGGTGCAGGCATATTATTTTTTGGGTACTGCCTCAGACTCTGCTCAGACATCAGTGTATCAAATCTGGTGAAAAAATGTCATTTCGTTGCAGAGATATAACCATTTATGTGTAAAAACGACAAATTTTGGGGTAATTTTTCGTTTTTTGTAATTTTCGGCCATTTCTGATAAAAATTTTAACATAACGCGAATAGACTTTTTTGTTCAGAAGGTAATGCAATGTTCTTCCTATGGTCGTTTCGAGTCGATCGGAATAACCCTCGCGGAGTTATTCGCGCGTGTTTTTTAAGCGCTATTTTCCTGTGCAGAACTAACTGTAAGGCGAAACCTGGCATGCTTGGTATCGTAGGACTCGGAAACAATTCAGGATGCTAAAAAAAACAACTCACATGAAAATCTCTTGACCACAGTTAAAGTTATAGGCGTGAAAGTTGGAACCATTGCATTATCACAGTATTTAGTGCCATTTTCCCCGTTATAGCGTCATCTAGTGTCCGATCGGCGAGATTTTTATATCACGACATTAGACCGATGGCCTACACATATGATTCAAGCCCTATGATGATATCTCAAACGCCTCTCGAGTTATGGCCGTTTAAATGTTTTAAGCTCCGCGCAGTTCGGTTTTTGGCCACTCCTTGCATGTTTGAATACAAATTTCAACTTTTTTTCGATAATTATTCATATTCACACTCCACAGAATCAATCAGCCTTGGTTAGGTTCGGATCGGGCAAAAAACCTAGGACTAGTTCGCAAAAGTATATTTGAATGTTATCGTCAATAACTAACGAACCGTTTGATTGACAGCAATGCTTCAAGAGGCAAAGTTTTTCGTCATGAGCCGATCTATCATATGATGTCATGTTTGTGTGTGTATGTCAAACGTCACGTGATACAGGCACCGAAATACGGTATTACGCCCCCTAGTGGCCAAATTACACCACAAATCTTACAGGCCTTCAGGAGCAGTACACGAAGAAGCACAGTGCGTTTCTTTCCGATCGACCTCCGTTAACCCTGTCAAATCAGTCCTCAACATTCATTGGCTGATGACGGCCATGTTTTTGGAGAAACGCCAATGTCCTTCTAGACCCTCATGGTACATTGCACAAAGACACACCATACAAAATATTAAGTGTATCGGGCTAACGGTTGTGTAGTAATAGCCATTCCCGAGCTCAAGCCTGTTATAGCGCCACCTAGTGGCCAAAATCTGCATCTTTTTTACTGTGACCCCGGACTGAGCTAGTACACATGTGTACCAAACCTCGTTAAGATATCTCAAACCGTTCACCAGTTATAGCCATTTCAGTGATGGTAGGCTACTTCCTGTATGGAGTTTTGGCGCCCCTTAGTGACCCTAAAGCGTAATTTCAAATTCTGTTCGATAATTATTTACCTACTCACTCCACAGATTTCTCCTGCATTGGAACGGTTCCGATCGGGCGAAAAACCTAGGACTAGTTCATTTTGGCTTGAAATGTATATTATGCAAATTAGCGGAAAAATTTGCATACCGGAAATGAAATCGGAGATATACATTTTTTAAGTTTGGAGCCAGGGATTACAATGATACCAAACACTTGAGTGTATGATGTCCGGTTTAGGAGTTATGAGCCCCAACACGTCGAGCATTGCTATAGCGCCACCTATGGGCCGATTTGGCTGATTCACTCTATCTGAGTAGCCTGCTAATATACAACCAGTTGACCAAGTGGCAAGTTTCTACGACTTACGGTTTGGGCTGGGCAACGCGTTTTACAGTGGAAAAATAATAAATAATAATAATAATAAAACAGACAAATACAATAGGTTTTTAAGCACTTCGTGCTCAAAACCCTAAATATAGCTGCAAGCAGCGATTACCGGGGTTCAAGCGATTTGGGACATTAAGACCATTAAGGGCATGGCTGTGTAGATTTGCTGCATTGTACAAAATAAATGATGAAAAATAAGATACCAGACACACGTGTTCAAAGTTATTAGCAAAAATTGCTATCGTTCAGTGAAATGTCTCCCTCTCTTCTCACGGAACATTGACAAATAGAACACTGAAGGAAATGTTTGTGGTGCTTGCAATGGCAAAACTCGGGTCACAAAATGTTAAAATAGGGTAAATGAGTCAAAAGAGCCGAACCCCACGTCTCTACGATGTTCTGATACAGAGATACAGCTTGCTAAATGGTTGCTAGGGTATTCTCATTGGTTGCTAGGGAGTGACTTGCAATCCATCAATGATTATACTCAAAGCCATGAAAGGAATAATCCATGATGACTCATGATTTTAAATGTAAGGTTACAGTATTTTTAAGTGAAAATAACAAATTACCACTAGGTGGCGCTATGACAAACTCGTGCATGGAATCTCAGGTCATGACTGTGTTACATCTAGCTAGTATCATGGCTGTACACTTTAGTTTATTGAAAAAACAGTTGTTTAACCATAGGGTTTGCTCAATGTCATAGGTTTTGTTAAATTATGAGGCCAACTAGTGGTGCAGGCATACCATTTTTTTTTGTATTGCCTCAGACTGTGCTCAGGCATCAGCGTATCAAATCTGGTGAAAAAATATCATTTCGTTGCGGAGTTATAACCATTTATGTGTAAAAACACAAAATTTTGAGGTAATTTTTCGTTTTTTGCAATTTTCGGCCATTTCTGATGAAAATTTTAACATAACGCCAATAGAACTTTTTGTTCAGAAGGTAATACAATGTTCTTCCTATGGTCGTTTCGAGTCGATCGGAATAACCCTCGCGGAGTTATTCGCGCGTGTTTTTTAAGCGCTATTTTCCTGTGCAGAACCAACCGTAAAGCAAAACCTGGCATGCTTGGTATCGTTGGACTCGGCAACAATTCAGGACTCCAAAGAAAAAAGTTGCATGAAAATATGTTAAACTCAGCCTAAGTTATAAGCGTTTAAATGATTCGTCTGACCACTAGGTGGCGCTGTGACGAAACGACGCATGCCACCTCAGGCCATGACTGTCATCACAAGTACCAAGTGTCGTGTTAATACTTCATTCCTGTCCGCAGTTATATCCAATAAATCCCTAGTGGCTGCGCACACTTCAGACGTTTGGGCGTGGCATGTCGACCGTGAGTCGAAAGTTCAACTTTTTTTCAATAATTATTGATATTCGAACTCCAAGGAACATTTTAGCACCGAAACGATTCCGATCGAGCGAAAAACCTAGGACTAGTTCGTTTTTATTTTTTTCGACAAAATCAAAAATAGCGGAAAATTTTTAATGACGGAAATGAAATCGGAGATAAACATTTTGTTCGTCTTGACGCAAGGAATCCAGGAATATAAGACACTTGACATTTGGACAAGAATTGTCGAAGTTATGAGCATCAACGCGTTTGCCATCGCTGTAGCGCCCCCCATAGGCCGATTGGGATGACACTCTGTCATTTTCGCGCACGAATGAGACCTACCATTTGGCCAAGTCTCAAGTCTCTAGGCCTTACGGTTTGGTCTGCACGATCCGTTTTACGGCAGAAGAAAAATAATAAAAAGAAATATAGCTGCAAGCAGCGATTACCGGGGTTCAAGCTATTTGGGATCACAAGACGTTTAAGGACATGGCCATATAGATATTCTGCATTGTATATTGTACACACACACATTTACCTGAGAAAGGAGAAACAAGACTGTTAAAGAACAAGACTTAAAATTGACATGGTTACACACTCATTTGGTATGTAGTTTTTTAAAATAAAAAAAGTCTTACTGCAAATGTCATGTAAGTGCCTCCAAAATTATGTTCACGTTTCACAGCTATCATAAAGTGACATGAGTGTTAAAACTGATAACTGAGAACAATTGAAGTGGTAGTCTTTCACTAAATGTGATTTTAATATTATAACAGTAAAATCATGAAGTTAAAGGTGCAGTGTGTAAATTTTAGCGGCATCTAGTGGTGATGTCACGAAATGCAACCAATGCCTTATTACACTGCTCACCCCTCGCTTTTGAAACACATAGAGAAGCTACGGAGCCGCCACCAGACAAACATTTCATCTTCGGAGACAACTTAGTAAAAAAAATGTCCGTTAAGGGCTTCTGTAGAAAAATGGCAGAACAAAATGGTGACTTCCATGTAAGGGGACCCTAGGTGTATGTAGATAAAAAGGTCTCGTTCTAAGGTAATAAAGGATTTTAAGAATTCTAAGACAACATTTGAAGCTTTATAACTTTATTGGGTTGTTTCCCACAGGTTTAAATTGATGCATGACTAGCCATTAGTTATGTAAAAACATTTAGGTACTTTTTACAAACAAACCTTATAAAAACATTACTGGTGTACATCTTAAGACAAAACTATGGCCCTGATATATTTAAAGGTAGGCCAGTGTAAGCTATTTTCAAGTAAGACAACTAAAACTTAAGCCTAAATTTTAGTCTGGAACTACACTTAAACCAATGGTCATTAACATTAATCTCTAAGACTAGTATTCAAAGTTAGTAATACATTTTTACCTTTTTGATTGAAAATAACTGTTTTAATTATCATGTGAAAAAATATTTAAATTATTTAAATTATATTTAAATCCAAATAGTAAGACTGATTAGCCCTAACTAACTACTAGTTATTCAGACTAGTCCTTAAAGTCTTAATTATATTTTTTATATTATATAGTTTTTTAAATAACATTACTAAAATAGTATGTATCATTTTTTATTACGAGTTGAATTTGAATCCTGAGCAGTTTTAACCTAACAGACATGTTACTATAACAACAACTCTAGGATGAGCTTCGAAGAACCAAATAATTCAACATGAAGCTAAATTGTCAACAATGAAATCCAGCTAACCGAGTAATCTACGTATGAACAACGGACCCAGCAGTGAAAGCTTTTAACAACTATAGTGTATACAGCTCTTGCTTTAGAAGTCCCACAATCAGTTATAAAAGAGGTGGATATTATTTTGTTTAATTTCATATGGAAGAACAGACCGCACTACATTAAAAAGTCAATTCTATGCAATCCAGTTGAGGAAGGAGTTTAAAATGTACTAGATTTTAATACTGCTAACTGTGTTTTTTTTTTAAATAAGTGGATAAAAAGTTACTGAAGTTGCAAAGGTAGTATATGGAACATCATACCAGAAATGATTTTTAAGAAATTGGGTGGTTTGGAATTTTTTTGCGATACAATTTTGATATAAACTTTTCTCCACATAGATCTGTTATTTGGAATAACAAGAATATTCTATACAAAAACAAATCCTTATTTTATAGAAATTGGTATGATAATAAAATAATATTAGTGAGGCAGTTATTTAAAGATGATGGTCACCTATTTAATAATTGTGAATTCCTCAATCACTATAAGATTCCAGTAACTGCTAAGGAATTTGCAGTTGTATTTGATGCCATACCTAGTGGACTTATTCAACTATTTCAAGGTTATACATCTTATGATTGTAACTCCTTACATAATACTCAGTTATGTATCAAAGAAGTAAATATTCCAGAAAAAAAAATTAATAACTTTTTTATAAGAACACTATGTAGAAATGAATATTTGCCTAGATGTAAACCATACTGGAACTCCTTATATAGTCAACGTGTATGGAAAGAGGTTTGTAGTTTATCACATAAATACTGTCTCATGAATAAGGTTAGAGAAATTACTTATAAATTGGTTCATTTAATTTATCCAGTGAAACAAGTAGTCTTTAGATTCTAAAGAGATATAGAATTTACTTGCATTTTTTGCAATTTGGAAGTAGAATCCATAAAATATTTTTTTATCCATGTATATTTACTTAATCTTTTTGGATTGATGTGGAATACTTGATATTTAAACTCACAAAATATTAATTCAGTTGGCGGGTAAGGATATATTTTTGTATTATAAAAGTAACTGTGTGGAGAAAGACTTGTTAATCAACTTATTGATTATATATGGAAAATTTCACATCCATAAACAAAAATGGGCAAATAATAAACCCAATAGCATTTTATTTAGAACGGAATTAAGAAATTATTTTGAAACTATTAAAAGTCTAAAAAATAAAAAAGCAAAGCAAATATATAACATTTTTTAAACCTTTTCTTTTATTGAATTATTGTAGAATATCCCCATGTTGTTGTTAATTTATTTATTATTTTTTTGATCCATTGTTATGTTGAATGTTAAATAAGCACATTATAAACCTCTTGTATGTATGCAATGTTTTTGATCTTGAAATGAATAATAAAAAAAGCTTTTAACAACTACCCAATTATTAATCCTCTACTGCCATCTAGTGGATAAAATGTCAAAGTTTGGATTTTAATGTTGGTTTAACTCTAATCTGCAGTTCAACCTTTAAACAAGTTTTAATTTAAACTATTTGATTTTAATATTATAGTAGTGAGTTTGTAAAATTAATATATATATATAGAAATTATTCATATTTTAATTTGATAACAGAAGTGGAGATAATTAGATTTTATTTCAAGTTAATAGACACATTTGTCATTTAATACTATTGTTGTTTTTTTAAAAACAGTTTTAATACATTTTGATGATTTGATTATAAAATAAAACAAATATAAGATAGGTTATAAAAGTCAGATGATAAAACATGTAAAGTCAGTCTAGAGTAAGATTTCTACTTCTTAGTTTTCATATTTCTATTCAGAAAGAAACCACCCTGCTGAAAAAACAATAAAACCATTACAGAAAATTGTAATTGTTTCTGTTAAAATACCAATAGGAACCATTAGCTTTTACCATTAAAACCACTACACTATAGTGTATTTTGGGCCATATTCTATTAGAAACAATACATAGAACCAACAAAACCAATACATAGAACCAATAAAACCAATACATACCATTAGAGACCAACAAAGACAAAACAAGGTTTTTTAGCAGGGCAAAGGTCAATTCCTACACAAGCATTATGTCAATACATCACCTTAATTACATAAATTTGTTTGCTTGTTTAAATATTTGAGACTATTTTTAACAAAAGTAATTGTTCTTATAGAACATATATATTCTTTGACATAGATATTGTGTGCAAACTTACAAGTATTTCAGATGACAGAGTCTCTGTCATATTATAGTAGGCCTAAAATTAGTACTAAAGTACATATTTTTATATTTAACCACTGGCTATGCCCATACATAACTGATCCAGATGTGTTGTTTATATCAAATGGAGTTAATAACAAATATGGTGTCATTAAGCAGATGTCAGTCAGATTTGCTATCAAGCACTAATTTGTGTTCACACATGTGCTGTGCTAGAGTAAGTTTTCAGTAAATCATTTACATTTAAAACAACCACTTGTATCATAACATTACAATTTCATTGCAATAATTATATAAACAATTATTAAAAACTTTATAAGACACATCATGACATGTTTATGTCATGGAAAATAGATTAGAATACTAAAGCTACTGATAACCAAATATATATTCTCTTTATGTATGATTATTAGTTATTATTTCTAATGTTGGCCTGTTCTTTAAGGATCCACATATTTACAGCAATCTTTTTCATACCTTTAGGATTTGAAGAATTCTAAGACAACATTTGAAGCTTTATAACTTTATTGGGTTGTTTTCCACAGGTTTAAATTGTAAGACTGATTAGCCCTAACTAACTACTAGTTCTTCAGACTAGTCCTTAAAACACAGTCTTAACTGAATGGCTACTTTATGTTTATTCAACCAGCCCTAGTCTTGGAAAGACATATATTGTCTGATCTTAATAAAACTATTAATATTTTGTCATAAGCTTCACATTACTAGTTAATTAGTTATATATACTTAGTCTGGTCCATTTTGAAAATGTCATATTTCAAAATGCTTGAATTGATTACCTCAAGTCTTTGAGGTAAATGACTGCAAATCATTGAATCTTATAATAATTTTTATACAGATGCAAACCCATGGACAAAAGGAACATAACAGCAGCTACAAATGAAATAACGAATACAGATTACAAATGGTGCCCACATCACTATGTGACATCACATCAAATCTAGGAATACAACGGCAAAAGTTTATCTTATGTTTCATATTGATATTTGCCCAGATAGTACAGCAAATTCACAAAATTGTTTTTCATATAAACATAGAGCAGTACTTTCAACTCAGCGAAATGCAGTGGTTTCTCGAGACCCAATGCTCGGCACATTTTGTATGATTATCTCATCTGACACAATCAGTTCAGTTCATACAAATCTCTACTAATGATTAAAGTAGATTTGTTTAAAATAGAAGACTTTTGTATATGTGCAGATCAGTGGGCCTCCAGGAATAGGACAGTTAACGTAACACCCGTTGTTCTAGATGCAAATATTTCCGGAATGATGAGCCAAAAATCCTCACAGACACTTGAGAACATAAGACACACAGGCCCATCAGTTTAGTTGTAATCGCACACCATTACGCTGGACTCGTACATGGTCAATGCTGGCTGACTGTTGGTCGGCATGTTTTCTAAGATATGTAATTATCCTAATAGACCCTTATAAGAATCTGAAAGCAGATGTTAAGTGCAAAATAACAAGTAGGTCATACAAATATTTATGTGTCGTATACATATGCCATAGTCATCGTTCTTTGTTCTTAGGTTATAGCGCCACCTAGTGGACAATCTCTGGAATTTTTTGCATGTGACCTCAGCCTAGGTCTATACATATGTGTACCAAGTTTCGTGTTGATATCTCATTCCTATCATAAATGATAACCATTGTAGTATTTGTGGCCCCGCCTCTTCTTACTTTTGACCGTGGTGTTGCTACCAGGAGTGCAAAGTTCAACTTTTTTTTGATAATTATTGATATTCAGTGTCTAAGGAATGTTCTAGCACTTGATTGGTTCAGATCGCTCAAAAAACCTAGGACTAGTTCGCAAAAGTAGGTTTCAAAGAAAATGATGAATATCTAATAAACGATTCGACTGAGACAAGTGCTTCTTGAGGAAAAGTTATTCATTGTAAGTACCTCTATTAAATGATATGAAGATCTTGTTGATATCTGAAACACTGCATAATACAGAATCACTTAAACACCGCAAAAACGTGATAGCGCCTCCCGGAGGCCGAATTTTTTCTTACTCTGCACAGACCTTCATGGCCAAGAGACAAACAGGCCCACCGCGTTTCGTTTCGATCGGGCTCCGTTAACCCTGTCTAATAGCTGCTTTTTATTGATTGGCCGATGGCGGCCATGTATTTTTGACCTACGCGAAATTCCTTTCTCACACAGATAGTACCCTAGACCAAGAGTACCCGTGCCAAATCTCAAGTTGATCGGTCCCATATTTCTCTAGTTACAGCCCTTCAAAGTTGAGGTAGTGTTATAGCGCCAACTAGTGGTCAAGCAATGTAATTTTTTTCACGTGACCCCAGAATAGCCCGCTGTATATGTGTACCAAATTTGGTTTCGATACCTCTTTCCAATCCCAAGTTATAGCCATTTAAGTCAAAGAGGCTCCGCCCATTGGGGGCGTCTGGGCGTGGCTTGACGACGACGAACATAAAGTTCAACTTTTTTTTGATAACTTTTTATATTCACACTCCAAGGAATATTACAGCACTGGAACGGTTCCGATCGGACAAAAAACCTAGGACTAGTTCGTTTTTATTTTTTTCGACAAAATCGAAAATAGCGGAAAATTTTTAATGACGGAAATGAAATCGGAGATATACGTTTTATTCGTCTTGACGCAAGGAATCCAGGGATATAAGACACTTGACATTTGGACCAGAATTGTGGAAGTTATGAGCATCAACGCGTTTGCCATCGCTGTAGCGCCCCCCATAGGCCGATTGGGGTGACACTCTGTCAACTTCGCGCACGAATGAGACCTACCATTTGGCCAAGTCTCAAGTCTCTAGGCCTTACGGTTTGGTCTGCACGATCCGTTTTACGGCAGAAGAAAAATAATAAAAAGAATAATAAATATAGCTGCAAGCAGCGATTAGCGGGGTTCAAGCGATCTGGGACCTTAAAGGGGTCATAGCGTGAAAATCTGACTTTTTCCAAGTGTAAGTGCTATAATTGGGTCCCCAGTGCTTATATCAACCTAGAAAACATGAAAAAGATAAAAAATAAAATAATCGAGAGCACAATTGAATTTCAATTACAACAAACCACCATCATTGTGATCAGTGTTTGCATTTCATCCACTCATTTGCATTTTAAAGGAAACACCCAAAAACTGCACAATTTTGCTCAGGCCTACAAAGTGTCAATTTTAACATGCTATAATAAATGATCTGTGGAATATTTTGAGATAACACTTCACATACACACTCTGGGTACACAAACAATTTATTTTACATCTTTAAAAAATCTCATTATATGAACCTTTAAGACCTTTAAGGGCATGCCTGTTTAGATTTGCTGCATTGTTATCAAATATACTTAGAATATGAAATACTAACATGTTACCAATTAGGTAAATTTTCTGAAGAGAAAATTATGTGGTGCATGCTGTTGCAAGATTTGTCACACAAAATGTTTCAAAAATTGTTAACATGAGACAAAACAGCCCACCACAATTTCTCTACGATGTTCTGATATAGAGATATAGGTCTCATATGGCTAATCTATAACACAGCAATGATGAAGAATAAGCTAAAACACATACATGCATTTACACACAGAAGCAGAAATGGCAGGGTTAGGAAATAAGACTTTGAAATAAATGACCAATCTCCATATGCTTGGTGTCCTTTAAGAGTTCATCAACCTATTTAAATGTTTATCCTATGTTCGAATGTCACATGACTGTTAAAACGGATACCGTCAGAATGATTGACGAAATGTTATTTTAACATAATAATACTGACTTCATAAAGTTAAATCATGCATCCATTGATGAAACCTGTGAACACAATTTCATTGAGTATACATTTTAAATAATAAATAATAATTTTAGCCAGCAGATGGCAGAAGATGACCTTCTGCCATCTGTTGGCTAAAATTATTGTTTTCCTTTTACAATTAATTTAACATAAAATTAGTATTGAATATTTAAAAGTAAATAAAGGTAGACACATTTTTAACTCAAATCCTGATAAGCATGCTCTTAAGTATATTAATGAGGGTCTGTGTTTCACACAGAGAGTATATATTTTTCATATAATCCTTTTATTGTGTTATTGTAAGAGAATACTAATTTATGGATTTGGAAACAATAAAGCAAAGTTACATATTTTAATAGAAACATTTTTAGGCTCTGTCATGTTAAATTGTCAAATAGTGGTATAGCTCTGCAATTATTTTCATGTGATTTTAGGCTGGGCCAATAAATAACTGATCCAGATATGTTTTCAATATCAAATTATGTCAATAACAAATGTCATGTTATTTAGTAGATTTGCAGCAGATTTGCTGGTGAGCATTTGTCTGTGTTACTTTCATAAAGTGCTGCTTTTTAGTTGGGTTCTAGCAGGTCATTTATGTGAATAATAACCAATTGCATTATCAAATGAAGTTTTTGGTGCAATATTTGAAAAATAACATATAAAAATGTAACAACTTTGTATTATACATCATGTCAGGACACGTTTATGTCATGGAAGGTAGAATAGAATCCTAATGCTACTGATGTAAATAAATGGAGATAATGAAAAACTTTAATCCATATCTTTATGAGTTCCTTTAAACACACATGCTGCAATTCAGTCGTACAAATGGCACCTACACCAATGTGTGACATCACATGAAATCTATGCTTACAAAAGCAGGTATTCAAATTCATTACATTTTGTATTTGATATACCTTTACACACAGAGGACAGAAAAATGTACTGCGCTGATTTTATTGTTGTTGACTGAAAAAATTCTAGTAGTTTTGAAAAGTTGTTTTTGTAATTCAAAGCTAAACAACTAAAGGAATAAGACGTACAATTGGTGATAACAATTTGGCATTCATATTTGCTCACAGACTACAGGAAATTGTATTGCATTGGCTTTAGTGGTGTTGAGTGAAAAATCAAGTATTAGTTCACAAAATAGTTTTTTCATATAAACATAAACATATTGAGCAGTGGTTCTCTACTCCGTTTCTGGAGAACCACTGCTCTGCACATTTTGTATGTTTCTCTCATCTGACACAATCAGTTTAGTTAATAGAGATCTCTACTATTGTGCTGATTATGTGAAGCAGGTGTGTTGAGAACCACTGATCTAGAGAACTGTTTACTTTGCACACATTGTGTTAGATGCAAAGATTTTCAGAAAGATGAACTAAAAATCCTCACAGACACTTGGAAACATAAGACCAACAGTCCCATGAGTTTAGTTGTAATCACACACCATTAGGCTTGACTCGTACATGGTTAATACTGGTTGGCTGTTGAGTGGCATGTTTTCAAAGATAAATAATTATCCTCATAGACCATTATAAGAACCTGAAAGTAGATGTAATGTGCAAAATAACAAGTAGGTCAGACAAATATTTATGTGTCATATACATATGCTATAGTTATGGTTATTTGTTCTTAAGTTATAGCGCCACCTAATGGACAATCTCTGCAATTTTTTGCATGTGACCTCAGCTTGGGTCTATACATATGTGTACCAAGTTTCATGTTGATATCTCATTCCTATCATAAATGATAGCAATTTAAGTATTTGTGGCCCCGCCTCTTCGTACTTTTGACCGTAGTGTTGCAACGACGAGTGCAAAGTTCAACTTTTTTTTGATAATTATTGATATTCAGTGTCTAAGGAATATTCCAGCACTGGATTGGTTCAGATCGGTCAAAAAACCTAGGACTAGTTCGCAAAAGTAGGTTTAAGAGAAAATTATGAATATCTAACAAACGATTCGACTGAGACAAGTGCTTCTTGAGGAAAAGTTGTTCATTAAATGTCATCATCATCATCATTTGCCCGTTATGCCACTGGCATGTAGGGCAGCAACAAAAGTCTTCCACTCCTGTCTGTTCTGGGCCAGCTTCTGGATGGTACCCCAAGTGTGGTTCATGTTCTTTAATTCTCCTTCTACTGTCCGGCGCCAGGTGTTCTTTGGTCTGCCTCTCTTGCGTTTGCCCTCTGGTGTCCAGTGAAGGGCTGTGCGGGTAATACTTTCTTGTTCTCTCCTTAGCAAGTGCCCAATCCACCTCCATCTTCTTCTCATGATGATGGTCCCAATACTGTCCTGATTGCAACACGCAAGCAACTGCTCATTAGAGATGGTGTTTGGCCAGAAAATTCTCATGATTCTCCTCAAATTCTTTGTATGGAAAACAGAGAGCTTATTCAGGTCACTGTCTGTTATCCTCCAGCACTCTGAGCCATATAGTAGGGTGGAAAGCACACAGCTCTGGTACAATTTCAACTTGGTCTTTATGCTATACTGCTTGGATCTCCAAACACTATTCAGCATCCTAAGGGCATTTCTGGCTTTGCCAAGACGATTCTTTATGTCAATGTCCGCTCCTCCATCATATCTGACAATGCTGCCCAAATAGGTGAATTCTGTGGTCATTGGAAGATTTTTTCCATTTACCTGCACTGGTAATGGGTTTGGGATGTTGAGTGTCATCACCTCTGTTTTCTGCAGGTTGATCCTCAAGCCTATCTGTTCAGCATATGTATTGATGCGGTATGTCTTCTCCTGAATGTGCTGGTGTGTGTGGGAGATCAGAGCCAGATCATCAGCAAAGTCTAGATCTTCAAGTGTATAGCTGAGGGTCCATCTCAGACCGCTTGTCTGTTTTTCAGTAGTTCTCCGCATTACCCAGTCAATGGCAATGTTAAAAAGGAATGCTGACATCACACAGCCTTGCCTCACACCAGTCTTCACATGAAAACGGTGGTCGCTGTTTACTACCTTACATGTGAAGTTGTTGTAGAAGCTTTGGATGAGAAGGACGATGTCTTGTGGTATTCCATATGCTCGGAGAATACGCCAAAGGCTGTCTCTATGGACGCTGTCAAAGGCTTTCTCAAAATCTACAAAATTAATGTATAGTTGTCTCTGCCATTCAGTGCACTGTTCAATGATGTTTCGCAGTACAAAAATCTGATCTGTACATCCTCTTCCTTTCCGGAACCCTGCCTGTTCCTTTCTGAGGTGTTGGTCAACTGCATCTGATAGCCGCTGGATTATAATTTTTGCTAGGATCTTGCTTGGTATAGACAAAAGAGTTATTCCACGCCAGTTGTTACAGTTGCTAAGGGTTCCTTTCTTGGGGATCTTCACAATTATGCCTTCCGACCAGTCTGTTGGTATCTGTCTTTCTTTCCATATTGCTGTAAATAGTGGGAGAAGCATTTTGGCTGCAAGCTCTGGGTCTGCTTTGAACAGTTCTGCATTCAATTTGTCATGTCCAGGGGCTTTTCTGTTTTTAAGAGACATTATAGTTGCAACAATCTCCTCCTTTTCTGGTGGTGCAGTATTGATGTTGATTAAATGTAGTCATTAAATGTAGCTCTATTAAATGATATAAAGATCTTGTTGATATCTGAAACACTGCATAATACACAATCACTTAAACATTGAAAAAACGTGATAGCGCCTCCCGGAGGCCGAATTTTTTCTTACTCTGCACAGACCTTCATGGCCAAGAGACAAACAAGTCCACCACGTTTCGTTTCGATCGGCCTCCGTTAACCCTGCCCAATAGCTGCTTTTTCTTGATTGGCCGATGGCGGCCATGTTTTTTGAGCTACGCGAAATTCCTTTCCCACACAGATAGTACCCTAGACCAAGAGCACCCGTGCCAAATCTCAAGTTGATCGGTCCCATATTTCTCTAGTTACAGCTCTTCAAAGTTGAAGTAGTGTTATAGCGCCAACTAGTGGTCAAGCGATGCAATTTTTTGCACGTGACCCCAGAATAGTCCGCTGTATATGTGTACCAAATTTGGTTTCGATACCTCTTTCCAATCCCAATTTACAGCCATTGAAGTCCAAGAGGCTCCGCCCATTGGGGGCGTTTGGGCGTGGCTTGACGACGACGAGTATAAAGTTCAACTTTTTTTTGATAACTTTTCATATTCACACTCCAAGGAATATTACAGCACTGGAACGGTTCCGATCGGACAAAAAACCTAGGACTAGTTCGTTTTTATTTTTTTCGACAAAATCGAAAATAGCGAAAAAATTTTCATGACGGAAATGAAATCGGAGATATACGTTTTGTTCGTCTTGACGCAAGGAATCCAGGGATATAAGACACTTGACATTTGGACAAGATTTGTGGGAGTTATGAGCATCAACGCGTTTGTTATCGCTATAGCGCCACCCATAGGCCGATTGGGGTGACACTCTGTCATCTTCGCGCACGAATGAGACCTACCATTTGGCCAAGTCTCAAGTCTCTAGGCCTTACGGTTTGGTCTGCACGATCCGTTTTACGGCAGAAGAAAAATAATAAAAAGAATAATAAAAATCCATACAAATACAATAGGGTTTCAGCCCTACGGGCTTGAACCCCTAAAAATCCATACAAATACAATAGGGTTTCAGCCCTACGGGCTTGAACCCCTAAATATAGCTGCAAGCAGCGATTACCGGGGTTCAAGCTATTTGGGATCACAAGACGTTTAAGGACATGGCCATATAGATATTCTGCATTGTATATTGTACACACACACATTTACCTGAGAAAGGAGAAACAAGACTGTTAAAGAACAAGACTTAAAATTGACATGGTTACACACTCATTTGGTATGTAGTTTTTTAAAATAAAAAAAGTCTTACTGCAAATGTCATGTAAGTGCCTCCAAAATTATGTTCACGTTTCACAGCTATCATAAAGTGACATGAGTGTTAAAACTGATAACTGAGAACAATTGAAGTGGTAGTCTTTCACTAAATGTGATTTTAATATTATAACAGTAAAATCATGAAGTTAAAGGTGCAGTGTGTAAATTTTAGCGGCATCTAGTGGTGATGTCACGAAATGCAACCAATGCCTTATTACACTGCTCACCCCTCGCTTTTGAAACACATAGAGAAGCTACGGAGCCGCCACCAGACAAACATTTCATCTTCGGAGACAACTTAGTAAAAAAAATGTCCGTTAAGGGCTTCTGTAGAAAAATGGCAGAACAAAATGGTGACTTCCATGTAAGGGGACCCTAGGTGTATGTAGATAAAAAGGTCTCGTTCTAAGGTAATAAAGGATTTTAAGAATTCTAAGACAACATTTGAAGCTTTATAACTTTATTGGGTTGTTTCCCACAGGTTTAAATTGATGCATGACTAGCCATTAGTTATGTAAAAACATTTAGGTACTTTTTACAAACAAACCTTATAAAAACATTACTGGTGTACATCTTAAGACAAAACTATTGCCCTGATATATTTAAAGGTAGGCCAGTGTAAGCTATTTTCAAGTAAGACAACTAAAACTTAAGCCTAAATTTTAGTCTGGAACTACACTTAAACCAATGGTCATTAACATTAATCTCTAAGACTAGTATTCAAAGTTAGTAATACATTTTTACCTTTTTGATTGAAAATAACTGTTTTAATTATCATGTGAAAAAATATTTAAATTATTTAAATTATATTTAAATCCAAATAGTAAGACTGATTAGCCCTAACTAACTACTAGTTATTCAGACTAGTCCTTAAAGTCTTAATTATATTTTTTATATTATATAGTTTTTTAAATAACATTACTAAAATAGTATGTATCATTTTTTATTACGAGTTGAATTTGAATCCTGAGCAGTTTTAACCTAACAGACATGTTACTATAACAACAACTCTAGGATGAGCTTCGAAGAACCAAATAATTCAACATGAAGCTAAATTGTCAACAATGAAATCCAGCTAACCGAGTAATCTACGTATAAACAACGGACCCAGCAGTGAAAGCTTTTAACAACTATAGTGTATACAGCTCTTGCTTTAGAAGTCCCACAATCAGTTATAAAAGAGGTGGATATTATTTTGTTTAATTTCATATGGAAGAACAGACCGCACTACATTAAAAAGTCAATTCTATGCAATCCAGTTGAGGAAGGAGTTTAAAATGTACTAGATTTTAATACTGCTAACTGTGTTTTTTTTAAATAAGTGGATAAAAAGTTACTGAAGTTGCAAAGGTAGTATATGGAACATCATACCAGAAATGATTTTTAAGAAATTGGGTGGTTTGGAATTTTTTTGCGATACAATTTTGATATAAACTTTTCTCCACATAGATCTGTTATTTGGAATAACAAGAATATTCTATACAAAAACAAATCCTTATTTTATAGAAATTGGTATGATAATAAAATAATATTAGTGAGGCAGTTATTTAAAGATGATGGTCACCTATTTAATAATTGTGAATTCCTCAATCACTATAAGATTCCAGTAACTGCTAAGGAATTTGCAGTTGTATTTGATGCCATACCTAGTGGACTTATTCAACTATTTCAAGGTTATACATCTTATGATTGTAACTCCTTACATAATACTCAGTTATGTATCAAAGAAGTAAATATTCCAGAAAAAAAAATTAATAACTTTTTTATAAGAACACTATGTAGAAATGAATATTTGCCTAGATGTAAACCATACTGGAACTCCTTATATAGTCAACGTGTATGGAAAGAGGTTTGTAGTTTATCACATAAATACTGTCTCATGAATAAGGTTAGAGAAATTACTTATAAATTGGTTCATTTAATTTATCCAGTGAAACAAGTAGTCTTTAGATTCTAAAGAGATATAGAATTTACTTGCATTTTTTGCAATTTGGAAGTAGAATCCATAAAATATTTTTTTATCCATGTATATTTACTTAATCTTTTTGGATTGATGTGGAATACTTGATATTTAAACTCACAAAATATTAATTCAGTTGGCGGGTAAGGATATATTTTTGTATTATAAAAGTAACTGTGTGGAGAAAGACTTGTTAATCAACTTATTGATTATATATGGAAAATTTCACATCCATAAACAAAAATGGGCAAATAATAAACCCAATAGCATTTTATTTAGAACGGAATTAAGAAATTATTTTGAAACTATTAAAAGTCTAAAAAATAAAAAAGCAAAGCAAATATATAACATTTTTTAAACCTTTTCTTTTATTGAATTATTGTAGAATATCCCCATGTTGTTGTTAATTTATTTATTATTTTTTTGATCCATTGTTATGTTGAATGTTAAATAAGCACATTATAAACCTCTTGTATGTATGCAATGTTTTTGATCTTGAAATGAATAATAAAAAAAGCTTTTAACAACTACCCAATTATTAATCCTCTACTGCCATCTAGTGGATAAAATGTCAAAGTTTGGATTTTAATGTTGGTTTAACTCTAATCTGCAGTTCAACCTTTAAACAAGTTTTAATTTAAACTATTTGATTTTAATATTATAGTAGTGAGTTTGTAAAATTAATATATATATATAGAAATTATTCATATTTTAATTTGATAACAGAAGTGGAGATAATTAGATTTTATTTCAAGTTAATAGACACATTTGTCATTTAATACTATTGTTGTTTTTTTAAAAACAGTTTTAATACATTTTGATGATTTGATTATAAAATAAAACAAATATAAGATAGGTTATAAAAGTCAGATGATAAAACATGTAAAGTCAGTCTAGAGTAAGATTTCTACTTCTTAGTTTTCATATTTCTATTCAGAAAGAAACCACCCTGCTGAAAAAAACAATAAAACCATTACAGAAAATTGTAATTGTTTCTGTTAAAATACCAATAGGAACCATTAGCTTTTACCATTAAAACCACTACACTATAGTGTATTTTGGGCCATATTCTATTAGAAACAATACATAGAACCAACAAAACCAATACATAGAACCAATAAAACCAATACATACCATTAGAGACCAACAAAGACAAAACAAGGTTTTTTAGCAGGGCAAAGGTCAATTCCTACACAAGCATTATGTCAATACATCACCTTAATTACATAAATTTGTTTGCTTGTTTAAATATTTGAGACTATTTTTAACAAAAGTAATTGTTCTTATAGAACATATATATTCTTTGACATAGATATTGTGTGCAAACTTACAAGTATTTCAGATGACAGAGTCTCTGTCATATTATAGTAGGCCTAAAATTAGTACTAAAGTACATATTTTTATATTTAACCACTGGCTATGCCCATACATAACTGATCCAGATGTGTTGTTTATATCAAATGGAGTTAATAACAAATATGGTGTCATTAAGCAGATGTCAGTCAGATTTGCTATCAAGCACTAATTTGTGTTCACACATGTGCTGTGCTAGAGTAAGTTTTCAGTAAATCATTTACATTTAAAACAACCACTTGTATCATAACATTACAATTTCATTGCAATAATTATATAAACAATTATTAAAAACTTTATAAGACACATCATGACATGTTTATGTCATGGAAAATAGATTAGAATACTAAAGCTACTGATAACCAAATATATATTCTCTTTATGTATGATTATTAGTTATTATTTCTAATGTTGGCCTGTTCTTTAAGGATCCACATATTTACAGCAATCTTTTTCATACCTTTAGGATTTGAAGAATTCTAAGACAACATTTGAAGCTTTATAACTTTATTGGGTTGTTTTCCACAGGTTTAAATTGTAAGACTGATTAGCCCTAACTAACTACTAGTTCTTCAGACTAGTCCTTAAAACACAGTCTTAACTGAATGGCTACTTTATGTTTATTCAACCAGCCCTAGTCTTGGAAAGACATATATTGTCTGATCTTAATAAAACTATTAATATTTTGTCATAAGCTTCACATTACTAGTTAATTAGTTATATATACTTAGTCTGGTCCATTTTGAAAATGTCATATTTCAAAATGCTTGAATTGATTACCTCAAGTCTTTGAGGTAAATGACTGCAAATCATTGAATCTTATAATAATTTTTATACAGATGCAAACCCATGGACAAAAGGAACATAACAGCAGCTACAAATGAAATAACGAATACAGATTACAAATGGTGCCCACATCACTATGTGACATCACATCAAATCTAGGAATACAACGGCAAAAGTTTATCTTATGTTTCATATTGATATTTGCCCAGATAGTACAGCAAATTCACAAAATTGTTTTTCATATAAACATAGAGCAGTACTTTCAACTCAGCGAAATGCAGTGGTTTCTCGAGACCCAATGCTCCGCACATTTTGTATGATTATCTCATCTGACACAATCAGTTCAGTTCATACAAATCTCTACTAATGATTAAAGTAGATTTGTTTAAAATAGAAGACTTTTGTATATGTGCAGATCAGTGGGCCTCCAGGAATAGGACAGTTAACGTAACACCCGTTGTTCTAGATGCAAATATTTCCGGAATGATGAGCCAAAAATCCTCACAGACACTTGAGAACATAAGACACACAGGCCCATCAGTTTAGTTGTAATCGCACACCATTACGCTGGACTCGTACATGGTCAATGCTGGCTGACTGTTGGTCGGCATGTTTTCTAAGATATGTAATTATCCTAATAGACCCTTATAAGAATCTGAAAGCAGATGTTAAGTGCAAAATAACAAGTAGGTCATACAAATATTTATGTGTCGTATACATATGCCATAGTCATCGTTCTTTGTTCTTAGGTTATAGCGCCACCTAGTGGACAATCTCTGGAATTTTTTGCATGTGACCTCAGCCTAGGTCTATACATATGTGTACCAAGTTTCGTGTTGATATCTCATTCCTATCATAAATGATAACCATTGTAGTATTTGTGGCCCCGCCTCTTCTTACTTTTGACGGTGGTGTTGCTACCAGGAGTGCAAAGTTCAACTTTTTTTTGATAATTATTGATATTCAGTGTCTAAGGAATGTTCTAGCACTTGATTGGTTCAGATCGCTCAAAAAACCTAGGACTAGTTCGCAAAAGTAGGTTTCAAAGAAAATGATGAATATCTAATAAACGATTCGACTGAGACAAGTGCTTCTTGAGGAAAAGTTATTCATTGTAAGTACCTCTATTAAATGATATGAAGATCTTGTTGATATCTGAAACACTGCATAATACAGAATCACTTAAACACCGCAAAAACGTGATAGCGCCTCCCGGAGGCCGAATTTTTTCTTACTCTGCACAGACCTTCATGGCCAAGAGACAAACAGGCCCACCGCGTTTCGTTTCGATCGGGCTCCGTTAACCCTGTCTAATAGCTGCTTTTTATTGATTGGCCGATGGCGGCCATGTATTTTTGACCTACGCGAAATTCCTTTCTCACACAGATAGTACCCTAGACCAAGAGTACCCGTGCCAAATCTCAAGTTGATCGGTCCCATATTTCTCTAGTTACAGCCCTTCAAAGTTGAGGTAGTGTTATAGCGCCAACTAGTGGTCAAGCAATGTAATTTTTTTCACGTGACCCCAGAATAGCCCGCTGTATATGTGTACCAAATTTGGTTTCGATACCTCTTTCCAATCCCAAGTTATAGCCATTTAAGTCAAAGAGGCTCCGCCCATTGGGGGCGTCTGGGCGTGGCTTGACGACGACGAACATAAAGTTCAACTTTTTTTTGATAACTTTTTATATTCACAATCCAAGGAATATTACAGCACTGGAACGGTTCCGATCGGACAAAAAACCTAGGACTAGTTTGTTTTTATTTTTTTCGACAAAATCGAAAATAGCGGAAAATTTTTAATGACGGAAATGAAATCGGAGATATACGTTTTATTCGTCTTGACGCAAGGAATCCAGGGATATAAGACACTTGACATTTGGACCAGAATTGTGGAAGTTATGAGCATCAACGCGTTTGCCATCGCTGTAGCGCCCCCCATAGGCCGATTGGGGTGACACTCTGTCAACTTCGCGCACGAATGAGACCTACCATTTGGCCAAGTCTCAAGTCTCTAGGCCTTACGGTTTGGTCTGCACGATCCGTTTTACGGCAGAAGAAAAATAATAAAAATAAATATAGCTGCAAGCAGCGATTAGCGGGGTTCAAGCGATCTGGGACCTTAAAGGGGTCATAGCGTGAAAATCTGACTTTTTCCATGTGTAAGTGCTGTAATTGGATCCCCAGTGCTTATATCAACCTAGAAAACACGAAAAAGATAAAAAATAAAATAATCGAGAGCACAATTGAGTTTCAATTACACAAAACCACCATCATTGTGATCAGTGTTTGCATTTCATCCGCTCATTTGCATTTTAAATGAAACACCCAAAAACGGCACACTTTTGCTCAGGCCTACAAAGTGTCAATTTTAACATGCTATAATAAATTAGCTGTGGAGTATTTTCAGCTAACACTTCACATACACACTCTGGGGACACCAACGATTCATTTTACATCTTAAAAAAACTCATAATATGACCCTTTAAGACCTTTAAGGGCATGCCTGTTTAGATTTGCTGCATTGTTATCAAATATACTTAGAATATGAAATACTAACATGTTACCAATTAGGTAAATTAGGTAAAAGAGAAAATGACGTGGTGCATGCCGTTGCAAGATTTGCCACACAAAATGTTTCAAAAATTGTTAACATGAGACAAAACAGCCCACCACAATTTCTCTATGATGTTCTAATATAGAGATATAAGTCTCACAGGGCTAACCTATAACACAGCAATGATTTAGAATAAGCTAACACACATACATGCATTTACACACAGAAGCAGAAATGGCAGAGTTAGGAAATAAGACTTTGAAATAAATGAACAATCTCCATATGCTTGATGTCCTTCAAGAGTTCATCAACCTATTTAAATGTTTCGCCTTTGTCAGAATGTCGCTTGACTGTAAAAACAGATACCGTCAGAATGATTGATAAAATGTTTATTTAACATAATAATAAATGACTTCATAAAGTTAAATCATGTATCCATTGATGAAACGTGAACACAATTTCATTGGGTATACATTTTTGAATAATAAATAATAATTTTACAATTAATTTAACATAAAATTAGTAGTGAATATTGTAAAGGAAAAAGATAGACACATTTTTAATTCAAATCCTAATAAGCATGCTCTTAAGTATGTTAATGAGGGTCTGTGTTTCACACAGAGTATATAAGAGAATACTGATTTTTGGATTTGGAAACAATAAAGCAATGTTACATATTTAAATAGAAACATTTTTAGGCTGTCATGTTAAATTGTCAAATAGTGGTATAGCTCTGCAATCATTGGCATGTGATTTTAGGGTGGGCCAATAAAAAACTTATCCAGATATGTTTTCAATATCAAATTGTGTCAATAACAAATGTCATGTCATTTAGAAGATTTGCAGCATATTTGCTGGTGAGCATTTGACTGTGTTCACTTTCATAAAGTGCAACTATTTAGTTGGGTTCTAGCAGGTCATGTATGTGAATAATAACCAATTGCATAATTACATGAAGTTTTGGGTGCAATATTTTAAAAAGAACGTATAAAAATGTAACTATATTATACATCATGTCAGGACACGTTTATGTCATGGAAGGTAGAATAGAATACTAATGCTACTGATGTAAATACAGCCAGACATATATCCTCTTGATAGCAGCAATTCATTTCTGATGATGCTCAGAGTTTTGGGTAAAATGGAAAACTTTAATCCATATCTTTATGATTTCCTATAAACATGCGTGCTGCAATTCAGTCGTACAAATGACACCTACACCACTGTGTGACATCACATGAAATCTTTGCATACAACAGCAGGTATTCAAATTCATTACATTTTGTATTTGATATATCTTTACACACAAAGGACAGAAAAAATGTAATATACTGATTTTATTGTTGTTGACTGAAAACCCTAGGAGTAATTTTGAAAAGTTGTTTTTGTAATTCAAACTTAAACAACTAAAGGAATAAGACTTACAATTGGTGATCACAATTTGGCATTTATATTGTCTCAAAGACTACAGGAAATTGTACTGCATTGTCTTTACTGTTGTTGAGTGAAAAACCAAGTATTAGTTAACAAAATAGTTTTTTCATATAAACATAAACATCTAGAGCAGTGTTTCTCTACTCCATTTCTGGTGGACCACTGCTCTGCACATTTTGAATGTTTCTCTCATCTGACATAATCAGTTTAGTTCATAGAGATCTCTACTATTGTGCTAATTAGTTGAAGCAGGTGTGTTGAGAACCACTGATCTAGAGAACTTTTACTTCACACACATTTTTTCAGAAAGATGAACCTGAAAGTAGATTTTATATGCAAATAACAATTACGTCAGACCAATACTTATATATCATATACATATGCTATAGACATTGTTCATTGTTCTCATGTTATAGCACCACCTAGTGGAAAATCTCTGCCATTTTTTGCAGTTGCTATGAATATAAATGGCATCGACTTTACCATATATGGTGGCAGACAAGGCACAGTATGTTGCTAATTGTTAAGCCCTCTTTTGGGGCATCCTAAGTTGTTGTAGCCCTGATACAACCAGCATGTGTATATGGCCTAAAACACACACACACACACACACACACACACACACACATTTATAAAAGCAAGCAGAAATCGCAATGTTGAACAATAAAACTTAATACTCACATACAACAATATACAAAGGAATAACATTGAGAACCACTGATCTAGGGGACAGTTAACGTAACACCCGTTGTTCTAGATGCAAATATTTCCGGAATGATGAGCCAAAAATCCTCACAGACACTTGAGAACATAAGACAAACAGCCCCATCAGTTTAGTTGTAATCACACACCATTACACTGGACTCGTACATGGTTAATGCTGGCTGGCTGTTGGTCTCATGTTTTCTAGATATGTAATTATCCTAATAGACCCTTATAAGAATCTGAAAGCAGATGTTAAGTGCAAAATAACAAGTAGGTCAGACAAATATTTATGTGTCGTATACATATGCTATAGTCATCGTTCTTTGTTCTTAGGTTATAGCGCCACCTAGTGGACAATCTCTGCAATTTTTTGCATGTGACCTCGGCCTAGGTCTATACATATGTGTACCAAGTTTCGTGTTGATATCTGATTCTTATCATAAATGATAGCCATTTAAGTATTTGTTGCACCGCCTGTTCGTACTTTTAACCGTGGTGTTGCGACGAAAAGTGGAAAGTTCAACTTTTTTTGATAATTATTGATATTCAGTGTCTAAGGAATATTCAAGCACTGGATTGGTTCAGATCGGTCAAAAAACCTAGGACTAGTTCGCAAAAGTAGGTTTAAAAGAAAATGATGAATATCTAACAAACGATTCGACTGAGACAAATGCTTCTTGAGGAAAAGTTGTTCATTATAAGTACCTCTATTAAATGATATGAAGATCTTGTTGATATCTGAAACACTGCATAATACACAATCACTTAAACACTGAAAAAACGCGATAGCGCCTCCCGGAGGCCGAATTTTTTCTTACTCTGCACAGACCTTCATGGCCAAGAGACAAACAGGCCCAACGCGTTTCGTTTTGATCGGCCTCTGTTAACCCTGTCTAATAGCTGCTTTTTCTTGATTGGCCGATGGCGGCCGTGTTCTTTTAGCTACGCAAAATTCCTTTTAGACATAGATAGTACCCTAGACCAGGAGCACCGGTGCCAAATCTTAAGTTGATCGGTTCCATATTTCTCTGGTTACAGCCCTTCAAAGTTGAGGTGGTGTTATAGCGCCAACTAGTGGTCAAGCGATGCAATTTTTTTCACGTGACCCCAGAATAGTCCGCTGTATATGTGTACCAAATTTGGTTTCGATTACTCTTTCCAGTCCCAAGTTATAGTCATTTAAGTCCAAGAAGCTCCGCCCATTGGGGGCGTTTGGGCGTGGCTTGACGACGACGAGTATAAAGTTCAACTTTTTTTTGATAACTTTTTATATTCACACTCCAAAGAATATTACAGCACTGGAACGGTTCCGATCGGACAAAAAACCTAGGACTAGTTCATTTTTATTTTTTTCGACAAAATCGAAAATAGCGGAAAATTTTTAATGACGGAAATGAAATCGGAGATATACATTTTGTTCGTCTTGACGCAAGGAATCCAGGGATATAAGACACTTGACATTAGGTCAAGAATTGTGGAAGTTATGAGCATCAACGCGTTTGCCATCGCTATAGCGCCCCCCATTGGCCGATTGGGGTGACACTTTGTCAACTTCGCGCACGAATGAGACCTACCATTTGGCCAAGTCTCAAGTCTCTAGGCCTTACGGTTTGGTCTGCACGTTCCGTTTTACGGCAGAAGAAAAATAATAAATAGAATAATAATAAAAATCCATACAAATACAATAGGGTTTCAGCCCTACGGGCTTGAACCCCTAATAATAAATATAGCTGCAAGCAGCGATTACCGGGGTTCAAGCGATTTGGGACAATAAGACCTTTAAGGGCATGGCTGTGTAGATTTCCTGCATTGTACAAAATAAATGATGAAAAATAAGATACCAGACACACGTGTTCAAAGTTATCAGCAAAAAAGTGCTATCATTCAGTGAAATGTCTCCCTTTCTTCTCACGGAACATTGACAAATAGAACAATGAAAGAAATGTTTGTGGTGCTTGCATTGGCAAAACTCGGGTCACAAAATGTTAAAATACTGTTAATGAGTCAAAAAAGCTGAACCCCATGTCTCTACGATGTTCTGATACAGAGATACAGCTCTTGCTAAGTGGTTGCTAGGGTATGCTCATTGGTTGCTAGGGAGTGACTTGCAATCCACCAATGATTATACTCAAAGTCATGAAAGGAATAATCCATGATGACTCATGATTTTAAATGTAAGGTTACAGTATTTTAAGTGAAAATAACAAATTACCACTAGGTTGCGCTATGACAAACTCGTGCATGGAATCTCAGGTCATGACTGTGTTACATCGAGCTAGTATCATGGCTACACACTTTAGTTTAGTGAAAAAACAGTTTTATGACCATTGGGCTTGCTCAATGTCAAAGGTTTTGTTCAATTATGAGGCCAACTAGTGGTGCAGGCATACCATTTTTTTTTGTATTGCCTCAGACTGTGCTCATACATCAGCGTATCAAATCTGGTGAAAAAATATCATTTTGTTGCGGAGTTATAACCATTTATGTGTAAAAACACAAAATTTTGAGGTAATTTTTCGTTTTTTGCAATTTTCGGCCATTTCTGATAGAAATTTTAACATAACGCAAATAGAACTTTTTGTTCAGAAGGTAATACAATGTTCTTCCTATGGTCGTTTCGAGTCGATCGGAATAACCCTCGCGGAGTTATTCGCGCATGTTTTTTAAGCGCTATTTTTCTGTGCAGAACCAACCGTAAAGCAAAACCTGGCATGCTTGGTATCGTTGGACTCGGCAACAATTCAGGACTCCAAGGAAAAAAGTTGCATGAAAATACGTTAAACTCAGCCTAAGTTATAAGCGTTTAAATTATTCGTCTGACCACTAGGTGGCGCTGTGACGAAACGACGCATGCCACCTCAGGCCATGACTGTCATCACAAGTACCAAGTGTCGTGTTGATACTTCATTCCTGTCCGCAGTTATAGCCAATAAATTCCTAGTGGCGGCGCACACTTCAGACGTTTGGGCGTGGCATGTCGACCGTAAGTCGAAAGTTCAACTTTTTTTCAATAATTATTGATATTCGAACTCCAAGGAACATTTTAGCACCAAAACGATTCCGATCGAGCGAAAAACCTAGGACTAGTTCGTTTTTATTTTTTTCGAAAAAATTGAAAATAGCGGAAAATTTTTAATGACGGAAATGAAATCGGAGATATACATTTTGTTCGTCGTGACGCAAGGAATCCAGGAATATAAGACACTTGACATTTGGACAAGAATTGTCGAAGTTATGAGCATCAACGCATTTGCCATTGCTGTAGCGCCCCCCATAGGCCGATTGGGATGACACTCTGTCAAGTTCGCGCACGAATGAGACCTACCATTTGGCCAAGTCTCAAGTCTCAAGGCCTTACGGTTTGGTCTGCACGATCCGTTTTACGGCAGAAGAAAAATAATAAATAGAATAATAATAAAAATCCATACAAATACAATAGGGTTTCAGCCCTACGGGCTTGAACCCCTAAAAATCCATACAAATACAATAGGGTTTCAGCCCTACGGGCTTGAACCCCTAATAAATAAATATAGCTGCAAGCAGCGATTACCGGGGTTCAAGCGATTTGGGACATTAAGACCATTAAGGGCATGGCTGTGTAGATTTGCTGCATTGTACAAAATAAATGATGAAAAATAAGATACCAGACACACGTGTTCAAAGTTATTAGCAAAAATTGCTATCGTTCAGTGAAATGTCTCCCTCTCTTCTCACGGAACATTGACAAATAGAACACTGAAGGAAATGTTTGTGGTGCTTGCAATGGCAAAACTCGGGTCACAAAATGTTAAAATAGGGTTAATGAGTCAAAAGAGCCGAACCCCACGTCTCTACGATGTTCTGATACAGAGATACAGCTTGCTAAATGGTTGCTAGGGTATTCTCATTGGTTGCTAGGGAGTGACTTGCAATCCATCAATGATTATACTCAAAGCCATGAAAGGAATAATCCATGATGACTCATGATTTTAAATGTAAGGTTACAGTATTTTTAAGTGAAAATAACATTTTACCACTAGGTGGCGCTATGACAAACTCGTGCATGGAATCTCAGGTCATGACTGTGTTACATCTAGCTAGTATCATGGCTGTACACTTTAGTTTATTGAAAAAACAGTTGTTTGACCATAGGGTTTGCTCAATGTCATAGGTTTTGTTAAATTATGAGGCCAACTAGTGGTGCAGGCATACCAATTTTTTTTGTATTGCCTCAGACTGTGCTCAGGCATCAGCGTATCAAATCTGGTGAAAAAATATCATTTCGTTGCGGAGTTATAACCATTTATGTGTAAAAACACAAAATTTTGAGGTAATTTTTCGTTTTTTGCAATTTTCGGCCATTTCTGATGAAAATTTTAACATAACGCCAATAGAACTTTTTGTTCAGAAGGTAATACAATGTTCTTCCTATGGTCGTTTCGAGTCGATCGGAATAACCCTCGCGGAGTTATTCGCGCGTGTTTTTTAAGCGCTATTTTCCTGTGCAGAACCAACCGTAAAGCAAAACCTGGCATGCTTGGTATCGTTGGACTCGGCAACAATTCAGGACTCCAAAGAAAAAAGTTGCATGAAAATATGTTAAACTCAGCCTAAGTTATAAGCGTTTAAATGATTCGTCTGACCACTAGGTGGCGCTGTGACGAAACGACGCATGCCACCTCAGGCCATGACTGTCATCACAAGTACCAAGTGTCGTGTTAATACTTCATTCCTGTCCGCAGTTATATCCAATAAATCCCTAGTGGCTGCGCACACTTCAGACGTTTGGGCGTGGCATGTCGACCGTGAGTCGAAAGTTCAACTTTTTTTCAATAATTATTGATATTCGAACTCCAAGGAACATTTTAGCACCGAAACGATTCCGATCGAGCGAAAAACCTAGGACTAGTTCGTTTTTATTTTTTTCGACAAAATCAAAAATAGCGGAAAATTTTTAATGACGGAAATGAAATCGGAGATATACATTTTGTTCGTCTTGACGCAAGGAATCCAGGAATATAAGACACTTGACATTTGGACAAGAATTGTCGAAGTTATGAGCATCAACGCGTTTGCCATCGCTGTAGCGCCCCCCATAGGCCGATTGGGATGACACTCTGTCATCTTCGCGCACGAATGAGACCTACCATTTGGCCAAGTCTCAAGTCTCTAGGCCTTACGGTTTGGTCTGCACGATCCGTTTTACGGCAGAAGAAAAATAATAAAAAGAATAAATAATAATAAAAATCAGTACAAATACAATAGGGTTTCAGCCCTTCGGGCTTGAACCCCTAATAATAAAAATCAGTACAAATACAATAGGGTTTCAGCCCTTCGGGCTTGAACCCCTAATAATAATAATAATAATAATAAATATAGCTGCAAGCAGCGATTACCGGGGTTCAAGCGATTTGGGACATTAAGACCATTAAGGGCATGGCTGTGTAGATTTGCTGCATTGTACAAAATAAATGATGAAAAATAAGATACCAGACACACGTGTTCAAAGTTATTAGCAAAAATTGCTATCGTTCAGTGAAATGTCTCCCTCTCTTCTCACGGAACATTGACAAATAGAACACTGAAGGAAATGTTTGTGGTGCTTGCAATGGCAAAACTCGGGTCACAAAATGTTAAAATAGGGTTAATGAGTCAAAAGAGCCGAACCCCACGTCTCTACGATGTTCTGATACAGAGATACAGCTTGCTAAATGGTTGCTAGGGTATTCTCATTGGTTGCTAGGGAGTGACTTGCAATCCATCAATGATTATACTCAAAGCCATGAAAGGAATAATCCATGATGACTCATGATTTTAAATGTAAGGTTACAGTATTTTTAAGTGAAAATAACAAATTACCACTAGGTGGCGCTATGACAAACTCGTGCATGGAATCTCAGGTCATGACTGTGTTACATCTAGCTAGTATCATGGCTGTACACTTTAGTTTATTGAAAAAACAGTTGTTTGACCATAGGGTTTGCTCAATGTCATAGGTTTTGTTAAATTATGAGGCCAACTAGTGGTGCAGGCATACCATTTTTTTTTGTATTGCCTCAGACTGTGCTCAGGCATCAGCGTATCAAATCTGGTGAAAAAATATCATTTCGTTGCGGAGTTATAACCATTTATGTGTAAAAACACAAAATTTTGAGGTAATTTTTCGTTTTTTGCAATTTTCGGCCATTTCTGATGAAAATTTTAACATAACGCCAATAGAACTTTTTGTTCAGAAGGTAATACAATGTTCTTCCTATGGTCGTTTCGAGTCGATCGGAATAACCCTCGCGGAGTTATTCGCGCGTGTTTTTTAAGCGCTATTTTCCTGTGCAGAACCAACCGTAAAGCAAAACCTGGCATGCTTGGTATCGTTGGACTCGGCAACAATTCAGGACTCCAAAGAAAAAAGTTGCATGAAAATATGTTAAACTCAGCCTAAGTTATAAGCGTTTAAATGATTCGTCTGACCACTAGGTGGCGCTGTGACGAAACGACGCATGCCACCTCAGGCCATGACTGTCATCACAAGTACCAAGTGTCGTGTTAATACTTCATTCCTGTCCGCAGTTATATCCAATAAATCCCTAGTGGCTGCGCACACTTCAGACGTTTGGGCGTGGCATGTCGACCGTGAGTCGAAAGTTCAACTTTTTTTCAATAATTATTGATATTCGAACTCCAAGGAACATTTTAGCACCGAAACGATTCCGATCGAGCGAAAAACCTAGGACTAGTTCGTTTTTATTTTTTTCGACAAAATCAAAAATAGCGGAAAATTTTTAATGACGGAAATGAAATCGGAGATATACATTTTGTTCGTCTTGACGCAAGGAATCCAGGAATATAAGACACTTGACATTTGGACAAGAATTGTCGAAGTTATGAGCATCAACGCGTTTGCCATCGCTGTAGCGCCCCCCATAGGCCGATTGGGATGACACTCTGTCATCTTCGCGCACGAATGAGACCTACCATTTGGCCAAGTCTCAAGTCTCTAGGCCTTACGGTTTGGTCTGCACGATCCGTTTTACGGCAGAAGAAAAATAATAAAAAGAATAAATAATAATAAATATAGCTGCAAGCAGCGATTAGCGGGGTTCAAGCGATCTGGGACCTTAAAGGGGTCATAGCGTGAAAATCTGACTTTTTCCAAGTGTAAGTGCTATAATTGGGTCCCCAGTGCTTATATCAACCTAGAAAACATGAAAAAGATAAAAAATAAAATAATCGAGAGCACAATTGAATTTCAATTACAACAAACCACCATCATTGTGATCAGTGTTTGCATTTCATCCACTCATTTGCATTTTAAAGGAAACACCCAAAAACTGCACAATTTTGCTCAGGCCTACAAAGTGTCAATTTTAACATGCTATAATAAATGATCTGTGGAGTATTTTGAGATAACACTTCACATACACACTCTGGGTACACAAACAATTTATTTTACATCTTTAAAAAATCTCATTATATGAACCTTTAAGACCTTTAAGGGCATGCCTGTTTAGATTTGCTGCATTGTTATCAAATATACTTAGAATATGAAATACTAACATGTTACCAATTAGGTAAATTTTCTGAAGAGAAAATTATGTGGTGCATGCTGTTGCAAGATTTGTCACACAAAATGTTTCAAAAATTGTTAACATGAGACAAAACAGCCCACCACAATTTCTCTACGATGTTCTGATATAGAGATATAGGTCTCATATGGCTAATCTATAACACAGCAATGATGAAGAATAAGCTAAAACACATACATGCATTTACACACAGAAGCAGAAATGGCAGGGTTAGGAAATAAGACTTTGAAATAAATGACCAATCTCCATATGCTTGGTGTCCTTTAAGAGTTCATCAACCTATTTAAATGTTTATCCTATGTTCGAATGTCACATGACTGTTAAAACGGATACCGTCAGAATGATTGACGAAATGTTATTTTAACATAATAATACTGACTTCATAAAGTTAAATCATGCATCCATTGATGAAACCTGTGAACACAATTTCATTGAGTATACATTTTAAATAATAAATAATAGTTTTAGCCAGCAGATGGCAGAAGATGACCTTCTGCCATCTGTTGGCTAAAATTATTGTTTTCCTTTTACAATTAATTTAACATAAAATTAGTATTGAATATTTAAAAGTAAATAAAGGTAGACACATTTTTAACTCAAATCCTGATAAGCATGCTCTTAAGTATATTAATGAGGGTCTGTGTTTCACACAGAGAGTATATATTTTTCATATAATCCTTTTATTGTGTTATTGTAAGAGAATACCAATTTATGGATTTGGAAACAATAAAGCAAAGTTACATATTTTAATAGAAACATTTTTAGGCTCTGTCATGTTAAATTGTCAAATAGTGGTATAGCTCTGCAATTATTTTCATGTGATTTTAGGCTGGGCCAATAAATAACTGATCCAGATATGTTTTCAATATCAAATTATGTCAATAACAAATGTCATGTTATTTAGTAGATTTGCAGCAGATTTGCTGGTGAGCATTTGTCTGTGTTACTTTCATAAAGTGCTGCTTTTTAGTCGGGTTCTAGCAGGTCATTTATGTGAATAATAACCAATTGCATTATCACATGAAGTTTTTGGTGCAATATTTGAAAAATAACATATAAAAATGTAACAACTTTGTATTATACATCATGTCAGGACACGTTTATGTCATGGAAGGTAGAATAGAATCCTAATGCTACTGATGTAAATAAATGGAGATAATGAAAAACTTTAATCCATATCTTTATGAGTTCCTTTAAACACACATGCTGCAATTCAGTCGTACAAATGGCACCTACACCAATGTGTGACATCACATGAAATCTATGCTTACAAAAGCAGGTATTCAAATTCATTACATTTTGTATTTGATATACCTTTACACACAGAGGACAGAAAAATGTACTGCGCTGATTTTATTGTTGTTGACTGAAAAAATTGTAGTAGTTTTGAAAAGTTGTTTTTGTAATTCAAAGCTAAACAACTAAAGGAATAAGACGTACAATTGGTGATAACAATTTGGCATTCATATTTGCTCACAGACTACAGGAAATTGTATTGCATTGGCTTTAGTGGTGTTGAGTGAAAAACCAAGTATTAGTTCACAAAATAGTTTTTTCATATAAACATAAACATATAGAGCAGTGGTTCTCTACTCCGTTCCTGGAGAACCACTGCTCTGCACATTTTGTATGTTTCTCTCATCTGACACAATCAGTTTAGTTAATAGAGATCTCTACTATTGTGCTGATTATGTGAAGCAGGTGTGTTGAGAACCACTGATCTAGAGAACTGTTTACTTTGCACACATTGTGTTAGATGCAAAGATTTTCAGAAAGATGAACTAAAAATCCTCACAGACACTTGGAAACATAAGACCAACAGTCCCATGAGTTTAGTTGTAATCACACACCATTAGGCTTGACTCGTACATGGTTAATACTGGTTGGCTGTTGAGTGGCATGTTTTCAAAGATAAATAATTATCCTCATAGACCATTATAAGAACCTGAAAGTAGATGTAATGTGCAAAATAACAAGTAGGTCAGACAAATATTTATGTGTCATATACATATGCTATAGTTATGGTTATTTGTTCTTAAGTTATAGCGCCACCTAATGGACAATCTCTGCAATTTTTTGCATGTGACCTCAGCTTGGGTCTATACATATGTGTACCAAGTTTCATGTTGATATCTCATTCCTATCATAAATGATAGCAATTTAAGTATTTGTGGCCCCGCCTCTTCGTACTTTTGACCGTAGTGTTGCGACGACGAGTGCAAAGTTCAACTTTTTTTTGATAATTATTGATATTCAGTGTCTAAGGAATATTCCAGCACTGGATTGGTTCAGATCGGTCAAAAAACCTAGGACTAGTTCGCAAAAGTAGGTTTAAGAGAAAATTATGAATATCTAACAAACGATTCGACTGAGACAAGTGCTTCTTGAGGAAAAGTTGTTCATTAAATGTAGCTCTATTAAATGATATAAAGATCTTGTTGATATCTGAAACACTGCATAATACACAATCACTTAAACATTGAAAAAACGTGATAGCGCCTCCCGGAGGCCGAATTTTTTCTTACTCTGCACAGACCTTCATGGCCAAGAGACAAACAGGTCCACCACGTTTCGTTTCGATCGGCCTCCGTTAACCCTGCCCAATAGCTGCTTTTTCTTGATTGGCCGATGGCGGCCATGTTTTTTGAGCTACGCGAAATTCCTTTCCCACACAGATAGTACCCTAGACCAAGAGCACCCGTGCCAAATCTCAAGTTGATCGGTCCCATATTTCTCTAGTTACAGCTCTTCAAAGTTGAAGTAGTGTTATAGCGCCAACTAGTGGTCAAGCGATGCAATTTTTTGCACGTGACCCCAGAATAGTCCGCTGTATATGTGTACCAAATTTGGTTTCGATACCTCTTTCCAATCCCAAGTTACAGCCATTGAAGTCCAAGAGGCTCCGCCCATTGGGGGCGTTTGGGCGTGGCTTGACGACGACGAGTATAAAGTTCAACTTTTTTTTGATAACTTTTCATATTCACACTCCAAGGAATATTACAGCACTGGAACGGTTCCGATCGGACAAAAAACCTAGGACTAGTTCGTTTTTATTTTTTTCGACAAAATCGAAAATAGCGAAAAAAATTTCATGACGGAAATGAAATCGGAGATATACGTTTTGTTCGTCTTGACGCAAGGAATCCAGGGATATAAGACACTTGACATTTGGACAAGAATTCTGGGAGTTATGAGCATCAACGCGTTTGTTATCGCTATAGCGCCACCTATAGGCCAATCGGGTTGAAACTCTATCAACCTCTCCCCAAATTGGGTCCTACCATTTGGCCAAGTCTCAAGTCTCTAGGCCTTACGGTTTGGTCTGCACGATCCGTTTTACGGCAGAAGAAAAATAATAAAAAGAATAAAAATCCATACAAATACAATAGGGTTTCAGCCCTTCGGGCTTGAACCCCTAATAATAATAATAATAATAATAAAACAGACAAATACAATAGGTTTTCAGCACTTCGTGCTCGAAACCCTAATTAAAGCTGCAAGCAGCGTTTACCGGGTTTCGAGCATTAAAGCACATACAACATGTCACATGTCGTCGACCAGGCTGATACACCACATCGCATCCAGAAAAACGTAAGAGATGGTCAGAAACGGTTCAGACAGACTATGTAGCTTACACACAGGTGCACCTATAGGACAAACATGTCACATCCTTAATGTTAAGTCAATCTGATAATTTGTTAACGAGAATTAGTTTTTCAGATTTATACCGTAAAATACAATTCAGAAATGGCCGTGTTTAGTTGAATTACAAGGCCATTGAGTCGGGTTCAAGCGATTTGGGACCTTAAGACCTTTAAGGGCATGCCTGTGTAGTTTTGCTGAATTGTACAAAATAAATTATAAAAAATAAGCTACCTCACACACCTGTTCAAAGTCATCAGCAAAAAAGGTGCTATCATTCAGTGAAATGTCTCCCTCTCTTCTCACGAAGCATTGACAAATAGAACACTGAATGAAATGTTTGTGGTGCTTACAGTGGCAAAACTTGGGTCACAAAATGTTAAAATAGTGTAAAAAAGTCAAACGAGCCGAACCCCATATCTCTACGATGTTCTGATACAAAGATACAGCTCTTGCTAAATGGTTGCTAGGGTATTCTGATTGGTTGGGAGTGAATTGCAATCCACCAATGGTTATACTCAAAGCCATGAAAGGCATAATCCACGATGACTCATGATTTTAGATATAAGGTTGCAGTATTTTTAAGTCAAAATAACAAATAACCACTAGGTGGCGCTATGAAAAACTTGTGCATGCAACGTCATGAATGTGTTACATCTAGCTAGTATCATGGCTATACACTTAAGTTTAGTGAAAAAAACTGTTGTATGACCATTGTGCTAGCTCAACGTCAAAGGTTTTGTTCAATTATAAGGCCAACTAGTGGTGCAGGCATACCATTTTTTTGTATTGCCTCAGACTCTGCTCAGACATCAGCGTATCAAATCTGGTAAAAAAATATCATTTCGTTGCGGAGTTATAACCATTTATGTGTAAAAAACACAAAATTTGGAGTAAATTTTTCGTTTTTTGCAATTTTCGGCCATTTCTGATGGAAATTTTAACATAATGCCAATAGAACTTTTTGTTCAGAAGGTAATACAATATTCTTCCTATGGTTGTTTCGAGTCGATCGGATGAACCCTCGCGGAGTTATTCGCGCATGTTTTTTAAGCGCTATTTTCCTGTGCAGAACCAACCGTAAAGCAAAACCTGGCATGCTTGGTATCGTTGGACTCGGCAACAATTCAGGACTTCAAGGAAAAACGTTGCATGAAAATACGTTAATCTCAGCCTAAGTTATAAGCATTATTCGATTCGTATGACCACTAGGTGGCGCTGTGACGAAACGATGCATGAAACCTCAGGCCATGACTCTCATCACAAGTACCAAGTGTCGTGTTGATACTTTATTCCTGTCCCCAGTTATAGCCAATAATGTTCTAGTGCCTGCCCACAATTCAGACGTTTGGGCGTGGCATGTTGACCCTGAGTCGAAAGTTCAACTTTTTTTTGATAATTATTGATATTCAAACTCCAAGGAACATTTTAGCACTGGAATGATTACGATCGGGCGAAAAACCTAGGACTAGTTCGTTTTTATTTTTTTCGACAAAATCGAAAATAGAGGAAAATTTTTCATGACGGAAATGAAAACGGAGATATAAATTTTTTAAGTTTGGAGCCAGGGATTACAATGATATCAAACACTTGAGTGTATGATGGCCGGTTTAGGAGTAATGAGCCCAAACGCGTCGGGCATTGCTATAGCGCCACCCATGGGCCGATTTGGCTGGTTCACTGTATCTGAGTAGCCTGCTAATATACAACCAGTTGACCAAGTGGCAAGTTTCTACGACTTACGGTTTGTGCTGGGCGACGCGTTTTATGGCGGAAAAATAATAATAATAATAATAATAATAATAAAACAGACAAATACAATAGGTTTTCAGCACTTCGTGCTCGAAACCCTAATAATAATAATAATAATAAAACAGACAAATACAATAGGTTTTCAGCACTTCGTGCTCGAAACCCTAATAATAATAATAAAACAGACAAATACAATAGGTTTTCAGCACTTCGTGCTCGAAACCCTAATAATAATAAAACAGACAAATACAATAGGTTTTCAGCACTTCGTGCTCGAAACCCTAAATATAGCTGCAAGCAGCGATTACCGGGGTTCAAGCGATTTGGGACATTGAGACCTTTAAGGGCATGGCTGTGTAGATGATGAATAAATAATAAATGATGAAAAATAAGATACCAGACACACATGTTCAAAGTTATCAGCAGAAAAGTGCTATCATTTAGTGAAATGTCTCCCTCTCTTCTCACAGAACATTGACAAATGGAACACTGAAGGAAATGTTTGTGGTGCTTGCATTGGCAAAACTCGGGTAACAAAATGATAAAATATAGCTGCAAGCAGCAATTGCCGGGTTTCGAGCTTTAAGGCAACGTCAAAAACCTCACACGTCGCTTACCAGGCGGAGCAGTTACACCCGAACACAGCCACAATGAATGATAGACCACCTCGCTCCAGAAAAATGAAAGAGATGGTCAAAAAAAGATCATAAAGACTATGTATGCTTACACACAGGTGCACCTATAAGACAAACATGTGATGTCCTTAATGTGACGTTATGAGGATAATTTGTTAACTAGAATTAGTTGTTCAGATTTATAACGTAACATACAATTCAGAAATGGCCGTGTTTAGTTGAACTACAAGGCCATTGAGTCGCGGTAGGGTGCAATGGTGCAAACAGACTGCACACGTGTACATAAGACACAAACACAGCAGCGCAGCAGACCGCAAGGACCTACAGTGAACAGTAACCCCAGGACTAAGCATAAGGCAAAACTGGGCATGTTTGGTATCGTTGGACTCTACAACAATTCAGGACTCCTGTGAAACTGAAGGCTCCCTCAGGTCCTGACTGCCATCAGAATTACCAAGTACCATGTCATTATGCATACGTTTGGTGAAGATACAACCTTAAATACATTAGTTATCAGCAAAAAAACGGCTCTCATTCAGAGAAATCTCTCCATATAACCATTTATGTGTAAAAAACGACAAATTTTGAGGTAATTTTTCGTTTTTTGCAATTTTCGGCCATTTCTATTGGAAATTTTAACATAACGCCAATAGACTTTTTTGTTCAGAAGGTAATGCAATGTTCTTCCTATGGTCGTTTCGAGTCGATCGGAATAACCCTCGCGGAGTTATTCGCGTGTGTTTTTTAAGCGCTATTTTCCTGTGCAGAACTAACTGTAAGGCGAAATCTGGCATGCTTGGTATCGTAGGACTCGGAAACAATTCAGGATGCTAAAAAACTAACTCCCATGAAAATCTCTTGACCACAGATAAAGTTATAGGCGTGAAAGTTGCAACCATTGCATAATCACAGTATTTAGTGCTATTTTCCCCGTTATAGCGCCATCTAGTGTCCAATCGGGGAGCTTTTTATATCACGACCTTAGACCGATGGCCTACACATATGATTCAAGCCCCATGATGATATCTCAAACGCCTCTCGAGTTATGGCCGTTTAAATGTTTTAAGCTCCGCCCAGTTCGGTTTTTGGCCACTCCTTGCGTGTTTGAATACAAATTTCAACTTTTTTTCGATAATTATTCATATTCCCACTCCACAGAATCAATCAGCTTTCGTTAGGTTCAGATCGGATGAAAAACCTAGGACTAGTTCGCAAAAGTAGGTTTGAACGTTATCGCCAATAACTAACGAACCGTTTGATTGACAGCAACGCTTCAAGAGGCAAAGTTTTTCGTCATGAACCGATCTATCATATGATGTCATGTTTGTGTGTGTATGTCAAACGTCACGTGATACAGGCACCGAAATACGGTATTACGCCCCCTAGTGGCCAAATGACACCATAATTCTTACAGACCTTCTGGAGCAGTACACGAACAAGCACAGTGAATGTCGTTCCGATCGACCTTCGTTAACCCTGTCAAATCAGCCCTCACACTTCATTGGCCGATGACAGCCATGTTTTAGCAGATACGCCAATGTCCTTCTAGACCCTCATGGTACATTGCACAAAGACACACCATACCAAATATGAAGTGTATCGGGCTTACGGTTGTGTAGTGATAGCCATTTTCGACCTCAAGCTTATTATAGCGCCACCTAGTGGCCAAAATCCGCGTATTTTTTCATGTGACCCGGGAGTGAGCTGATACACATGTGTACCAAACCGCGTTAAGATATCTCTAACCGTTCACGAGTTATAGCCATTTTCCTGGAGATAGTCTACTTCCGGGATTGAATTTAGGCGCCCCTTAGTGACACTGAAGCGAAATTACACATTCTGTTCGATAATTATTCACCTACTCACTCCACAGATTTCTCCTGCGTTGGAACGATTCCGATCGGGCGAAAAACCTAGGACTAGTTCATTTTGGCTTGAAATGCATATTATGCAAATTAGCGAAAAAATTTGCATACCGGAAATGAAATCGGAGATATACATTTTTTAAGTTTGGAGCCAGGGATTACAATGATACCAAACACTTGAGTGTAGGATGTCCGGTTTAGGAGTTATGAGCCCCAACGCGTCAGGCATTGCTATAGCGCCACCTATGGGCCGATTTGGCTGATTCAATGTATCTGAGTAGCCTGCTAATATACAACCAGTTGACCAAGTGGCAAGTTTCTACGACTTACGGTTTGTGCTGGGCGACGCGTTTTATGGCGGAAAAATAATAATAATAATAATAATAAATATAGCTGCAAGCAGCAATTGCCGGGTTTCGAGCTTTAAGGCAACGTCAAAAACCTCACACGTCGCTTACCAGGCGGAGCAGTTACACCAGAACACAGCCACAATGAATGATAGACCACCTCGCTCCAGAAAAATAAAAGAGATGGTCAAAAAAAGATCATACAGACTATGTATGCTTACACACAGGTGCACCTACAAGACAAACATGTGATGTCCTTAATGTGACGTTATGAGGATAATTTGTTAACTAGAATTAGTTTTTCAGATTTATAATGTAACATACAATTCAGAAATGGCCGTGTTTAGTTGAACCACAAGGCCATTGAGTCGTGGTATGGTGCAATGGTGCAAACAGACTGCACACGTGTACATAAGACAGAAACACAGCAGCGCAGCAGACCGCAAGGACCTACAGTGAACAGTAACCCCAGGACTAAGCATAAGGCAAAACTGGGCATGTTTGGTATCGTTGGACTCTACAACAATTCAGGACTCCTGTGAAAAAAGTCCCATAAAAATATGGTGACTGCAGCCAAAGTTGTAGGCGTGTAAAATATGCTTCCGAAACTGAAGGCTCCCTCAGGTCCTGACTGCCATCAGAATTACCAAGTACCATGTCATTATGCATACGTTTGGTGAAGATACAACCTTAAATACATTAGTTATCAGCAAAAAAACGGCTCTCATTCAGTGAAATCTCTCCATATAACCATTTATGTGTAAAAAACGACAAATTTTGAGGTAATTTTTCGTTTTTTTGCAATTTTCGGCCATTTCTATTGGAAATTTTAACATAACGCCAATAGACTTTTTTGTTCAGAAGGTAATGCAATGTTCTTCCTATGGTCGTTTCGAGTCGATCGGAATAACCCTCGCGGAGTTATTCGCGTGTGTTTTTTAAGCGCTATTTTCCTGTGCAGAACTAACTGTAAGGCGAAATCTGGCATGCTTGGTATCGTAGGACTCGGAAACAATTCAGGATGCTAAAAAACTAACTCCCATGAAAATCTCTTGACCACAGATAAAGTTATAGGCGTGAAAGTTGCAACCATTGCATAATCACAGTATTTAGTGCTATTTTCCCCGTTATAGCGCCATCTAGTGTCCAATCGGGGAGCTTTTTATATCACGACCTTAGACCGATGGCCTACACATATGATTCAAGCCCCATGATGATATCTCAAACGCCTCTCGAGTTATGGCCGTTTAAATGTTTTAAGCTCCGCCCAGTTCGGTTTTTGGCCACTCCTTGCGTGTTTGAATACAAATTTCAACTTTTTTTCGATAATTATTCATATTCCCACTCCACAGAATCAATCAGCTTTCGTTAGGTTCAGATCGGTTGAAAAACCTAGGACTAGTTCGCAAAAGTAGGTTTGAACGTTATCGCCAATAACTAACGAACCGTTTGATTGACAGCAACGCTTCAAGAGGCAAAGTTTTTCGTCATGAACCGATCTATCATATGATGTCATGTTTGTGTGTGTATGTCAAACGTCACGTGATACAGGCACCGAAATACGGTATTACGCCCCCTAGTGGCCAAATGACACCATAATTCTTACAGACCTTCTGGAGCAGTACACGAACAAGCACAGTGAATGTCGTTCCGATCGACCTTCGTTAACCCTGTCAAATCAGCCCTCACACTTCATTGGCCGATGACGGCCATGTTTTAGCAGATACGCCAATGTCCTTCTAGACCCTCATGGTACATTGCACAAAGACACACCATACCAAATATGAAGTGTATCGGGCTTACGGTTGTGTAGTGATAGCCATTTTCGACCTCAAGCTTATTATAGCGCCACCTAGTGGCCAAAATCCGCGTATTTTTTCATGTGACCCGGGAGTGAGCTGATACACATGTGTACCAAACCGCGTTAAGATATCTCTAACCGTTCACGAGTTATAGCCATTTTCCTGGAGATAGTCTACTTCCGGGATTGAATTTAGGCGCCCCTTAGTGACACTGAAGCGAAATTACACATTCTGTTCGATAATTATTCACCTACTCACTCCACAGATTTCTCCTGCGTTGGAACGATTCCGATCGGGCGAAAAACCTAGGACTAGTTCATTTTGGCTTGAAATGCATATTATGCAAATTAGCGAAAAAATTTGCATACCGGAAATGAAATCGGAGATATACATTTTTTAAGTTTGGAGCCAGGGATTACAATGATACCAAACACTTGAGTGTAGGATGTCCGGTTTAGGAGTTATGAGCCCCAACGCGTCGGGCATTGCTATAGCGCCACCTATGGGCCGATTTGGCTGATTCACTGTATCTGAGTAGCCTGCTAATATACAACCAGTTGACCAAGTGGCAAGTTTCTACGACTTACGGTTTGTGCTGGGCGACGCGTTTTATGGCGGAAAAATAATAATAATAATAATAAATATAGCTGCAAGCAGCGATTAGCGGGGTTCAAGCTATTTGGGATCACAAGACGTTTAAGGACATGGCCATATAGATATTCTGCATTGTATATTGTACACACACACGTTTACCTGAGAAAGGAGAAACAAGACTGTTAAAGAACAAGACTTAATATTGACATGGTTACACACTCATTTTGTATGTAGTTTTTTTTATAAAAAACATAAAAATATAATTCTTACTGCAAATGTCGTGTAAGTGCCTCCAAAATTATGTTCACGTTTCACAGCTATCATAAAGTGACATGAGTGATAAAACTGACAACTCAGAACAATTGAAGTGGTAGTCTTTCACTAAATTTGATTTTAATAGTATAACAGTAAAATCATGAAGTTAAAGGTGCAGTGTGTACATTTTAGTGGCATCTAGTGGTGAGGTCACAAATTAGTCCACTACTCACCCCTCACTTTTGAAACACATAGAGAAGCTACGGTAGCCGCCACCAGACAAACATGTCATCGTCGGAGACAAATTAGTAAAAAATGTGTCCGTTAGGGGCTTCTGTAGAAAAATGGCGCCACAAAATGTTGACTTCCATGTAAGGGGACCTTGGTGTATGTAGATAAAAAGGTCTCGTTCTAAGGTAATAAACACATACCGGTTCATTATGAAAGGTCTTTATACACCCCTGATAATATAGTTTTGTATATCATTTTGCATTTCTGTCAAGAGATCCTTCTAAAAATTACACACTGCACCTTTAAATGTGAACAGATTTCTATTAATAGTAGAATTAGTTAAAGAGTAATCATCTTCTGGGTTTTCTGAGAGTTCAAATGTCAGCCTGTGATTGAACCTCTTCTGCCATCTAGTGGACATAACGGAAAATTGCACCTAAAATCCACAATAAGAAATTAGAGTATATTGCCTGATCTCCATAATACATTGTATGCTTTGTCATAAGCTTTAGGGGCCGTTCGTCATGGCCATTTTCAAAATGACTGTGTGATAGCTATACTTTGGCAAAGTTGTTTTTGTATTTGATATATATATATATATATATATATATATATATATATATATATATATATATATATATATATATATATATATATATATATATATATATATAATTTATACAGTGTAGACAAATTTGTACTGCACTGGCTTTACTGTTGTTGAGTGTAAGAACTGAAACAATTTAATAAAACAACCAGATACGTTATCTGAATGGTGGATGGTGTTATTAAATCGTGTCAATAACAAATATCATTTCATTTAGTAGATTCATGTTCATGTCCTTTAATCGAGTACCATGAAGGCTTTCTGTTTTAATTAGGTAAATAAAGTGAGGTATGCAAGTTATTAAACCGTATATATTTTTATGGACAAAAGGAACATATACACAAACATGCTCTGCACATTTTGTATGTTTCTCTCATCTGAAACAGCTATTTTAGTTCATAGAGATCTATTCTGTAGGTCTTACTAAACGTTTGCTTGTTTAAATCTTTTAGACATTTTTTTAACAAAAGTAATTGTTCTTATAGAACATATATATTCTTTGACATAGATATTATGTGCAAACATACAAGTATTTCAGATGATCGCCTCTGTCATATTATAGTAGGCCTAAAAGTAGTACTAAAGCTTTACATTGTTTTATATTTAACCGCTGGCTATGTCCATACATAACTGATACAGATGTGTTGTTTATATCAAATGGAGTTAATAACAAATGATGTCATTAAGTAAATGTCAGTCAGATTTGCTATTAAGCACTTATTAGTGTTCACACATGTTCTGTGCTAGAGTAAGTTTTCAGCAAATCATTTACATTTAAAATAACCAATTGTATCATAACATTACAATTTCATTGCAATAATTCTATAAACAATTATTAAAAACTTTATAAGATACATCATGACATGTTTATGTTCTGGAAAGTAGATTAGAATACTAAAGCTACTGATAACCAAATATATTTTATTCTCTTTATGTATGACTATTAGTTATTATTTCTAATGTTGGCCTATTATTGTTCTTTAAGGATCCACATATTTACAGCAATTTTTTTCATACCTTTAGGATTTGAAAAATTCTAAGACAACATTTGAAGCTTTATAACTTTATTGGGTTGTTTATATAGTAGTTTTTGTTGGGTAAATTACTGATCATATGCTGTATTAATATTATATAAGGCCTAAGGCCTGTTGTTTCTACACAAGGCTATAAGACACCCAGTTAAACTTTCTTTTTCTCAGTTAACTTTCCTTTCCTAATTAAAAGAGTCCAGGTGCGATCCTGCGACTATACCCTGATTGTTCTCGCCACGATTATCTTGAGAAGGTCGAAACAACTGATAAACAAGAGTACGTCATTTTATATTAGAGAATTCGTCCAGCTGTACTTCGCTACATTAACAATAAGGTATCTGTGCAAGCTAGGCCAAGGCCATGAAAACCAATAAGCAGAATATATCATTTTAGATATGAGGCAGGATGAAGCTGCACTTTTGCTACATCAAACAAATAAAATTAATTGTGGCAGACCGAGACCAATGAGAAGAATATACGTCATCTCAGATAAGAAGTGTTTGATCTTACTGTATAAAAATGGAGTCAGATGTTGGGAGGGCAGATGATCTTTGAGCACCTCTTTGAGGGGTATTGATTGTCTCACTTTGTTGGCTCGAGCGAATAAAGTAATTTTTGTTTGGCACCTGGAACCTTTGTCTCCTGAGTATTTTTCTTATGAAGATTCAAGCTAAGACTTTTTGCAACAACATTTCCCACAGGTTTAGATTGATGCATGACTAGCCATTAGTTATGTAAAAACATTTAGGTACTTTTTACAAACAAACCTTATAAAAAACATTACTGGTGTACATCTTAAGACAAAACTATGGCCCAGATATATTTAAAGGTAGGCCAGTGTAAGCTATTTTCAAGTAAGACAACTAAAACTTAAGCCTAAATTTTAGTCTGGAACTACACTTAAACCAATGGTCAGTAACATTAATCTCTAAGACTAGATTTCAAAGTTAGTCATACATTTTTATCTTCACGATTGAACACAACTGTTTTAATTATCACGTGAAAAAATATTTAAATTATTTAAATTCTATTTAAATCCAAATAGTAAGACTGATTAGCCCTAACTAACTACTAATTCTTCAGACTAGTCCTTAAAACACAGTCTTAATTATGTTTTTTATATTATATAGTTTTTTGATTAACATTACTAAAATATTAAATGTATAATTTTTTATAACGAGTTGAATTTGAATCCCGAGCAGTTTTAACCTTACGGACATGTTACTATAACAACAACTCTAGGATGACCTTCGAAGAAACAAATAATTCAACATGAAGCTAAATCGTCACAATGAAATCCAGCTAACTGAGTAATCCACGTATGAACGACAGACCCAGCAGTGAAGCACTACATTAAAAAGTCAATTCTATGCAATCCAGTTGAGAAAGGAGGATACATTTTTTTTTTACTAGATTTTAATACTGCTAACTGTGTTTTTAAAAATAAGTGGATAAAAAGTTACTGAAGTTGCAAAGGTAGTTTATGGAACATCATACCAGAAATGATTTTTAAGAAATTGGGTGGTTTGGAATTTTTTTTGCGATACAATTTTGATATAAACAAGTTTCCCATAAAACTTTCAGGTTTCCATAAACAGGTTTGTTTTTCTTGGATGCTCATATATAAACATAACTTTTCTCCACATAGATCTGTTATTTGGAATAACAAGAATTTTCTATAGAAGAAACAGATCCTTATTTTATAGAAATTGGTATGATAATAATATAATATTAGTGAGGCAGTTATTTAAAGATGATGGTCACCTCTTTAATTATTGTGAATTCCTCAATCACTATAAGATTCCAGTAACTGCTAAGGAATTTGCAGTTGTATTTGATGCCATACCTAGTGGACTTATTCAACTCTTTCAATGTTATACATCTTATGATTGTAACTCCTTACATAATACTCAGTTATGTATTAATAGAGTAAATATTATAGAAAAAAAATTAATAACTTTTTTATAAGAACAGAAATGAATGTAGAAATGAATATTTGCCTAGATGTAAACCATACTAATCTGCAGTTCAACCTTTAAACAAGTTTTAATTTAAACTATTTGATTGTAATATTATAGTAATGAGTTTCTAAAATAATATATATATATATATAAATTGTTCATATTTTAATTTGAAAACAGAAGTGGAGATAATTAGATTTTAATTAGTTTTAATACATTTTGATGATTTGAATATAAAATAAAATAGATATAGTACAGTAAATTCACAAAATAGTTTTTCATATAAACATAAACATCTAGAGAAGTACTTTCAACTCACTGAAACGCAGTGGTTTCTCGAGACCCAATGCTCGGCACATTTTGTATGATTCTCTCATCTGACACAATCAGTTCAGTTCATACAAATCTCTACTGATGATTAAAGTAGATTTGTTTAAAATAGAAGACTTTTGTATATGTGCAGAGCAGTGGGCCTCCAGGAATAATTTTGAGAACCACTGATCTAGGGGACAGTTAACGTAACACCCGTTGTTCTAGATGCAAATATTTCCGGAATGATGAGCCAAAAATCCTCACAGACACTTGAGAACATAAGACAAAAAAGCCCATCAGTTTAGTTGTAATCGCTGGACTCGTACATGGTTAATGCTGGCTGGCTGTTGGTCGGCATGTTTTCTAAGATATGTAATTATCCTAATAGACCCTTATAAGAATCTGAAAGCAGATGTTATGTGCAAAATAGTAGGTGAGACAAATATTTATGTGTCGTATACATATGCTATAGTCATCGTTCTTTGTTTAGGTTATTGCGCCACCTAGTGGACAATCTCTGCTATTTTTTGCATGTGAACTCAGTCTAGGTCTATACATATGTGTACCAAGTTTCGTGTTGATATCTCATTACTATCATAAATGATAGCCATTTAAGTATTTGTGGCACCGCCTCTTCGTACTTTTGACCGTGGTGTTGCGACGACGAGTGCAAAGTTAAACTTTTTTTGATAATTATTGATATTCAATGTCTAAGGAATATTCCAGCACTGGATTGGTTCAGATTGGTAAAAAAACCTAGGACTAGTTCGCAAAAGTAGGTTTAAAAGAAAATGATGAATATCTAACAAACGATTCTACTGAGACAGTTGCTTCTTGAGGGAAAGTTGTTCATTGTAAGTACCTCTATTAAATGATATGAGGATCTTGTGGATATCTAAAACACTACATAATACACAATAATTTAAACACTAAAAAAACGTGATAGCGCCCCCCGGAGGCCGAATTTTTTCTTACTCTGCACAGACCTTCATGGCCAAGAGACAAACAGGCCCACCGCGTTTCGTTTCGATCGGCCTTCGTTAACCCTGTCTAATAGCTGCTTTTTCTTGATTGGCCGATGGCGGCCATGTTTCTTGAGCCATGCAAAATTCCTTTTAGACATTAATAGTACCCTAGACCAAGAGCAACCGTGCCAAATTTCAAGTTGATCGGTCCCACACTTTTGTAGCTACAGCCCTTCAAAGGTTGAGGTGGTGTTATAACGCCAACTAGTGGTCAAGCGGCGCAATTATTTGAACGTGAGCCCAGAATAGTCCCTTGTATATATACACCAAATTTGGTGTCGATACCTCTTTCTAATCCCAAGTTATAGCCATTTAAGACCTAGAGGCTCCGCCCATAGGGGGCGTTTGGGCGTGGCTTTACGACGGTGAGTGGAAAGTTCAACTTTTTTTTGATAACTTTTGATATTTACGCTCCAAGGAATATTACAGCACTGGAATGGTTCCGATCGGTCGAAAAACCTAGGACTAGTTCGTTTTTATTTTTTTCGACAAAATCGAAAATAGCGAAAAAAAATTCTAGGCGCAAATAAAATCGGAGATATACGTTTTGTTCGTCTTGACGCAAGGATTCCAGTGATATAAGACACTTGACATTTGGACAAGATTTCTGGGAGTTATGAGCATAAACGTGATTTCCGTCGTTATAGCGCCACCTATAGGCCAATCGGGTTGATACTCTGTCAACCTCTCCCCAAATTGGGTCCTACCATTTGGCCAAGTTTCAAGTCTCTAGGCCTTACGGTTTGGTCTGCACGTTCCGTTTTACGGCAGAATAATAATAATAAAAATCTTAACAATTACAATAGGGTTTCAGCGCTTCGCGCTTGAACCCCTAAAAATCAGTACAAATACAATAGGGTTTCAGCCCTTCGGGCTTGAACCCCTAATAAAAATCCATACAAATACAATAGGGTTTCAGCCCTTCGGGCTTGAACCCCTAAAAATATAGCTGCAAGCAGCAATGGCGGGCCCTCGCACGTTTTTTTACCGCTACACGGTGCGTCCGAGAAAACGATGCACGGTGGGCAAGGGCATCAAGTGGGTAAATATCAGTGGGCTATTTAATGTTGTTAGTGAGCCATTTCGGGACTGTAGGTAAAAGAAACCCCACATTTTAGACACACGGGGGCGCTAGTGAGCCACTTAAGAGACACGCCTATGTGTGACCTGTTTGTGCACACTTAACAGCCGACAACTCTGATGTGTGTGCCGACTTTTAGGTTAATCTAAGCACGCCAAGAGTCCTTAATATGCCTGAAATAAATGTAAGTTTGGGCCGTTGCCATGGGAACAGCGTTCGAGATATCAAAAATCCCTTCGCAATTTATCATCTACTATGTCTCGGCATCATGTTGACCACTTCTGGTGTCAATCTCATGAATATTCTAGAAGGAGTATTTAAAAGAACATCGGCGTCAACTGAAAGGCTTAAATAAGCCTTTAAAATGAAAGTAAATTTTGACGCGTTGCCATGGGAACAGCGTTCGATATATCAAAAATCCCTTCGCAATTTATCATCTACTATGTCTCGGCATCATGTTGACCACTTCTGGTGTCAATCTCATGAATATTCTAGAAGGAGTATTTAAAAGAACATCGGCGTCAACTGTAAGGCTTAAATATGCCTTAAAAATTAAAGTAAAGTTTGACACGTTGCCATGGGAACAGCGTTTGAGATATCAAAAATCCCTTCACAATTTATCATCTACTATGCCTCAGCATCATGTTGACCACTTTTGGTGTTAATCGCATGAATATCCTAGAAGGAGTATTTTAAAGAACATCGGCATCAACTTAAAGGCTTAAATAAGCCTTTAAAATGAAAGTAAAGTTTGACGCGTTGCCATGGGAACAGCGTTTGAGATATCAAAAATCCCTTCGCAATTTATCATCTACAATGTCTCAGCATCATGTTGACCACTTCTGGCGTCAATCGCATGAATATTCTAGAAGGAGTATTTAAAAGAACATTGGCGTAAACTGAAAGGCTTAAATATGCCTTTAAAATGAAAGTAAAATCTGACGCGTTGCCATGGGAACAGCGTTCGAGATATCAAAAATCCCTTCGCAATTTATCATCTACAATGTCTCAGCATTATGTTGACCACTTCTGGAGTCAATCACATTATTTCTCCAGGAGGAGTATTTAAAAGTTTACCGCATGCAGCTGTAAGGTTTAAATATTCCTTAAAAATGAAAGTAAAGTTTGACAGGTTGCCATGGGAACAGCGTTCGAGATATCAAAAATCCCTTCGCAATTTATCATCTACAATGTCTTGGCATCATGTTGACCACTTTTGGTGTCAATCGCATAAACATTGTAGGAGGAGTATTTAAAAGAACATCGCATGGAACTGTCAAAAAAAATCCACCTTTGTGACTGACACACTTCCTGGCGCCTGGTGGTGGCGCTATACCCGGGAGTCACAATAGGCACATCGATGCGATCGGAATCTTCAGACGAACAAACACCCTGCATGGCATCACAATAAGATATTTTTTGCCTTAGAAATTAGACACTTCCTGTTTCTCTAAATTCGCCATAAATTCGTCGCCTCGCCATGGCAGAACCGTTCGAGATATCAAAAATCCCTTCGCAATTTAGCAAGTACAATGTCTCGACATCATGATCACCACGTTTGGTGTCAATCCCATGAATCCACTAGGAGGAGTATTTAAAAGTTCAACGAATGCATTTTTTAAACAATCCAAAATAGCCGACTTCCTGTTGGGCGGAGCTTAAATGTTAGAGGGCGAAAGTTGTTCGGGTCGATGAGATCTATATGCGTACCAACTCTCGTACATGTGCGTAAATTTTTGCCCGATCTGTGCATCAATGGTTTTTTTTGCATTACAGGGGGCGCTATAGAGCCCCCGTGCCACGCCCGTGTTCCAGCCTTTGGATTTCTGCGATGACGGACGACTCTGACGTCTGTGCCAATTTTCAAGAGTTTTCGAGTATGTTAAGGCCCCCAAAAAGTCCAAAAGTGTTAAAAAAAAAAAATAAATAAAAAAATAAAATAAAATATAGCTGCAAGCAGCAATGGCGGGCCCTCGCACGTTTTTTTACCGCTACACGGTGCGTTCGAGAAAACGATGCACGGTGGGCAAGGGCATCAAGTGGGTAAATATCAGTGGGCCATTTAATGTTGTTACTGAGCCATTTGGGGACTGTAGGTAAAAGAAACCCCACATTTTAGACAAACGGGGGCGCTAGTGAGCCACTTAAGAGACACGCCTATGTGTGTCCTGTTTGTGCACACTTAACAGCTGACAACTCTGATGTGTGTGCCGACTTTTAGGTTAATCTAAGCACGCCAAGAGTCCTAAATATGCCTGAAATAAATGTACGTTTGGGGCGTTGCCATGGGAACAGCGTTCGAGATATCAAAAATCCCTTCGCAATTTATCATCTACTATGTCTCGGCATCATGTTGACCACTTCTGGTGTCAATCTCATGAATATTCTAGAAGGAGTATTTAAAAGAACATCGGGGTCAACTTAAAGGCTTAAATAAGCCTTAAAAATGAAAGTAAAGTTTGACGCGTTGCCATGGGAACAGCGTTTGAGATATCAAAAATCCCTTCGCAATTTATCATCTACAATGTCTCGGCATCATGTTGACCACTTCTGGTGTCAATCTCATGAATAATCTAGAAGGAGTATTTAAAAGAACATTGGCGTCAACTTAAAGGCTTAAATAAGCCTTTAAAATGAAAGTAAAGTTTGACGCGTTGCCATGGGAACAGCGTTTGAGATATCAAAAATCCCTTCGCAATTTATCATCTACAATGTCTCAGCATTATGTTGACCACTTCTGGAGTCAATCACATTATTTCCTCAGGAGGAGTATTTAAAAGTTTACCGCATGCAGCTGTAAGGTTTAAATATGCCTTAAAAATGAAAGTAAAGTTTGACAGGTTGCCATGGGAACAGCGTTAGAGATATCAAAAATCCCTTCGCAATTTATCATCTACAATGTCTCGGCATCATGTTGACCACTTCTTGTGTCAATCGCATGAAAATCGTAGAAGGAGTATTTAAAAGAACATCGCATGGAACTGTAAGGCTTAAATATGCCTTAAAAATGAAAGTAAAGTTTGACGCGTTGCCATGGGAACAGCGTTTGAGATATCAAAAATCCCTTCGCAATTTATCATCTACAATGTCTTGGCATCGTGTTGACCACTTTTGGTGTGAATCGCATAAACATTCTAGGAGGAGTATTTGAAAGAACATCGCATGGAACTGTCAAAAAAAATCCACCTTTGTGACTGACAGACTTCCTGGCGCCTGGTGGTGGCGCTATACACGGTAGTCACAATAGGCACATCGATGCGATCGGAATCTTCAGACGAACAAACACACCGCGTGTCATCACAATAAGAAATTTTTTGCCTTTGATATTAGACACTTCCTGTTTCTCTGATGTCGCCATAAATTTGTCGCCTCGCCATGGCAGAACCGTTCGAGATATCAAAAATCCCTTCGCAATTTAGCAAGTCCAATGTCTCGACATCATGTTCACCACGTTTGGTGTCAATCCCATGAATCCCCTGGGAGGAGTATATAAAAGTTCACCGCATGCATTTTTTAAACAATCCAAAATAGCCGACTTCCTGTTGGGCGGAGCTTAAATGTTAGAGGGCGAAAGTTGTTCGGGTCGATGAGATCTATAAGCGTACCAATTCTCGTACATGTGCGTACATTTTTGCCCGATCTGTGCATCAATGTTTTTTTTTGCATTACAGGGGGCGCTACAGAGCCCCTGTGCCACGCCCATGTTCCAGCCTTTGGATTTCTGCGATGACGGACGACTCTGACGTCTGTGCCAATTTTCAAGAGTTTTCGAGTATGTTAAGGCCCCCAAAAAGTCCAAAAGTGTTAAAAAAAAAAATAAATAAATAAAAATATAGCTGCAAGCAGCAATGGCGGGCCCTCGCACGTTTTTTTACCGCTACACGGTGCGTCCGAGAAAACGATGCACGGTGGGCAAGGGCATAAAGTGGGTAAATATCAGTGGGCTATTTAATGTTGTTACTGAGCCATTTGGGGACTGTAGGTAAAAGAAACCCCACATTTTAGACAAACGGGGGCGCTAGTGAGCCACTTAAGAGACACGCCTATGTGTGACCTGTTTGTGCACACTTAACAGCCGACAACTCTGATGTGTGTGCCGACTTTTAGGTTAATCTAAGCAGGCCAAGAGCCCTAAATATGCCTGAAATAAATGTAAAGTTTGGGGCGTTGCCATGGGAACAGCTTTCGAGATATCAAAAATCCCTTCGCAATTTATCATCTACAATGTCTCGGCATCATGTTGACCACTTCTGGAGTCAATCGCATGAATATTCTAGAAGGAGTATTTAAAAGAACATCGGCGTCAACTAAAAGGCTTAAATATGCCTTTAAAATGAAAGTAAAGTTTGACGCGTTGCCATCGGAACAGCGTTTGAGATATCAAAAATCCCTTCGCAATTTATCATCTACAATCTCTCGGCTTCATGTTGACCACTTTTGGTGTCAATTGCATGATTTTTCTAGAAGGAGTATTTAAAAGAACATAGCATGGAACTGTCAAAAAAAATCCATCTTTGTGACTGACGCACTTCCTGGCGCCTGGTGGTGGCGCTATACCCGGGAGTCACAATAGGCACATCGATGCGATCGGAATCTTCAGACGAACAAACACCCCGCATGGCATCACAATAAGATAATTTTTGCCTTAGATATTAGACACTTCCTGTTTCTCTGAATTCGCCATAAATTCGTCACCTCGCCATGGCAGAACCATTCGAGATATCAAAAATCCCTTCGCAATTTAGCAAGTACAATGTCTCGGCATCATGATCACCACGTTTGGTGTCACTCCCATGAATCCACTAGGAGGAGTATTTAAAAGTTCAACGCATGCATTTTTTAAACAATCCAAAATAGCCGACTTCCTGTTGGGCGGAGCTTAAATCTTAGAGTGCGAAAGTTGTTCGGGTCGATGAGATCTATATGCGTACCAACTCTCGTACATGTGCGCACATTTTTGCCTGATCTGTGCATCAATGTTTTTTTTTGCATTACAGGGGGCGCTATAGAGCCCCCGTGCCACGCCCGTGTTCCAGCCTTTGGATTTCTGCGATGACGAGCGACTCTGACGTCTGTGCCAATTTTCAAGAGTTTTCGAGTATGTTAAGGCTCCCAAAAAGTCCAAAAGTGTTAAAAAAAAAAAAAAAAAAAAAAAAAATAATAAAAATAATAATCCGAGCAAAAACAATAGGGCTTCGCACCTACGGTGCAGGCCATTCTGGCCTGCTCCTCGGTGCTCGGGCCCTAAATATAGCTGCAAGCAGCAATGGCGGGCCCTCGCACGTTTTTTTACCGCTACACGGTGCGTCCGAGAAAACGATGCACGGTGGGCAAGGGCATCAAGTGGGTAAATATCAGTGGGTTATTTAATGTTGTTACTGAGCCATTTGGGGACTGTAGGTAAAGGAAACCCCACATTTTAGACAAATGGGGGCGCTAGTGAGCCACTTAAGAGACACGCCTATGTCTGACCTGTTTGTGCACACTTAACAGCTGACAACTCTGATGTGTGTGCTGACTTTTAGGTTAATATAAGCACGCCAAGAGCCCTAAATATGCCTGAAATAAAAGTAAAGTTTGGGGCGTTGCCATGGGAACAGCTTTTGAGATATCAAAAATCCCTTCGCAATTTATCATCTACAATATCTCGGCATCAGGTAGACCACTTCTGGAGTCAATCGCATGAATATTCTAGAAGGAGTATTTAAAAGAACATCGACGTCAACTGAAAAGCTTAAATATGCCTTTAAAATGAAAGTAAACTCTGAAGCGTTGCCATGGGAACAGCGTTTGAGATATCAAAAATCCCTTCGCAATTTATCATCTACAATGTTTCGGCATCATGTTGACCACTTTTGGTGTCAATTGCATGATTATTCTAGAAGGAGTATATAAAAGTTCACTGCATGCAACTGTAAGGCTTAAATATGCGTTAAAAATGAAAGTAAAGTTTGACACGTTGCCATGGGAACAGCGTTCGAGATATCAAAAATCCCTTCGCAATTTATCATCTACTATGCCTCAGCATCATGTTGACCACTTTTGGTGTCAATCGCATGAATATCCTAGAAGGAGTATTTAAAAGAACATCGGCGTCAACTGAAAGGCTTAAATATGCCTATAAAATTAAAGTAAACTTTGACAGGTTGCCATGGGAACAGCATTTGAGATATCAAAAATCCCTTCGCAATTTATTATCTACAATGTCTCGGAATCATGTTGACCACTTCTTGTGTCAATCGCATGAATATCCTAGAAGGAGTATTTAAAAGAACATCGGATGGAACTGTTAAAAAATTCACCTTTGTGATTGACACACTTCCTGGCGCCTGGTGGTGGCGCTATACCCGGGAGTCACAATAGGCACATCGATGCGATCGGAATCTTCAGACGAACAAACACTTCGCGTGTCATTACAATAAGACATTTTTTGCCTTAGATATTAGACACTTCCTGTTTCTGTGATTTCGCCACAACTTTGTCGCCTCACCATGGCAGAACCGTTCGAGATATCAAAAATCCCTTCGCAATATAGCAAGAACAATGTCTCGACATCATGTTCACCACGTTTGGTGTCAATCCCATGAATCCCCTGGGAGGAGTATTTAAAAGTTCACCGCATGCATTTTTTAAACAATCCAAAATAGCCGACTTCCTGTTGGGCGGAGCTAAAATGTTAGAGTGCAAAAGTTGTTCGGGTCGATGAGATCTATATGCGTACCAACTTTCGTACGTGTGCATACATGTTTGCCCGATCTGTGCCCCAATGTTTGTTTTTGCATTACAGGGGGCGCTACAGAGCTCCCTTGCCACGCCCGTATTCCAGCCTTTGCATGAGCCTAGTGGCACGCGACTCTGACGTGTGTGCCAAATTCCAAGACTTTTCGAGTATGTTAAGGCTCCCAAATTAGCTCAAGTGTTGAAAAAAAAAAAAATAATAAAAAAAAAAAAAATAATAATCCGAGCAAAAACAATAGGGCTTCGCACCTTTCGGTGCAGGCCATTCTGGCCTGCTCCTCGGTGCTCGAGCCCTAAATATAGCTGCAAGCAGCAATGGCGGGCCCTCGCACGTTTTTTTACCGCTACACGGTGCGTCCGAGAAAACGATGCACGGTGGGCAAGGGCATCAAGTGGGTAAATATCAGTGGGCTATTTAATGTTGTTACTGAGCCATTTGGGGACTGTAGGTAAAAGAAACCCCACATTTTAGACAAACAGGGGCGCTAGTGAGCCACTTAAGAGACACGCCTATATCTGACCTTTTTGTGCACACTTAACAGCCGACAACTCTGATGTGTGTGCCGACTTTAAGGTTAATCTAAGCACGCCAAGAGCCTTAAATATGCCTGAAATAAAAGTAAAGTTTGCGGCGTTGCCATGGGAACAGCGTTCGAGATATCAAAAATCCCTTCGCAATTTATCATCTACAATGTCTCGGCATCATGTTGACCACTTCTGGTGTTAATCGCATGAATATCCTAGAAGGAGTATTTAAAGGAACATTGGCGTTAACTGAAAGGCTTAAATATGCCTTTAAAATGAAAGTAAACTTTGACGCGTTGCCATGGGAACAGCGTTTGAGATATCAAAAATCCCTTCACCATTTATCATCTACAATATCTCGGCTTCATGTTGACCACTTTTGGTGTCAATTGCATGATTATTCTAGAAGGAGTATATAAAAGTTCACTGCATGCAACTGTAAGGCTTAAATATGCCTTCAAAAAAAAGTAAAAAGTTTGACACGTTGCCATGGGAACAGCGTTCGAGATATCAAAAATCCCTTCGCAATTTATCATCTACAATGTCTTGGCATCATGTTGACCACTTCTCATGTCAATCGCATGAAAATTCTAGAAGGAGTATTTAAAAGAACATCGGCGTCAACTGAAAGGCTTAAATATGCCTTTAATATGAAAGTAAAGTTTGACGCGTTGCCATGGGAACAGCGTTTGAGATATCAAAAATCCCTTCGCAATTTATCATCTACAATGTCTTGGCATCATAATCACCACGTTTGGTGTCAATCGCATGAATATCCTAGAAGGAATATTTTAAAGAACATCGGCATCAACTGAAAGGCTTAAATATGCCTTCAAACTGAAAGTAAAAAGTTTGACACGTTGCCATGGGAACAGCGTTCGAGATATCAAAAATCCCTTCGCAATTTATCATCTACAATGTCTTGGCATCATGTTGACCACTTCTGATGTCAATCGCATGAAAATTCTAGAAGGAGTATTTAAAAGAACATCGGCGTCAACTGAAAGGCTTAAATATGCCTTAAAAATGAAAGTAAAGTTTGACAGGTTGCCATGGGAACAGCGTTTGAGATATCAAAAATCCCTTCGCAATTTATCATCTACAATGTCTTGGCATCATGTTGACCACTTCTCGTGTCAATTGCATGAAAATCCTAGGAGGAGTATTTAAAAGAACATCGAATGGAACTGTCAAAAAAATCCACCTTTGTGACTGACACACTTCCTGGCGCCTGGTGGTGGCGCTATACCCGGGAGTCACAATAGGCACATCGATGCGATCGGAATCTTCAGACGAACAAACACCCCACGTGTCATCATAATAAGACATTTTTTGCTTTAGATATTAGACACTTCCTGTTTCTCTGATGTCGCCATAAATTTGTCGCCTCGCCATGGCAGAACCGTTTGAGATATCAAAAATCCCTTCGCAATTTAGCAAGTCCAATGTCTCGACATCATGTTCACCACGTTTGGTGTCAATCCCATGAATCCTCTAGGAGGAGTATTTAAAAGTTCAACGCATGCATTTTTTAAACAATCCAAAATAGCCGACTTCCTGTTAGGCGGAGCTTAAATGTTAGAGGGCGAAAGTTGTTTGGGTCGATGAGATCTATAAGCGTACCAAGTCTCGTACATGTGTGTAAATTTTTGCCCGATCTGTGCACCAATGTTTGTTTTTGTATTACAGGGGGCGCTACAGAGCCCCCTTGCCACGCCCGAGTTCCAGCCTTTGCCGGGTCCTAATGGCCGACGACTCTGACATCTCTGCCAATTTTCAAGAGTTTTTGAGTATGTTAAGGCCCCCAAATTGGCCCGAAACGTAAAAAAAAAAAAAAAAAAAAAAAAAAAAAAATAATAAATCCGAGCAAAAACAATAGGGCTTCGCACCATTCGGTGCAGGCCATTCTGGCCTGCTCCTCGGTGCTCGGGCCCTAATAATAATAAAAATAAATATAGCTGCAAGCAGCAATGGCGGGCCCTCGCACGTTTTTTTACCGCTACACGGTGCCTCCGAGAAAACGATGCACGGCGGGCAAGGGCATCAAGTGGGTAAATATGAGTGGACTATTTCATGTTGCTACTGACCCATTTAGGTACAGTAGGCAAAAGAAACACCATATTTTAGACAAACGGGGGCGCTAGTCAGCCACTAAATAGACACGCCTTTATCTGACGTTTTTGTCAACACTTAACAGCCGAAAACTCTGATGTGTGTGCCAAATTTAAAGTTCAACTAAGCACGCCAAGAGCCTTAAACATGCCTGAAATTAAAGTAACATTTGACGCGTTGCCATGGGAACAGCGTTCGAGATGTCAAAAATTCCTTCACAATTTATCATCTACAATGTCTCGGCATCATGTTGACCACTTCTGGTGTCAATCGCATGAATCCCATACGAGGAGTATTTAAAGGTTCACAGAAAGTAACTGCCAGCGTTAAATATGTGTTAAAATGAAAGTAAAGTTTGACACGTTGCCATGGGAACAGAATTTAAGATATCAAAAATCCCTTCGCAATTTAGCGTCTACAATGTCTCAGCATCATGTACACCACTTCTGGAGTCAATCGCATGAATATTCTGGAAGGAGTATTTAAAAGAACATCGGCGTCAACTGAAAGGCTTAAATATGCCTTTAAAATGAAAGTAAAGTCTGACGCATTGCCATGGGAACAACGTTTGAGATATCAAAAATCCCTTCGCAATTTATCATCTACAATGTCTCAGCATCATGTTGACAACTTCTGGAGTCAATCGCATGAAAATCCTAGAAGGAGTATTTAAAAGAGCATCGCATGGAACTGTAAGGCTTAAATATGCCTTTAAAATGAAAGTAAAGTTTGACAGGTTACCATGGGAACAGCGTTCGAGATATCAAAAATCTCTTCGCAATTTATCATCTACAATGTCTCAGCATTATGTTGACCACTTCTGGAGTCAATCACATTATTTCCCCAGGAGGAGTATTTAAAAGTTTACTGCATGCAGCTGTAAGGTTTAAATATGCCTTAAAAATGAAAGTAAAGTTTGACAGGTTGCCATGGGAACAGCGTTCGAGATATCAAAAATCCCTTCGCAATTTATCATCTACAATGTCTTGGCATCATGTTGACCACTTTTGGTGTCAATCGCATAAACATTGTAGGAGGAGTATTTAAAAGAACATCGCATGGAACTGTCAAAAAAAATCCACCTTTGTGACTGACACACTTCCTGGCGCCTGGTGGTGGCGCTATACCCGGGAGTCACAATAGGCACATCGATGCGATCGGAATCTTCAGACGAACAAACACACCGCGTGTCATCACAATAAGAATTTTTTTGCCTTTGATATTAGACACTTCCTGTTTCTCTGATGTCGCCATAAATTTGTCGCCTCGCCATGGCAGAACCGTTCGAGATATCAAAAATCCCTTCGCAATTTAGCAAGTCCAATGTCTCGACATCATGTTCACCACGTTTGGTGTCAATCCCATGAATCCCCTGGGAGGAGTATATAAAAGTTCACTGCATGCATTTTTTAAACAATCAAAAATAGCCGACTTCCTGTTGGGCGGAGCTTAAATGTTAGAGGGCGAAAGTTGTTCGGGTCGATGAGATCTATAAGCGTACCAATTCTCGTACATGTGCGTGAATTTTTGCCCGATCTGTGCATCAATGTTTTTTTTTGCATTACAGGGGGCGCTACAGAGCCCCCGTGCCACGCCCGTGTTCCAGCCTTTGGATTTCTGCGATGACGGACGACTCTGACGTCTGTGCCAATTTTCAAGAGTTTTCGAGTATGTTAAGGCCCCCAAAAAGTCCAAAAGTGTTAAAAAAAATAAAAAAAAAAATAAAAAATAAAAAAATAAAAAAAAAATATAGCTGCAAGCAGCAATGGCGGGCCCTCGCACGTTTTTTTACCGTTACACGGTGCGTCCGAGAAAACGATGCACGGTGGGCAAGGGCATCAAGTGGGTAAATATCAGTGGGCTATTTAATGTTGTTACTGAGCCATTTGGGGACTGTAGCTAAAAGAAACCCCACATTTTAGACAAACGGGGGCACTAGTGAGCTACTTAAGAGACACGCCTTTATCTGACCTTTTTGTGCACACTTAACAGCCGACAACTCTGATGTGTGTGCCAACTTTAAGGTTAATCTAAGCGCATCAGGAGCCTTAAATATGCCTGAAATAAAAGTAAAGTTTGCAGCGTTGCCATGAGAACAGCGTTCGAGATATCAAAAATCCCTTGGCAATTTATCATCTACAATGTCTCGGCATCATGTTGACAACTTCTGGAGTCAACCGCATGAATATTCTAGAAGGAGTATTTAAAAGAACATCGGCGTCAACTGAAAGGCTTCAATATGCCTTTAAAATGAAAGTAAAGTTTGACGCGTTGCCATGGGAACAGCGTTTGAGATATCAAAAATCCCTTCACAATTTATCATCTACAATGTCTCGGCATCATGTAGACCACTTCTGGTGTCAATCGCATGCATATTCTAGAAGGAGTATTTTAAAGAACATCGGCGTCAACTGAAAGGCTTAAATATGCCTTTAAAATGAAAGTAAAGTTTGACACGTTGCCATGGGAACAGCCTTTGAGATTTCAAAAATCCCTTCGCAATTTATCATCTACAATGTCTCAGCATTATGTTGACCACTTCTGGAGTCAATCACATTATTTACTCAGGAGGAGTATTTAAAAGTTTACCGCGTGCAGCTGTAAGGTTTAAATATGCCTTAAAAATGAAAGTAAAATTTTGACAGGTTGCCATGGGAACAGCGTTTGAGATATCAAAAATCCCTTCGCAATTTATCATCTACAATGTCTTGGCATCATGTTGACCACTTCTCGTGTCAATCGCATGAAAATCCTAGGAGGAGTATTTAAAGGAACATCGCATGATACTGTCAAAAAAATCCACCTTTATGACTGACACACTTCCTGGCACCTGGTGGTGGCGCTATACACGAGACTCACAATAGGCACATCGATGCGATCGGAATCTTCAGACGAACAAACACCCCGCGTGTCATCACAATAAGACATTTTTTGCCTTAGATATTAGACACTTCCTGTTTCTCTGAATTCGCCATAAATTTGTCGCCTCGCCATGGCAGAACCGTTCGAGATATCAAAAATCCCTTCGCAATTTAGCAAGTCCAATGTCTCGACATCATGTTCACCACGTTTGGTGTCAATCCCATGAATCCTCTAGGAGGAGTATTTAAAAGTTCAACGCATGCATTTTTTAAACAATCCAAAATAGCCGACTTCCTGTTGGGCGGAGCTTAAATGTTAGGGGCGAAAGTTGTTCGGGTCGATGAGTTCTATATGCGTACCAACTCTCGTACATGTGCGTAAATTTTTGCCCGATCTGTGCCCCAATGTTTGTTTTTGCATTACAGGGGGCGCTACAGAGCCCCCTTGCCACGCCCGAGTTCCAGCCTTTGCCGGGTCCTAATGGCCAACGACTCTGACATCTCTGCCAATTTTCAAGAGTTTTTGAGTATGTTAAGGCCCCCAAATTGCCCCGAAACGTAAAAAAAAAATAAAAAAAAATAAATAAATAATAAATCCGAGCAAAAACAATAGGGCTTCGCACCTTTCGGTGCAGGCCATTCTGGCCTGCTCCTCGGTGCTCGGGCCCTAAAAATTCTAACAAAACCAATAGGGCTTCGCACCTTTCGGTGCAGGCCATTCTGGCCTGCTCCTCGGTGCTCGAGCCCTAATAAATCCGAGCAAAAACAATAGGGCTTCGCACCTACGGTGCAGGCCATTCTGGCCTGCTCCTCGGTGCTCGAGCCCTAAATATAGCTGCAAGCAGCAATGGCGGGCCCTCGCGCGTTTTTTTACCGCTACACGGTGCGTCCGAGAAAACGATGCACGGTGGGCAAGGGCCTCAAGTGGGTAAATATCAGTGGGCTATTTAATGTTGTTACTGAGCAATTTGGGGACTGTAGGTAAAAGAAACTCCACATTTTAGACAAACGGGGCAAATATGCCTTTAAAATGAAAGTAAACTTTGACGCGTTGCCATAGGAACAGCGTTTGAGATATCAGAAATCCCTTCGCAATTTATCATCTACAATATCTCGGCTTCATGTTGACCACTTTTGGTGTCAATTGCATGATTATTCTAGAAGGAGTATATAAAAGTTCACTGCATGCAACTGTAAGGCTTAAATATGCCTTTAAAATGAAAGTAAAGTTTGAGACGTTGCCATGGGAACAGCGTTTGAGATATCAAAAATCCCTTCACAATGTATCATCTACTATGCCTCAGCATCATGTTGACCACTTTTTGACATTTTTTGCTTTAGATATTAGACACTTCCTGTTTCATTGAATTCGCCATAAATTTGTCGCCTCGTCATGGCAACACCGTTTGAGATATCAAAAATCCCTTCGCAATTTAGCAAGTCCAATGTCTCAGCATCATGTTCACCACATTTGGTGTCAATCGTATGAATTCCCTAGGAGAAGTATTTAAAAGTTCATGACTGACACACTTCCTGGCGCCTGGTGGTGGCGCTATACCCGGGAGTCACAATAGGCACATCGATGCGATCGGAATCTTCAGACGAACAAACACCCCGCATGGCATCACAATAAGACATTTTTTACCTTAGATATTAAACACTTCCTGTTTCTCTGATTTCGCCACAACTTTGTCGCCTCGCCATGGCAGAACCGTTCGAGATATCAAAAATCCCTTCGCAATTTAGCAAGTACAATGTCTCGACATCATGATCACCACATTTGGTGTCAATCCCATGAATCCTCTAGGAGGAGTATTTAAAAGTTCAACGCATGCATTTTTTAAACAATCCAAAATAGCCGACTTCCTGTTGGGCGGAGCTTAAATGTTAGAGGGTGAAAGTTGTTCGGGTCGATGAGATCTATATGCGTACCAACTCCCGTACATGTGGGTACATGTTTGTCCGATCTGTGCACCAATGTTTTTTTTGCATTACAGGGGGCGCTACAGAGCCCCTTTGCTACGCCCGTGATCCAGCCTTTGCCCGTTCACAATGACAGACTACTCTGACGTCTGTGCCAAATTTCAAGAGTTTTCGAGTATGTTAAGGCACCCAAAGTGCCCAAAACTGTTAAAAAAAAAAAAAAAAAAAAAATATATAGCTGCAAGCAGCAATGGCGGGCCCTCGCACGTTTTTTTACCACTACACGGTGCGTCCGAGAAATCGATGCACGGTGGGCAAGGGCATCAAGTGGGTAAATATCAGTGGGCTATTTAATGTTGTTACTGAGCCATTTGGGGACTGTAGGTAGAAGAAACCCCACATTTTAGACAAACGGGGGCGCTAGTGAGCCACTTAAGAGACACGCCTATGTGTGACCTGTTTGTGCACACTTAACAGCTGACAACTCTGATGTGTGTGCCGACTTTTAGGTTAATCTAAGCAGGCCAAGAGCCCTAAATATGCCTGAAATAAATGTAAAGTTTGGGGCGTTGCCATGGGAACAGCTTTCGAGATATCAAAAATCCCTTCGCAATTTATCATCTACAATGTCTCTGCATCATGTTGACCACTTTTGGTTTCAATCTCATGAATATTCTAGAAGGAGTATTTAAAAGAACATCGGCGTCAACTGAAAGGCTTAAATATGCCTTTAAAATGAAAGTAAAATCTGACGCGTTGCCATGGGAACAGCGTTTGAGATATCAAAAATCCCTTCGCAATTTATCATCTACAATGTCTCAGCATCATGTTGACAACTTCTGGTGTGAATCACATTATTTCCTCAGGAGGAGTATTTAAAAGTTTACTGCATGCAGATGTAAGGTTTAAATATGCCTTTAAAATTAAAGTAAAGTTTGATAGGTTGCCATGGGAACAGCGTTCGAGATATCAAAAATCCCTTCGCAATTTATCATCTACAATGTCTCAGCATCATGTTGACAACTTCTGGTGTGAATCGCATTATTTCCCTAGAAGGAGTATTTAAAAGAACATTGCATGCGACTGTCAGGCTAAAATAAGCCTTTAAAATGAAAGTAAAAAGTTTGAGGCGTTGCCATGGGAACAGCGTTTGACATATCAAAAATTCCTTCGCAATTTATCCTCTACAATGTCTAAGCATCATGTAGACCACTTCTGGAGTCAATCGCATGAATATTCTAGGAGGAGTATTTAAAAGAACATCGGCGTCAACTAAGAGGCTTAAATATGCCTTTAAAATGAAAGTAAAGTTTGACGCGTTGCCATCGGAACAGCGTTTGAGATATCAAAAATCCCTTCGCAATTTATCATCTACAATCTCTCGGCTTCATGTTGACCACTTTTGATGTCAATTGCATGATTTTTCTAGAAGGAGTATTTAAAAGAACATAGCATGGAACTGTCAAAAAAAAATCCAGCTTTGTGACTGACGCACTTCCTGGCGCCTGGTGGTGGCGCTATACCCGGGAGTCACAATAGGCACATCGATGCGATCGGAATCTTCAGACGAACAAACAACCCGCATGGCATCACAATAAGATATTTTTTGCCTTAGATATTAGACACTTCCTGTTTCTCTAAATTCGCCATAAATTCGTCACCTCGCCATTGCAGAACCATTTGAGATATCAAAAATCCCTTCGCAATTTAGCAAGTACAATGTCTCGGCATCATGATCACCACGTTTGGTGTCAATCCCATGAATCCACTAGGAGGAGTATTTAAAAGTTCAACGCATGCATTTTTTAAACAGTCCAAAATAGCCGACTTCCTGTTGGGCGGAGCTTAAATGTTAGAGGGCGAAAGTTGTTCGGGTCGATGAGATCTATAAGCGTACCAATTCTCGTACATGTGCGTACATTTTTGCCTGATCTGTGCATCAATGTTTTTTTTGCATTACAGGGGGCGCTATAGAGCCCCCGTGCCACGCCCGTGTTCCAGCCTTTGGATTTCTGCGATGACGGACGACTCTGACGTCTGTGCCAAATTACAAGAGTTTTCGAGTATGTTAAGGCACCCAAAACGTCCAAAAGTGTAAAAAAAATAAATAAATAAATAAAATATAGCTGCAAGCAGCAATGGCGGGCCCTCGCACGTTTTTTTACCGCTACACGATGCGTCCGAGAAAACGATGCACGGCGGGCAAGGGCATCAAGTGGGTAAACATCAGTGGGCTATTTAATGTTGTTACTGAGCCATTTGGGGACTGTAGCTAAAAGAAAAAACCCACATTTTAGACAAACGGGGGCGCTAGTGAGCCACTTAAGAGACACGCCTTTGCCTGACCTATTTGTCCACTCTGAACAGCCGACAACTCTGATGTGTGTGCCAACGTTTGGGTTAATCTAAGCACGCCAAGAGTCCTAAATATGCCTGAAATAAATGTAAAGTTTGGGGCGTTGCCATGGGAACAGCGTTCGAGTTACAAAAATCCCTTCGCAATTTATCATCTACTATGTCTCGGCATCATGTTGACCGCTTTTGGTGTCAATCTCATGAAAATCCTAGAAGAAGTATTTTAAAGTTTCCTGCATGCAACAGAAAGGCTTAAATATGCCTTTAAAATGAAAGTAAAGTTTAACGCGTTGCCATGGGAACAGCGTTTGAGATATCAAAAATCCCTTCGCATTTTATCATCTACAATGTCTTGGCATCATGTTGACCACTTCTGGTGTCAATCTCATGAAAATCCTAGAAGGAGTATTTAAAAGTTTCCTGCATGCAACAGAAAGGCTTAAATATGCCTTTAAAATGAAAGTAAAGTTTGACGCGTTGCCATGGGAACAGCGTTTGAGATATCAAAAATCCCTTCGCAATTTATCATCTACAATGTCTCGGCATCATGTTGACCACTTCTGGTGTCAATCTCATGAAAATCCTAGAAGGAGTATTTAAAGGAACATCGGCATCAACTGAAAGGCTTAAATATGCCTTTAAAATGAAAGTAAACTTTGACGCGTTGCCATGGGAACAGCGTTTGAGATATCAAAAATCCCTTCACAATTTATCATCTACAATATCTCGGCTTCATGTTGACCACTTTTGGTGTCAATTGCATGATTTTTCTAGAAGGAGTATTTAAAAGAACATAGCATGGAACTGTCAAAAAAAATCCAGCTTTGTGACTGACGCACTTTTTGGCGCCTGGTGGTGGCGCTATACCCGGGAGTCACAATAGGCACATCAATGCGATCGGAATCTTCAGACGAACAAACACCCCGCATGGCATCACAATAAGATATTTTTTGCCTTAGATATTAGACACTTCCTGTTTCTCTGAATTCGCCATAAATTCGTCGCCTCGCCATGGCAGAACCGTTCGAGATATCAAAAATCCCTTCGCAATTTAGACAGAACAATGTCCCGGCATCATGATCACCACGTTTGGTGTCAATCCCATGAATCCACTAGGAGGAGTATTTAAAAGTTCAACGCATGCATTGTTTAAACAATCCAAAATAGCCGACTTCCTGTTGGGCGGAGCTTAAATGTTAGAGGGCGAAAGTTGTTCGGGTCGATGGGATCTATATGCGTACCAATTCTCGTACATGTGCGCTCATTTTTGTCCGATCTGTGCATCAAAGGTTTTTTTTGCATTACAGGGGGCGCTGTAGAGCCCCCGTGCCACGCCCGTGTTCCAGCCTTTGGATTTCTGCGATGACGGACGACTCTGACGTCTGTGCCAATTTTCAAGAGTTTTCGAGTATGTTAAGGCCCCCAAAAAGTCCAAAAGTGTTAAAAAAAAAAAAAAAAAAAATAATAATAATAATAATAAATATAGCTGCAAGCAGCAATGGCGGGCCCTCGCACGTTTTTTTTACCGCTACACGGTGCGTCCGAGAAAACGATGCACGGTGGGCAAGGGCATCAAGTGGGTAAATATCAGTGGGCTATTTAATGTTGTTACTGAGCCATTTGGGGACTGTAGGTAAAAGAAACCCCACATTTTAGACAAACGGGGGCGCTAGTGAGCCACTTAAGAGACACGCCTATGTGTGACCTGTTTGTGCACACTTAACAGCCGACAACTCTGATGTGTGTGCCGACTTTTAGGTTAATCTAAGCACGCCAAGAGTCCTAAATATGCCTGAAATAAATGTAAGTTTGGGGCGTTGCCATGGGAACAGCGTTCGAGATATCAAAAATCCCTTCGCAATTTATCATCTACTATGTCTCGGCATCATGTTGACCACTTCTGGTGTCAATCTCATGAATATTCTAGAAGGAGTATTTAAAAGAACATCGGCGTCAACTTAAAGGCTTAAATAAGCCTTAAAATGAAAGTAAAGTTTGACGTGTTGCCATGGGAACAGCGTTTGAGATATCAAAAATCCCTTCGCAATTTATCATCTACAATGTCTCGGCATCATGTTGACCACTTCTGGTGTCAATCTCATGAATATTCTAGAAGGAGTATTTAAAAGAACATTGGCGTCAACTTAAAGGCTTAAATAAGCCTTTAAAATGAAAGTAAAGTTTGACGTGTTGCCATGGGAACAGCGTTTGAGATATCAAAAATCCCTTCGCAATTTATCATCTACAATGTCTCGGCATCATGTTGACCACTTCTGGTGTCAATCTCATGAATATTCTAGAAGGAGTATTTAAAAGAACATCGGCGTCAACTTAAAGGCTTAAATAAGCCTTAAAATGAAAGTAAAGTTTGACGTGTTGCCATGGGAACAGCGTTTGAGATATCAAAAATCCCTTCGCAATTTATCATCTACAATGTCTCGGCATCATGTTGACCACTTCTGGTGTCAATCTCATGAATATTCTAGAAGGAGTATTTAAAAGAACATTGGCGTCAACTTAAAGGCTTAAATAAGCCTTTAAAATGAAAGTAAAGTTTGACGCGTTGCCATGGGAACAGCGTTTGAGATATCAAAAATCCCTTCGCAATTTATCATCTACAATGTCTCAGCATTATGTTGACCACTTCTGGAGTCAATCACATTATTTCCTCAGGAGAAGTATTTAAAAGTTTACCGCATGCAGCTGTAAGGTTTAAATATGCCTTAAAAATGAAAGTAAAGTTTGACAGGTTGCCATGGGAACAGCGTTAGAGATATCAAAAATCCCTTCGCAATTTATCATCTACAATGTCTTGGCATCATGTTGACCACTTTTGGTGTGAATCGCATAAACATTCTAGGAGGAGTATTTAAAAGAACATCGCATGGAACTGTCAAAAAAAATCCACCTTTGTGACTGACAGACTTCCTGGCGCCTGGTGGTGGCGCTATACCCGGTAGTCACAATAGGCACATCGATGCGATCGGAATCTTCAGACGAACAAACACCCCGTGTGTCATCACAATAAGACATTTTTTGCCCTAGATATTAGACACTTCCTGTTTCTCTGATTTCGCCACAACTTTGTCGCCTCGCCATGGCAGAACCGTTCGAGATATCAAAAATCCCTTCGCAATTTAGCAAGTCCAATGTCTCGACATCATGTTCACCACGTTTGGTGTCAATCGCATGAATCCCCTGGGAGGAGTATATAAAAGTTCAACGCATGCATTTTTTAAACAATCCAAAATAGCCGACTTCCTGTTGGGCGGAGCTTAAATGTTAGAGGGCGAAAGTTGTTCGGGTCGATGAGATCTATAAGCGTACCAAGTCTCGTACATGTGCGTACATTTTTGCCCGATCTGTGCATCAATGTTTTTTTTTGCATTACAGGGGGCGCTACAGAGCCCCTGTGCCACGCCCGTGTTCCAGCCTTTGGATTTCTGCGATGACGGACGACTCTGACGTCTGTGCCAATTTTCAAGAGTTTTCGAGTATGTTAAGGCCCCCAAAAAGTCCAAAAGTGTTAAAAAAAAAATAAAAAAAAAAATAAAAATAAATAATAATAAAAAATATAGCTGCAAGCAGCAATGGCGGGCCCTCGCACGTTTTTTTACCGCTACACGATGCGTCCGAGAAAACGATGCACGGTGGGCAAGGGCATCAAGTGGGTAAACATCAGTGGGCTATTTAATGTTGTTACTGAGCCATTTGGGGACTGTAGGTAAAAGACAAACCCCACATTTTAGACAAACGGGGGCGCTAGTGAGCCACTAAAGAGACACGCCTTTGTCTGACCTATTTGTCCACTCTGAACAGCCGACAACTCTGATGTGTGTGCCAATGTTTAGGTTAATCTAAGCACGCCAAGAATTCCTAAATATGCCTGAAATAAAAGTAAAGTTTGGGGCGTTGCCATGGGAACAGCGTACGAGATATCAAAAATCCCTTCACAAATTATCATCTACAATGTCTCGGCATCATGTTGACCACTTCTGGAGTCAATCACATTATTTCCTCAGGAGGAGTATTTAAAAATTTACCGCATGCAGCTGTAAGGTTTAAATATGCCTTAAAAATGAAAGTAAAGTTTGACAGGTTGTCATGGGAACAGCGTTTGAAATATCAAGAATCCCTTCGCAATTTATCATCTACAATATCTCGGCTTCATGTTGACCACTTTTGGTGTCAATTGCATGATTATTCTAGAAGGAGTATATAAAAGTTCACTGCATGCAACTGTAAGGCTTAAATATGCTGGAAAATGAAAGTAAAGTTTGACACGTTGCCATGGGAACAGCGTTTGAGATATCAAAAATCCCTTCGCAATTTATCATCTACAATGTCTCGCCATCATGTTGTCCACTTCTGGTGTTAATCGCATGAATATCCTAGAAGGAGTATATTAAAGGAACATCGGCGTCAACTAAAAGGCTTAAATATGCCTTTAAAATGAAAGTAAAGTTTGACGCGTTGCCATGGGAACAGCGTTTAAGATATCAAAAATCCCTTCGCAATTTATCATCTACAATGTCTCGGCATCATGTTGACCACTTTTGGTGTCAATTGCATGAATATCCTAGAAGGAGTATTTAAAGGAACATCGGCGTCAACCGAAAGGCTTAAATATGCCTTTAAAATGAAAGTAAACTTTGACGCGTTGCCATGGGAACAGCGTTTGAGATATCAAAAATCCCTTCGCAATTTATCATCTACAATCTCTCGGCTTCATGTTCACCACTTTTGGTGTCAATTGCATGAATTTTCTAGAAGGAGTATTTAAAAGAACATAGCATGGAATTGTCAAAAAAATCCAGCTTTGCGACTGACACACTTCCTGGCGCCTGGTGGTGGCGCTATACCCGGGAGTCACAATAGGCACATCGATGCGATCGGAATCTTCAGACGAACAAACACCCTGCATGGCATCACAATAAGATATTTTTTGCCTTAGAAATTAGACACTTCCTGTTTCTCTAAATTCGCCATAAATTCATCGCCTCGCCATGGCAGAACCGTTCGAGATATCAAAAATCCCTTCGCAATTTAGCAAGTACAATGTCTGGACATCATGATCACCACGTTTGGTGTCAATCCCATGAATCCACTAGGAGGAGTATTTAAAAGTTCAACGAATGCATTTTTGAAACAATCCAAAATAGCCGACTTCCTGTTGGGCGGAGCTTAAATGTTAGAGGGCGAAAGTTGTTCGGGTCGATGAGATCTATATGCGTACCAACTCTCGTACATGTGCGTAAATTTTTGCCCGATCTGTGCATCAATGTTTTTTTTTGCATTACAGGGGGCGCTATAGAGCCCCCGTGCCACGCCCGTGTTCCAGCCTTTGGATTTCTGCGATGACGGACGACTCTGACATCTGTGCCAATTTTCAAGAGTTTTCGAGTATGTTAAGGCCCCCAAAAAGTCCAAAAGTGTTAAAAAAAAAAAAAAAAAAAAAAAATAATAATAAAAATAATAATCCGAGCAAAAACAATAGGGCTTCGCACCTACGGTGCAGGCCATTCTGGCCTGCTCCTCGGTGCTCGGGCCCTAATAATAAATCCGAGCAAAAACAATAGGGCTTCGCACCTACGGTGCAGGCCATTCTGGCCTGCTCCTCGGTGCTCGAGCCCTAATAAATATAGCTGCAAGCAGCGATGGCGGGCCCTCGCACGTTTGTTTACCGCTACCCGGTGCCTCCGAGAAAACGATGCACGGTGGGCATGTGCATCAAGTGGGTATATATCAGTGTACTCTTTCATGTTGCTACTGACCCATTTAGGTACAGTAGGTAAAAGAAACCCCATATTTTAGACAAACGGGGGCGCTAGTCAGTCACTAAATAGACACGCCTTTATCTGACGTTTTTGTCAACACTTAACAGCCGACAAATCAGATGTGTGTGCCAAATTAAACTTAATCTACGCTGCCAAGAGCCTGAAATATGCCTGAAATAAAAGTAAGTTTGACGCGTTGCCATGGGAACAGCGTTCGATATGTCAAAAATTCCTTTGCGATTTAACATCTTCAATGTCTCAGCATCATGTTGACCACTTCTGGTGTCAATCGCATGAATCCCATACGAGGAGTATTCAAAAGTTCACAGCATGTAACTGTCAGCCTTAAATATGCTGGAAAATGAAAGCAAAGTTTGACGCGTTGCCATGGGAACAACGTTTGAGATATCAAAAATCCCTTCGCAATTTATCATCTACAATGTCTCAGCATCATGTTGACAACTTCTGGAGTCAATTGCATGAAAATCCTAGAAGGAGTATTTAAAAGAGCATCGCATGGAACTGTAAGGCTTAAATATGCCTTTAAAATGAAAGTAAAGTTTGACAGGTTTCTCTGATTTCACCATAAATTTGTCGGCTCGCCATGGCAGAACCGTTCGAGATATCAAAAATCCCTTCGCAATTTAGCAAGTACAATGTCTCGGCATCATGATCACCACGTTTGGTGTCATTTGCATGAATCCCCTAGGAGGAGTATTTAAAAGTACACCGCATGCATTTTTTAAACAATCCAAAATAGCCGACTTCCTGTTGGGCGGAGCTTAAATGTTAGAGTGCGAAAGTTGTTCGGGTTGATGAGAACTAAATGCGTACCAACTCTCGTACATGTGCGTACATGTTTGTCCGATCTGTGCAACAATGTTTGTTTTTGCATTACAGGGGGCGCTACAGAGCCCCCCTGCCACGCCCGAGTTCCAGCCTTTGCCAGGTCCTAATGGCCGACGACTCTGACGTCTGTGCCAAATTCCAAGAGTTTTCGAGTATGTTAAGGCACCCAAAATACCCCAAAATGTAAAAAAAAAATAAAAAATAAAAAAATAAAAAAAAAATAATAATAAATCCGAGCAAAAACAATAGGGCTTCGCACCATTCGGTGCAGGCCATTCTGGCCTGCTCCTCGGTGCTCGGGCCCTAATAAATTCTAACAAAACCAATAGGGCTTCGCACCATTCGGTGCAGGCCATTCTGGCCTGCTCCTCGGTGCTCGAGCCCTAAATATAGCTGCAAGCAGCAATGGCGGGCCCTCGCACGTTTTTTTACCGCTACACGATGCGTCCGAGAAAACGATGCACGGTGGGCAAGGGCATCAATTGGGTAAACATCAGTGGGCTATTTAATGTTGTTACTGAGCCATTTGGGGACTGTAGGTAAAAGAAAAACCTCACATTTTAGACAAACGGGGGCGCTAGTGAGCCACTAAAGAGACACGCCTTTGTCTGACCTATTTGTCCACTCTGAACAGCCGACAACTCTGATGTGTGTGCCAACGTTTAGGTTAATCTACGCACGCCAAGAGTCCTAAATATGCCTGAAATAAAAGTAAAGTTTGGGGCGTTGCCATGGGAACAGCGTTCAAGATATAAAAAATCCCTTCACAATTTCTCATCTACAATGTCTCGACATTATGTTGACCACTTCTGGTGTCAATCTCATGAATATTCTAGAAGGAGTATTTAAAAGAATTGGCGTCAACTTAAAGGCTTAAATAAGCCTTTAAAATGAAAGTAAAGTTTGACGCGTTGCCATGGGAACAGCGTTCGAGATATCAAAAATCCCTTCGCAATTTATCATCTACTATGTCTCGGCATCATGATGACCACTTCTGGTGTCAATCTCATGAATATTCTAGAAGGAGTATTTAAAAGAAAATCGGATGGAACTGTCAAAAAAATCCACCTTTGTGACTGACAGACTTCCTGGCGCCTGGTGGTGGCGCTATACCCGAGACTCACAAAAGGCACATCGTTGCGATCGGAATCTTCAGGCGAACAAACACCCCGCTTGGCATCACAATAAGAATTTTTTTGCCTTAGATATTAGACACTTCCTGTTTCTCTGATTTCGCCACAAATTTGTTGCATCGCCATGGCAGAACCGTTCGAGATATCAAAAATCCCTTCGCAATTTAGCAAGTCCAATGTCTCGACATCATGTTCACCACGTTTGGTGTCAATCCCATGAATCCACTAGGAGGAGTATTTAAAAGTTCAACACATTCATTTTTTAAACAATCCAAAATAGACGACTTCCTGTTGGGCGGAGCTAAAATGTTTGAGTGCGAAAGTTGTTCGGGTCGATGAGATCTATATGCATACCAACTCCCGTACATGTGCGTACATTTTTGCCCGATCTGTGCATCAATGTTATTTTTTTGCATTACAGGGGGCGCTACAGAGCTCCCTTGCCACGCCCATATTCCAGCCTTTGCATGAGCCTAGTGGCACGTGACTTTGACATCTGTGCCAAATTTCCGTTGTTTTCGAGCATGTTAAGGCACCCAAAGCGCACGCCAAGAGCTTAAATATGCCTGAAAATGAAAGTAAAGTTTGACGTGTTGCCATGGGAACAGCGTTCGAGATATCAAAAATCCCTTCGCAATTTATCATCTACAATGTCTCAGCATCGTGTTGACCGCTTTTGGTGTCAATCGCATGAAAATCCTAGGAGGAATATTTAAAAGTTCACCATATGCAACTGTCAAGAAATCCACCTTTTGTGACTGCCACACTTCCTGGTGCCTGTTGGTGGCGCTATACCCGAGACTCAAAATAGGCACATCGATGCGATCGGAATCCTTGGCCGAACATACACACTGCGCTTCATCCCAATAAGACATTTTTTGCTTTAGATATTAGACACTTCCTGTTTCATTGAATTTGCCATAAATTTGTCGCCTCGTCATGCCAACACCGTTTGAGATATCAAAAATCCCTTCGCAATTTAGCAAGTCCAATGTCTCAGCATCATGTTCACCACGTTTGGTGTCAATCGTATGAATTCCCTAGGAGAAGTATTTAAAAGTTCATGACTGACACACTTCCTGGCGCCTGGTGGTGGCGCTATACCCGGGAGTCACAATAGGCACATTGATGCGATCGGAATCTTCAGACGAACAAACGCCCCGCATGGCATTACAATAAGACATTTTTTACCTTAGATATTAGACACTTCCTGTTTCTCTGATTTCGCCACAACTTTGTCGCCTCACCATGTCAGAACCGTTCGAGATATCAAAAATCCCTTCGCAATTTAGCAAGTACAATGTCTCGACATCATGTTCACCAAGTTTGGTGTCAATCGCATGAATCCTCTAGGAGGAGTATTAAAAAGTTCACCGCATGCATTTTTTAAACAATCCAAAATGGCCGACTTCCTGTTGGGCGGAGCTAAAATGTTAGAGGGCGAAAGTTGTTCGGGTCGATGAGATCTATATGCGTACCAACTCTCGTACATGTGCGTACATGTTTGCCCGATCTGCGCACTCCTGTTTGTTTTTGCATTACAGGGGGCGCTACAGAGCCCCCTTGCCACGCCCGTGTTCCAGTCTTTGGTTTTCTGCGATCACGGATGACTCTGACGTCTGTGCCAAATTTCAAGAGTTTTCGAGAATGTTAAGGCACCCAAAATGTCCAAAAGTGTTGAAAAAAAATAAAAAAATAAAAAAATAAAAATAATAATTCTAGCAAAACCAATAGGGCTTCGCACCTTTCGGTGCAGGCCATTCTGGCCTGCTCCTCGGTGCTCGAGCCCTAATAAATATAGCTGCAAGCAGCAATGGCGGGCCCTCGCACGTTTTTTTTACCGCTACACGGTGCGTCCGAGAAAACGATGCATGGTGGGCAAGGGCATCAAGTGGGTAAATATCAATGGGCTATGTAAAGTTGTTACTGACCCATTTGGGGACTGTAGGTAAAAGAAACCCCACATTTTAGACAAACGGGGGCACTAGTGAGCCACTTAAGAGACACGCCTATGTTTGACCTGTTTGTGCACACTTAACAGCCGACAACTCTGATGTGTGTGCCAACTTTAAGGTTAATCTAATCTTGCCAAGAGCCTTAAATATGCCTGAAATAAAAGTAAAGTTTGCGGCATTGCCATGGGAACAGCGTTCGAGATATCAAAAATCCCTACGCAATTTATCAGCTACAATGTCTCGGCATCATGTTGACCACTTCTAGTGTCAATACCATGAATAATCTAGAAGGAGTATTTAAAAGAACTTCGGCGTCAACTGAAACGCTTGAATATGCCTTTAAAATGAAAGTAAAGTTTGACGCATTGCCATGGGAACAGCGTTCGAGATATCAAAAATCCCTTCGCAATTTATCATCTACTATGTCTCGGCATTATGTTGACCACTTTTGGTGTCAATTGCATGAATATTTTAGAAGGAGTATTTAAAAGAACATCGGCGTCAACTGAAAGGCTTAAATATGCCTTTAAAATGAAAGTAAAGTCTGATGCAATGCCATGGGAACAGCGTTTGAGATATCAAAAATCCCTTTGCAATTTATCATCTACAATGTCTCAGCATTATCTTGACCACTTCTGGAGTCAATCAAATTATTTACTCATGAGGAGTATTTAAAAGTTTACCCAATGCAGCTGTAAGGTTTAAATATGCCTTAAAAATGAAAGTAAAGTTTGACAGGTTGCCATGGGAACAGCGTTTGAGATATCAAAAATCCCTTCGCAATTTATCATCTACAATGTCTTGGCATCATGTTGACCACTTCTCGTGTCAATTGCATGAAAATCCTAGGAGGAGTATTTAAAAGAACATCGGATGGAACTGTCAAAAAAATCCACCTTTGTGACTGACACACTTCCTGGCGCCTGGTGGTGGCACTATACCCGAGACTCACAATAGGCACATCGTTGCGATTGGAATCTTCAGGCGAACAAACACCCCGCTTGGCATCACAATAAGATTTTTTTTGCCTTAGATATTAGACACTTCCTGTTTCTCTGAATTCGCCACAACTTTGTCGACTCGCCACGGCAGCACCGTTCGAGATATCAAAAATCCCTTGGCAATTTAGCAAGTACAATGTCTCGACATCACGTTCACCACGTTTGGTGTCAATCCCATGAATCCTCTAGGAGGAGTATTTAAAAGTTCACCAAATGCATTTTTGAAACAATACAAAATAGCCGACTTCCTGTTGGGCGGAGCTAAAATGTTTGAGTGCGAAAGTTGTTTGGGTCGATGAGATCTATATGCGTACCAACTCTCGTACATGTGCGTACATGTTTGCTCGATCTGTGCCCCAATGTTTGTTTTTGCATTACAGGGGGCGCTACAGAGCTCCCTTGCCACGCCCATATTCCAGCCTTTGCATGAGCCTAGTGGAACGTGGCTTTGACATCTGTGCCAAATTTCCGTTGTTTTCGAGCATGTTAAGGCACCCAAAGTGCACGCCAAGAGCTTAAATATGCCTGAAAATGAAAGTAAAGTTTGACGTGTTGCCATGGGAACAGCGTTCGAGATATCAAAAATCCCTTCGCAATTCATCATCTACAATGTCTCAGCATCGTGTTGACCGCTTTTGGTGTCAATCGCATGAAAATCCTAGGAGGAGTATTTAAAAGTTCACCATATGCAACGGTCAAGAAATCCACCTTTTGTGACTGCCACACTTCCTGGTGCCTGTTGGTGGCGCTATACCCGAGACTCAAAATAGGCACATCGATGCGATCGGAATCCTTGGCCGAACATACACACTGCGTTTCATCCCAATAAGACATTTTTTGCTTTAGATATTAGACACTTCCTGTTTCATTGAATTCGCCATAAATTTGTCGCCTCGTCATGGCAACACCGTTTGAGATATCAAAAATCCCTTCGCAATTTAGCAAGTTCAATGTCTCAGCATCATGTTCACCACGTTTGGTGCCAATCGTATAAATTCCCTAGGAGAAGTATTTAAAAGTTCATGACTGACACACTTCCTGGCGCCTGGTGGTGGCGCTATACCCGGTAGTCAAAATAGGCAAATCGATGCGATCGGAATCTTCAGACGAACAAACACCCCGCATGGCATCACAATAAGACATTTTTTACCTTAGATATTAGACACTTCCTGTTTCTCTGATTTCGCCAAAACTTTGTCGCCTCGCCATGGCAGAACCGTTCGAGATATCAAAAATCCCTTCGCAATTTAGCAAGTACAATGTCTCGACATCATGATCACCACATTTGGTGTCATTCGCATGAATCCCCTAGGAGGAGTATTTAAAAGTTCACCGCATGCATTTTTTAAACAATCCAAAATAGCAGACTTCCTGTTGGGCGGAGCTTAAATGTTAGAGGGTGAAAGTTGTTCGGGTCGATGAGATCTATATGCGTACCAACTCCCGTACATGTGGGTACATGTTTGTCCGATCTGTGCACCAATGTTTTTTTTTTTGCCTTACAGGGGGCGCTACAGAGCCCCTTTGCCACGCCCATGTTCCAGCCTTTGCCCGTTCGCAATGACAGACGACTCTGACGTCTGTGCCAAATTTCAAGAGTTTTCGAGTATGTTAAGGCACCCAAAGTGCCCAAAACTGTTAAAAAAAAAAAAATAAATAAATAAAAAAATAATCCGAGCAAAAACAATAGGGCTTCACACCATTCGGTGCAGGCCATTCTGGCCTGCTCCTCGGTGCTCGGGCCCTAAATATAGCTGCAAGCAGCAATGGCGGGCCCTCGCACGTTTTTTTACCGCTACACGGTGCGTCCGAGAAAACGATGCACGGTGGGCAAGGGCATCAAGTGGGTAAATATCAGTGGGCTATTTAATGTTGTTACTGACCCATTTGGGGACTGTAGGTAAAAGAAACCCCACATTTTAGACAAACGGGGGCACTAGTGAGCCACTTAAGAGACACGCCTATGTCTGACCTTTTTGTGCACACTTAACAGCCGACAACTCTGATGTGTGTGCCGACTTTTAGGTTAATCTAAGCACGTCAAGAGCCTTAAATATGCCTGAAATAAAAGTAAAGTTTGTGGCGTTGCCATGGGAACAGCGTTCGAGATATCAAAAATCCCTTTGCAATTTATCATCTACTATGTCTCGGCATCATGGTGACCACTTTTGGTGTCAATTGCATGATTATTCTAGAAGGAGTATTTAAAAGAACATCGGCGTCAACTTAAAGGCTTAAATAAGCCTTTAAAATGAAAGTAAAATCTGACGCGATGCCATGGGAACAGCGTTTGAGATATCAAAAATCCCTTCGCAATTTATCATCTACAATGTCTCAGCATTATGTTGACCACTTCTGGAGTCAATCACATTATTTCCCCAGGAGGAGTATTTAAAAGTTTACCGCATGCAGCTGTAAGGTTTAAATATGCCTTTAAAATGAAAGTAAAGTTTGACAGGTTGCCATGGGAACAGCGTTCGAGATATCAAAAATCCCTTCACAGATTATCATCTACTATGCCTCAGCATCATGTTGACCACTTTTGGTGTCAATCGCATGAATATCCTAGAAGGAGTATTTAAAAGAACATCGGCGTCAACTGAAAGGCTTAAATATGCCTTTAAAATGAAAGTAAAGTTTGACGCGTTGCCATGGGAACAGCGTTCCAGATATCAAAAATCCCTTCGCAATTTATCATCTACAATGTCTTGGCATCATGTTGACCACTTCTGGTGTCAATCTCATGAAAATCCTAGAAGGAGTATTTAAAAGTTTCCTTCATGCAACAGAAAGGCTTAAATATGCCTTTAAAATGAAAGTAAAGTTTGACGCGTTGCCATGGGAACAGCGTTTGAGATATCAAAAATCCCTTCGCAATTTATCATCTACAATGTCTCGGCATCATGTTGACCACTTCTGGTGTCAATCTCATGAAAATCCTAGAAGGAGTATTTAAAAGAACATTGCATGGAACTGTCAAAAAAATCCAGCTTTGTGACTGACACACTTCCTGGCGCCTGGTGGTGGCGCTATACCCGGGAGTCACAATAGGCACATCGATGCGATCAGAATCTTCAGACGAACAAACACCCCGTGTGCCATCACAATAAGACATTTTTTGCCTTAGATATTAGACACTTCCTGTTTCTCTGATTTCGCCACAACTTTGTCGCCTCGCCATGGCAGAACCGTTCGAGATATCAAAAATCCCTTCGCAATTTAGCAAGTCCAATGTCTCGACATCATGTTCACCACGTTTGGTGTCAATCGCATGAATCCCCTGGGAGGAGTATATAAAAGTTCAACGCATGCATTTTTTAAACAATCCAAAATAGCCGACTTCCTGTTGGGCGGAGCTTAAATGTTAGAGGGCGAAAGTTGTTCGGGTCGATGAGATCTATAAGCGTACCAAGTCTCGTACATGTGCGTACATTTTTGCCCGATCTGTGCATCAATGTTTTTTTTTGCATTACAGGGGGCGCTACAGAGCCCCTGTGCCACGCCCGTGTTCCAGCCTTTGGATTTCTGCGATGACGGACGACTCTGACGTCTGTGCCAATTTTCAAGAGTTTTCGAGTATGTTAAGGCCCCCAAAAAGTCCAAAAGTGTTAAAAAAAAAAAAAAAAAAAAAAAAAAATAATAATAATAAAATATAGCTGCAAGCAGCAATGGCGGGCCCTCGCACGTTTTTTTACCGCTACACGGTGCGTCCGAGAAAACGATGCACGGTGGGCAAGCGCATCAAGTGGGTAAATATCAGTGGGCTATTTAATGTTGTTACAGAGCCATTTGGGGACTGTAGGTAAAAGAAACCCCACATTTTAGACAAACGGGGGCGCTAGTGAGCCACTTAAGAGACACGCCTATGTCTGACATTTTTGTGCACACTTAACAGCCGACAACTCTGATGTGTGTGCCAACTTTAAGGTTAATCTACTCACGCCAAGAGCCTTATATATGCCTGAAATAAAAGGAAAGTTTGTGGCGTTGCCATGGGAACAACGTTCGAGATATCAAAAATCCCTTCGCAATTTATCATCTACAATGTCTCAGCATCATGTTGACCACTTCTGGTGTTAATCGCATGAATATCCTAGAAGGAGTATTTAAAGGAACATCGGCGTCAACTGAAAGGCTTAAATATGCCTTTAAAATGAAAGTAAACTTTGACGCATTGCCATGGGAACAGCGTTTGAGATATCAAAAATCCCTTCACAATTTATCATCTACAATATCTCGGCTTCATGTTGACCACTTTTGGTGTCAATTGCATGATTATTCTAGAAGGAGTATTTAAAAGAACATCGGCGTCAACTGAAAGGCTTAAATATGCCTTAAAAATGAAAGTAAAGTTTGACAGGTTGCCATGGGAACAGCGTTTGAGATATCAAAAATCCCTTCACAATTTATCATCTACAATGTCTCGGCATCATGTAGACCACTTTTGGTGTCAATCGCATGAATATCCTAGAAGGAGTATTTAAAGGAACATCGGCGTCAACTGAAAGGCTTAAATATGCCTTAAAAATGAAAGTAAAGTTTGACACGTTGCCATGGGAACAGCGTTCGAGATATAAAAAATCCCTTCGCAATTTATCATCTACTATGCCTCGGCATCATGTTGACCACTTTTGGTGTCAATCGCATGAATATCCTAGAAGGAGTATTTAAAGGAACATCGGCGTCAACTGAAAGGCTTAAATATGCCTTAAAAATGAAAGTAAAGTTTGACACGTTGCCATGGGAACAGCGTTCGAGATATCAAAAATCCATTAGCAATTTATCATCTACTATGCCTCAGCATCATGTTGACCACTTTTGGTGTCAATCGCATGAATATCCTAGAAGGAGTATTTAAAGGAACATCGGCGTCAACTGAAAGGCTTAAATATGCCTTTAAAATGAAAGTAAAATTTTACGCGTTGCCATGGGAACAGCGTTTGAGATATCAAAAATCCCTTCGCAATTTATCATCTACAATCTCTCGGCTTCATGTTGACCACTTTTGGTGTCAATTGCATGATTTTTCTAGAAGGAGTATTTAAAAGAACATAGCATGGAACTGTCAAAAAAAATCCAGCTTTGTTAGTGACGCACTTCCTGGCGCCTGGTGGTGGCGCTATACCCGGGAGTCACAATAGGCACATCGATGCGATCGGAATCTTCAGACGAACAAACACCCCGCATGGCATCACAATAAGATATTTTTTGCCTTAGATATTAGACACTTCCTGTTTCTCTGAATTCGCCATAAATTCGTCGCCTCGCCATGGCAGAACCGTTCGAGATATCAAAAATCCCTTCGCAATTTAGCAAGTACAATGTCTCGGCATCATGATCACCACGTTTGGTGTCAATCCCATGAATCCACTAGGAGGAGTATTTAAAAGTTCAACGCATGCATTTTTTAAACAATCCAAAATAGCCGACTTCCTGTTGGGCGGAGCTTAAATGTTAGAGGGCGAAAGTTGTTCGGGTCGATGAGATCTATATGCGTACCAACTCTCGTACATGTGCGTAAATTTTTGCCCGATCTGTGCATCAATGTTTTTTTTTGCATTACAGGGGGCGCTATAGAGCCCCCGTGCCACGCCCGTGTTCCAGCCTTTGGATTTCTGCGATGACGGACGACTCTGACATCTGTGCCAATTTTCAAGAGTTTTCGAGTATGTTAAGGCCCCCAAAAAGTCCAAAAGTGTTAAAAAAAATAAAAAAAAAAAAAATAAAAAAATAAAAATAATAATCCGAGCAAAAACAATAGGGCTTCGCACCTACGGTGCAGGCCATTCTGGCCTGCTCCTCGGTGCTCGAGCCCTAAATATAGCTGCAAGCAGCGATGGCGGGCCCTCGCACGTTTGTTTACCGCTACACGGTGCCTCCGAGAAAACGATGCACGGTGGGCATGTGCATCAAGTGGGTATATATCAGTGTACTCTTTCATGTTGCTACTGACCCATTTAGGTACAGTAGGTAAAAGAAACCCCATATTTTAGACAAACGGGGGCGCTAGTCAGTCACTAAATAGACACGCCTTTATCTGACGTTTTTGTCAACACTTAACAGCCGACAAATCAGATGTGTGTGCCAAATTTAAACTTAATCTACGCTGCCAAGAGCCTGAAATATGCCTGAAATAAAAGTAAGTTTGACGCGTTGCCATGGGAACAGCGTTCGATGTGTCAAAAATTCCTTTGCAATTTAACATCTTCAATGTCTCAGCATCATGTTGACCACTTCTGGTGTCAATCGCATGAATCCCATACGAGGAGTATTCAAAAGTTCACAGCATGTAAATGTCAGCCTTAAATATGCTGGAAAATGAAAGCAAAGTTTGACTCGTTGCCATGGGAACAACGTTTGAGATATCAAATATCCCTTCACAATTTATCATCTACAATGTCTCAGCATCATGTTGACAACTTCTGGAGTCAATCGCATGAAAATCCTAGAAGGAGTATATAAAAGAGCATCGCATGGAACTGTAAGGCTTAAATATGCCTTTAAAATGAAAGTAAAGTTTGACAGGTTGCCATGGAAACAGCGTTCGAGATATCAAAAATCCCTTCGCAATTTATCACCTACAATGTCTTGGCATCATGTTGACCACTTCTTGTGTCAATCGCATGAAAGTCCTAGAAGGAGTATTTAAAAGAACATCGCATGGAACTGTCAAAAAAATCCAGCTTTGTGACTGACACACTTCCTGGCGCCTGGTGGTGGCGCTATACCCGGGAGTCACAATAGGCACATCGATGCGATCGGAATCTTCAGACGAACAAACACCCCGCATGGCATCACAATAAGATATTTTTTGCCTTAGATATTAGACACTTCCTGTTTCTCTGATGTCGCCATAAATTTGTCGGCTCGCCATGGCAGAACCGTTCGAGATATAAAAAATCCCTTCGCAATTTAGCAAGTCCAATGTCTCGACATCATGTTCACCACGTTTGGTGTCAATCCCATGAATCCACTAGGAGGAGTATTTAAAAGTTCAACGCATTCATTTTTTAAACAATCCAAAATAGCCGACTTCCTGTTGGGCGGAGCTTAAATCTTAAAGTGGGAAAGTTGTTCGGGTCGATGAGATCTATATGCGTACCAACTCCCGTACATGTGCGTACATTTTTGCCCGATCTGTGCATCAATGTTATTTTTTTGCATTACAGGGGGCGCTACAGAGCTCCCTTGCCACGCCCATATTCCAGCCTTTGCATGAGCCTAGTGGCACGTGACTTTGACATCTGTGCCAAATTTCCGTTGTTTTCGAGCATGTTAAGGCACCCAAAGTGCACGCCAAGAGCTTAAATATGCCTGAAAAAGAAAGTAAAGTTTGACGTGTTGCCATGGGAACAGCGTTCGAGATATCAAAAATCCCTTCGCAATTTATCATCTACAATGTCTCTGCATCGTGTTGACCGCTTTTGGTGTCAATCGCATGAAAATCCTAGGAGGAGTATTTAAAAGTTCACCATATGCAACTGTCATGAAATCCACCTTTTGTGACTGCCACACTTCCTGGTGCCTGTTGGTGGCGCTATACCCGAGACTCAAAATAGGCACATCTATGCGATCGGAATCCTTGGCCGAACATACAAACTGCGTTTCATCCCAATAAGACATTTTTTGCTTTAGATATTAGACACTTCCTGTTTCATTGAATTCGCCATAAATTTGTCGCCTCGTCATGGCAACACCGTTTGAGATATCAAAAATCCCTTCGCAATTTAGCAAGTCCAATGTCTCAGCATCATGTTCACCACGTTTGGTGTCAATCGTATGAATTCCCTAGGAGAAGTATTTAAAAGTTCATGACTGACACACTTCCTGGCGCCTGGTGGTGGCGCTATACCCGGGAGTCACAATAGGCACATCGATGCGATCGGAATCTTCAGACGAACAAACACCCCGCATGGCATCACAATAAGACATTTTTTACCTTAGATATTAAACACTTCCTGTTTCTCTGATTTCGCCACAACTTTGTCGCCTCGCCATGGCAGAACCGTTCGAGATATCAAAAATCCCTTCGCAATTTAGCAAGTACAATGTCTCGACATCATGATCACCACATTTGGTGTCATTCGCACGAATCCCCTAGGAGGAGTATTTAAAAGTTCAACGCATGCATTTTTTAAACAGTCCAAAATAGCCGACTTCCTGTTGGGCGGAGCTTAAATGTTAGAGGGCGAAAGTTGTTCGGGTCGATGAGATCTATAAGCGTACCAAGTCTCGTACATGTGCGTACATTTTTGCCCGATCTGTGCATCAATGTTTTTTTTTGCATTACAGGGGGCGCTACAGAGCCCCTGTGCCACGCCCGTGTTCCAGCCTTTGGATTTCTGCGATGACGGACGACTCTGACGTCTGTGCCAATTTTCAAGAGTTTTCGAGTATGTTAAGGCCCCCAAAAAGTCCAAAAGTGTTAAAAAAAAAAAAAAAAAAAATAATAATAATAAATTCTAACAAAACCAATAGGGCTTCGCACCATTCGGTGCAGGCCATTCTGGCCTGCTCCTCGGTGCTCGAGCCCTAAAAATATAGCTGCAAGCAGCAATGGCGGGCCCTCGCACGTTTTTTTACCGCTACAAGATGCGTCCGAGAAAACGATGCACGGCGGGCAAGGGCATCAAGTGGGTAAACATCAGTGGGCTATTTAATGTTGTTACTGAGCCATTTGGGGAATGTAGGTAAAAGAAAAACCCCACATTTTAGACAAACGGGGGCGCTAGTGAGCCACTAAAGAGACACGCCTTTGTCTGACCTATTTGTCCACTCTGAACAGCCGACAACTCTGATGTTTGTGCCGACTTTTAGGTTAATCTAAGCACGCCAAGAGTCCTAAATATGCCTGAAATAAATGTAAAGTTTGGGGCGTTGCCATGGGAACAGCGTTCGAGATATCAAAAATCCCTTCGCAATTTATCATCTACTATGTCTCGGCATCATGTTGACCGCTTTTGGTGTCAATCTCATTAATATTCTAGAAGGAGTATTTAAAAGAATATCGGCGTCAACTGAAAGGCTTAAATAAGCCTTTAAAATGAAAGTAAAGTTTGGCGCGTTGCCATGGGAACAGCGTTTGAGATATCAAAAATCCCTTCGCAATTTATCATCTACAATGTCTCGGCATCATGTTGACCACTTCTGGTGTCAATCTCATGAATATTCTAGAAGGAGTATTTAAAAGAACATCGGCGTCAACTTAAAGGCTTAAATAAGCCTTTAAAATGAAAGTAAAGTTTGACGCGTTGCCATGGGAACAGCGTTTGAGATATCAAAAATCCCTTCGCAATTTATCATCTACAATGTCTTGGCATCATGTTGACCACTTCTGGTGTCAATCTCATGAAAATCCTAGAAGGAGTATTTAAAAGTTTCCTGCATGCAACAGAAAGGCTTAAATATGCCTTTAAAATGAAAGTAAAGTTTGACGCGTTGCCATGGGAACAGCGTTTGAGATATCAAAAATCCCTTCGCAATTTATCATCTACAATGTCTCGGCATCATGTTGACCGCTTTTGGTTTCAATCTCATGAATATTCTAGAAGGAGTATTTAAAAGAACATCGGCGTCAACTGAAAGGCTTAAATATGCCTTTAAAATGAAAGTAAAATCTGACGCGTTGCCATGGGAACAGCGTTTGAGATATCAAAAATCCCTTTGCAATTTATCATCTACAATGTCTCAGCATCATGTTGACAACTTCTGGTGTGAATCACATTATTTCCTCAGGAGGAGTATTTAAAAGTTTACTGCATGCAGATGTAAGGTTTAAATATGCCTTTAAAATGAAAGTAAAGTTTGACAGGTTGCCATGGGAACAGCGTTCGAGATATCAAAAATCCCTTCGCAATTTATCATCTACAATGTCTCAGCATCATGTTGACAACTTCTGGTGTGAATAGCATTATTTCCCTAGAAGGAGTATTTAAAAGAACATTGCATGCGACTGTCAGGCTAAAATAAGCCTTTAAAATGAAAGTAAAAAGTTTGACGCGTTGCCATGAGAATAGCGTTTGACATATCAAAAATCCCTTCGCAATTTATCATCTACAATGTCTCGGCATCATGTAGACCACTTCTGGAGTCAATCGCATGAATATTCTAGAAGGAGTATTTAAAAGAACATCGGCGTCAACTAAAAGGCTTAAATATGCCTTTAAAATGAAAGTAAAGTTTGACGCGTTGCCATCGGAACAGCGTTTGAGATATCAAAAATCCCTTCGCAATTTATCATCTACAATCTCTCGGCTTCATGTTGACCACTTTTGGTGTCAATCACATGAATATTCTAGAAGGAGTATTTAAAAGAGCATCGGCGTCAACTTAAAGGCTTAAATAAGCCTTTAAAATGAAAGTAAAGTTTGACGCGTTGCCATGGGAACAGCGTTCGAGATATCAAAAATCCCTTCGCAATTTATCATCTACAATGTCTCGACATCATGTTGACCACTTCTGGTGTCAATTGCATGATTATTCTAGAAGGAGTATTTAAAGGAACATCGGCGTCAACTGAGAGGCTTAAATATGCCTTTAAAATGAAAATAAACTTTGACGCATTGCCATGGGAACAGCGTTTGAGATATCAAAAATCCCTTCGCAATTTATCATCTACAATGTCTCAGCATCATGTTGACCACTTCTGAAGTCAATCGCATGAATATTCTAGAAGGAGTATTTAAAAGTTAACTGCATACAACTGTAAGGCTTAAATATGCCTTCAAAATGAAAGTAAAGTTTGACGCGTTGCCATGGGAACAGCGTTTAAGATATCAAAAATCCCTTCGCAATTTATCATCTACAATGTCTCGGCATCATGTACACCACTTCTGAAGTCAATCGCATGAATATTCTAGAAGGAGTATTTAAAAGAACATCGTTGTCAACTGAAAGGCTTAAATATGCCTTTAAATTGAAAGTGAAGTCTGACGCGTTGCCATGGGAACAGCGTTTGAGATATCAAAAATCCCTTCGCAATTTATCATCTACAATGTCTCGGCATCATGTTGACCACTTCTGGAGTCAATCACATTATTTCCTCAGGAGGAGTATTTAAAAGTTTTCCGCATGCAGCTGTAAGGTGTAAATATGCCTTAAAAATGAAAGTAAAGTTTGACACGTTGCCATGGGAACAGCGTTTGAGATATCAAAAATCCCTTCGCAATTTATCATCTACAATGTCTCGGCATCATGTTGACCACTTCTCATGTCAATCGCATGAAAATCCTAGGAGGAGTATTTAAAAGAACATCGCATGGAACTGTCAAAAAAATTCACCTATGTGACTGACACACTTCCTGGCGCCTGGTGGTGGCGCTATACCCGGGAGTCACAATAGGCATATCGATGCGATCGGAATCTTCAGACGAACAAACACCCTGCATGGCATCACAATAATATATTTTTTGCCTTAGATATTAGACACTTCCTGTTTCTCTGAATTCGCCATAAATTCGTTGCCTCGCCATGGCAGAACCGTTCGAGATATCAAAAATCCCTTCGCAATTTAGCAAGTACAATGTCTCAGCATCATGTTTACCACGTTTGGTGTCAATGGCATGCATCCTCTAGGAGGAGTATTTAAAAGTTCAATGCATGCATTTTTTAAACAATCCAAAATAGCCGACTTCCTGTTGGGCGGAGCTTAAATGTTAGAGGGTGAAAGTTGTTCGGGTCGATGAGATCTATATGCGTACCAACTCTCGTACATGTGCGTAAATTTTTGCCCGATCTGTGCCCCAATGTTTGTTTTTGCATTACAGGGGGCGCTACAGAGCTCCCTTACCACGCCCGAATTCCAGCCTTTGCCGGGTCCTAATGGCCGACGACTCTGACATCTCTGCCAATTTTCAAGAGTTTTTGAGTATGTTAAGGCCCCCAAATTGCCCCGAAACGTAAAAAAAAAAACACAAGAAAAAACACAAAAAAAAACAATAAATCCGAGCAAAAACAATAGGGCTTCGCACCTTTCGGTGCAGGCCATTCTGGCCTGCTCCTCGGTGCTCGGGCCCTAATAATAAATCCGAGCAAAAACAATAGGGCTTCGCACCTACGGTGCAGGCCATTCTGGCCTGCTCCTCGGTGCTCGAGCCCTAATAATCCGAGCAAAAACAATAGGGCTTCGCACCTTTCGGTGCAGGCCATTCTGGCCTGCTCCTCGGTGCTCGAGCCCTAATAAATCCGAGCAAAAACAATAGGGCTTCGCACCTACGGTGCAGGCCATTCTGGCCTGCTCCTCGGTGCTCGAGCCCTAATAAAAAAATAATAATAATCCGAGCAAAAACAATAGGGCTTCGCACCATTCGGTGCAGGCCATTCTGGCCTGCTCCTCGGTGCTCGGGCCCTAATAATAACTATAAATGGTTACACTTTGCCATAAGGTTGTATTAGTAAACATTAGTAAATGCATTAACTAACTTGAACAAACAATGAATATAGTTGTATGTCTTAATTTGTGTTAATGTTAATTAATGTTAATACAGTTATTCATTTTAGTTCATAGTGCATTATTTAATGTTAATAGTGGCAACACTTGATTTTTTAAATGTATTAGTAAATTCCGAAATGAACATGAACCAAGATTAATACATTCTGTAGAAATATCGTTCATTTATAGTTTATGTTATGTAATTGCTGTTCTTTCACATACAGATTTCATGTGATGCCTGCCAAAGGTGGTTCCACCATGATTGTGTGGGGAAACCTGTAGTGGAACAGCCATTCAAGTGTGCAGCATGCTCCACATAAAATGGAAGAGGAAAAAATTTTCTTGCTACCTAATTTCTTTTGTTGGTGTGTGGTTTAATTAGTTTTTAATGCCATGGCACTATGGTTAAAATTGTATTAAAATATTAAAATTACAGGTAGTTTTATTTTACATTTTTCATTTTTACTTGCATTAGCAATTGTTTCTGTTCTTTGTTCTTTCCAAAATAAGAATGTACATTATGAGTAGGCTTTCACATTTTTACTTTTTTGTTACAATTGTTTTGTTACAAATTAATAAATTAAAGAACAATACAACTTTTTTATTGCATTGAAAATCATACTTTTTTCACCATGCAGGTAAAGCAATATGAATTTAACTTCTAGAAATAGCTGATGTTTAAAAATCAGAGCCTTCTTATAAGAGAAGCATGGGGAAACAGATTCTGATGCTGAGCAATACAGCTGTCGAAACCCGTTCCCCCAGCCCTATTATGACAAATATTAATGCAGTGGCTTAAAAGTCGCTGATTCTATCCTGTTTGGGGATGAAGCTTCAGTATGAAGTCAACTTGTTCAATATCAGAGCCTTCTTATAAAAAAGCATGGGGAAACAGAGTCTGATGCTGAGCGATACAGCTGTCGAAACCCGTTCCCCCAGCCTTCTTATGACAGATGTTAATGCAGTGGCTTAAAAGTTGCTGATTGACGTTAAACAAGCCTGACAAGCGGTATGATTATCTGTGCACCCCTGCTTTCTTTCCCGCAATATATTAGATCTATGTAGGCTATTTGTAAATCTGAATTAAAAAATTCATTAATGTATTAAGGTATGTTTTTTGTTTTTAAACTTGGGAACTGTATTGCCTTTGCAGGTGTGACAAATACATTTCAGGGACATGATCACCTATTAGCTTGTCTCATCTCCTTCATTCCTTTAAAATGTACAATTGGGATCTTCACCTTCAAGGTCCACTGTGTACTTTTTTGAGTTAATTCTTAGCAAAAACCCATCTGTTCTTTCAAAAGTATTTGCTCATTCATATGTAATTACTTCCACCCACTAATCAAATATTCTCCTAAGTGTATAATCTGTTATTTTCAAATACATACGGTCGAGTCGCTCGACTGGCTGAATCCATGTTGTGCCTCCATCTTTGAAATACATTCGCCGACGAGGGACATTCCTGAAATTCAAGCTCCGCCTTTACCGCTTTCAGAATAGACTCACGCTGGCCGCTAGCTGAAGCCTCCATAGGTTGCATGTGTAGGCGGTATAAGTCATTAAGACAGTCTTATTTCAAATATTAACAATTATAAAGCTGACAATTATTCTTAGTTAATAGTAAATTGATGTAATATGCGTATGACTTGCGAATGTAATGCTCAGTTAACACTCTGGGGTCGACGGCGGCGCAGGCGCCGCAAACTCTTTATTTTTCAATCACTCAGCAAAGAGACTTAAATTACTCTGCTGATTTTTGACATACAGATATGATTTATACATCATTTAAAACATTAAAGTGTCTAGTTTTTTTCTGTCCACTCCCAATAAAAACATAATGTTGTGCTTTTCGCAAAATTAAGAAAATAAACATGATGCGAGTTTTGTTCTCTCTCCCTCAGTGAAGTCCTTTTAGAAACGCGTCAGAAAAATTAACTGTAACTTAACGAATACTTGTTATAGAAACAAAAGATAAATGTCTACATAATGCTTGGAATGTCTCCTTTTAAATGATGTAAGTGAGATTGAAAACAGATATTGTCATTCGGTGTAAACTGTATGAGAAGGAGAAGAAGTAACGTATTTCTCCAGTTACCTCATTATCTGTAATGAGATGAGACATATTTTTTACTTGGGTAGCATATAAGCTTTTTTATGACAAAACATTGAGCCTCATTAACTTACATTGTATGGACACAAAAACATTCCTCAAACCATGTTTATTTTGTGTTTCGCAGAAGAAAGCATGGTATACATGGCAAGAAATATATAATTAGTAAATATGTTGGATTGAGAAAGCAAACACTGTTGTTTCTCTTAAACTTATTAGTGAAGCTTGCTAATGGAAGGCATCAATAATATTTTTGTCATATTTATTATTCCTATTGTTGGAAAAAACATAGGCATGATGTGTAAGGGGAAAAATATCCATCCGTTGGCCCAGTAGCGGAAACCAAACTGTACGACAACATAAACACACAAACACATAAGTCTCCTCTACATTATGGGGCTTTCCTTAGACATAATTATTTTTACTACACAAACTGTATTATATCCTGTAACCCTCTCCATATACTAACACTCAGACAAACTTATATCTAAATTTAATCAAAATTCATACTATTTTGAACTTTTAGTTTACATACAGTATATACTCATGCATATACTGATTTTTTTCTTGTCTCTTAGGTGATCAATGCATACATTGCTTACATAATTAAAAAACAAAACCAGGTGCAAGATGAAAAGGCATTTCACATCGATTCATTCGAAATGACACATATATGGGAGGGCAGAGACTCAAGAATGAAAGTAAGCACAGGAATTGTGTTTATTATCTTTTAAACAGGAAATGAGGCAGTCAGACAAGTTTTTAACATTTATCAGTAAATAGACTTGTACTCTGTATTAAAAAAGTAACAAATGCAATAAATGTAACCATTTAATAAAAAAATAAGGTTTATTACAGTGTTTAATGCAAAGGCGCTGCAGTTTTACAATTTTGCAGCCTGTAATGTCACCAGGGTAAGTTGTCCTGTCTGAGCTCAATAGGTACAATGTTAAAGGTTTGTATTTATTGAAATATAGAGTTGTTTTTATATTTTTCCTATTAAATGGTTACATTTATAGCATTCGTTATAGATTTTTTAATGGAGAAAAAGTCCATTTACTACAATTATTAACTTGTCTGACTGCTTCATTTCAACTTTAAGGCTTTTAAGTGGAATTTACTGCCAATATTGGATATATTTCCATTTTTATACATTTTAGAGACTTCATCAAAAAACGCGGCTGCCGAGTATCCAAGTGGGAAAGCTGTACACAACCACACAGTCTACAAAAAGATGGCACCTCATGTGGGGTATTTGTCCTAAAAGTAAGTTTATATTGTCTGTCATTCTGTGTCTGCTTTGTTATACATATAAATCAAAACAATGTTTCAATATCAAAATGTTTTTGGTTTCTCTAAACAGTATCAACAGTAACTTATGTGCTATGCACTGAAAAAATAAGTTATAATATTAATATGTTATGTCAACTAGTAACAAAGCACTGAAGGGTATGTGCAAGTACAGATGTAAAACATGAAATTGGTAGCTATACTTTTTCACTTCAGTAAGTACACATGAAATATGAAAAAAAAAATATAATCATAAGTTATTGCACTTCCATATGCAATTCACAGTATTGCATTTACCAGTGAAATAAGGTACAGAGTAGCCTACATATAATTACCAACATTAGCCTACTTACTATAGGGTTAGGATAAGGGTTAGTTGCATGTAATTATAGGTAACTTTTATTACTAAACTAATTACATGTAACACACAGTTGACAGTAACCATTGACCCCCTATAGCAGTGTTCTTCACATCCAACCCTGGAGAACCGGTGCCTTGTAGAGTTTAGCTACAACAACCTTAATCAAACACACCTGAGCAAGCTAATCAATGTCTTCATGATCACTAGAAAATCACAGATAGGTGTGTTTGATTAAGGTTGGAGCTAAACTCTGCAGGGCACCGGTTCTCCAGGGTTGGATGTGAAGAACACTGCCCTATAGTATTTGTTTTCCATGTGTGTTTCCATGTACAGTATATACAGTGATATCACAAGGAGAAACTTTAGTTATAATTTAACATTAGTCCTGCCAGTCTTACACACATGATATTTACATAGGAATTATTATGATTTCCATAGTTTCAGTGAATTCCAAGCTGGTAACTGTAGTGAAAAAAGTGTTGTTACCAATGTCTTGTTACTTACATATAGCACTTAGTGGGTTGTTACATGTGTGTAGTTACACATATAATATGTAAGGGCTGTAGATACTATAGTATAGTAGATACTATGCACTAAAGTATACTTACATTGTGGTTACATATGTACACATCTAGCCATGTAAGTTAGGTATTAAGTACAGTTAATATAAAATGGGACCCCTGGTTTGAAGCCTGTGGTATGTATTTTGCTGAATTGAATCAACAGACTCTGATACAGCTTTTTAATCTTACCTTTTCTTTTCTAAACTTTCTTACATAACAATATTAGTATGCAGAGAAAATACTGGCGGGCGAGTCTCCACAGTTTCCTAATGAGCACTCATCAGTAAATGAGTACAGAAGGCAGATTGCCTTGACACTTCTAAATGAGAGTGGTATGTTTTACTTCTGTGATCAATTTTTTTAATGCATTATTTTACTGATTAACAGATTAAGAACCAATAACTCACAAGTCATTTTGTTTTTAATGTTGACCAGATGATCTAAGTGACCTTTGCCATCTTTGTGGCGAGAAGGACGATGGACAGAAAAAAAGAAAGAAAAAACATGGGCGACCAAAATCGTCTACATGGGTAAAAATCTATTTGTACATGGCATGTCTTTCATGTTTGACATGTATTACATCTGTATGGTGTACTATATCTTAGTTTTTTACCTTAAAAATGTTGCTGTATTTTTATTTTTAATGTTACAGATCCAGTGTGATATGTGTGAACGATGGTTTCATATGTCATGTGCTCACATGCCAGACCCAAGCAAGCCCTTCAGCTGTGCAGCATGCCAATTTTAAACTTGTTCTTATTGCATGTTTTCAGGTATTTTTGATAGTATAGCTTTAGTTGAAGCAAAATTGTCATCTGCGATTTAACAATTTGTAGCATAGACATAAAATGAAACCTAACAAATTAAATGGCCAATATTGTGCCCAGTTTAACAAGATTGAAATGCTTGACAAAATAAAGAACAGTTTATTAAGGATGTCAGAAATTGTTTGAATATTCAAATTTAATTTTGTTTAATAAATGATTTTGTTTGCTGCTTATCTTTTTAGTGTTACATTCTCTTTATGTTACAGTTGTGACCCAGTGCTACAATGGTAGTAAACTGATTGGTTAACATTTGTGGAAAAATAAATATTTGATTTTTTGGGCCACAGTTGAGGACAGCAGAGCTGCCAACTTCTGAGTTCAGCTTGGAGTGAGATTTTTATTTTTTTTTGGGGGGGGGGGTTGTGGTAATAATTTTTAAGTCCTTAACCAATTGATAATAGTGTGGATTTTAGCTTTTTCTGTATAAAATAGTTGGAAAAACTGCGGATTACTATACAAATCTTATCATATTTTACAAATTAAATTGAAATAAAAGCTTTTACTGAGTTTAAATGACTGAAATTACAGTCTTTATTATTATTTCATACCCTTCTATTATGCTTTCCTTCTGATAAAAGTGCCAAAAAAGTTCTTAAAATCTAATGAATAGGCTACTGGTCTCTGTAAAATGTATAACTGCAGATAACAGCAGCTTTGATTCAGTTTATCCACTTAGAAAGAGAAGCATAACGTGATGATTTGTGATTGATTGGTGATAGAGGGACTGTCACAATCAAATAAACCAATTTATATTAAACTAAAGCAACAGATAATGTGCATGTCAAGACCATATAATTATATTTCGTATATATTATTGTTTATAGATGTCAAATATCAATTGACTTTTTTCTCTTTTATTAAAAACTGTCACAGCAAACATGACACAGGCTTGTACTGATTACAGACATGCACACCCGGGCAGGTCTCTGCTTCTCATCCAGACCTTGACGCTTTGTGTGTTCGACTGGTGCGGCGCTGACTGATCGGCTTATGACATCAGAGTAACGCGAGAGCAAAGGTAAAGGCGGACCCTTTTGTAACATTTCGAATTGCTCTCGCGGTACTCTGATGTCCTCACTGCCGAACTTCCTGTGCAGCGCCACATAAAGTAAAATGCTCTTTGACTTTTTGCAGCTAAGTACCAGCAACATGAGAAGTGGTGGCACGCAAAAGACAGTGAAGGTACGCTAAAATCTAAAAGTGTCAGTACTGCGAGCACTGGTTTAGCTACTTACATCATGCGTTGCTCTTTCACCATCGCGCAGCCGCGCACTCGCTCTGTAGTTTGTAGCTGGCGCTCCGGCATCTGTAAACAATAACTCCACCTTCTTTGATTTGATTGGCTTTCGCATCATTTTGACTTTGATGAGCGTTTATGTTGATTGAGGCAGGCCAGATAGAGATAGCTAGGCGTTTTACAGTATGTACAATTAGGTATATTAGGCAATTATTTCATGACTTTTATTAAACTCAATGGGAATGTCAATGGTGGGCACGAGCCTGCGTGAGAAAATGGATATGTGGCGTGAGAGCGTGAGAATGGGGTCAATTGCGGGTGTCTCACGGTGAATGCGTGAGAGTTGGCAGCTATGGGACAGATAAATCAAGTAAATTTTATTTATATAGTGATTTTCACAATTGTTAATTGTTTCAAAGCAGCTTTACATAAAAAAACAAGCAAAGAACAAAAAAGCAAAAGCATGGCAGTTTTTAAATATAGTTGAGGACAGACTATTTATTGTTGCATGGAGTATATTCCTGACTATATTATGAACATAGTCTAAGTTAGGGAACATTTAGGCATTCAATTTTGTTTGTAATAGAAAAGTGCAGTAATACTTCAATTCCATACTATTTCTTTGAATCTTACATTGAGTCCATGGAGGTATTCAAAATTATTTACTTACAGAATTATTGTAAGAAAATAATAGCAGTACTATGGTGAAGTACTATTGTGGTGATAAGACACTAACTTTTGGTGTGAGAGACCCGGGTTGCATGCGAGAGGCCAGAGGCATGCAACCTCTGACATATATAGCAATTGTAAGTCGCTTTGGATAAAAGCGTCAGCTAAATTAATAAGTAAGTGGCAGGTGAATTTGAAAAACATTAAACCCATTCTGCATGAAAATAGGAGGGTAACAGATTTTGGTAATTTAGCTTTGTCAGATTAGGTGACCCTACTCTATGACTGTAAGTGTTCACATCAGACCAAGATGCTGTTTAAGATACAAAATAGAGGAGGTTAAACATCAATAGAGTGAATTTGGAGAAAATTAAGTCCACTCTGCATGAAAAATAGGAGGGTAACAGATTTTGGTAACCTGTAATTTAGCTTTATCAGATTAGGTGACCCTCTTCTGTGAATGTAAGTGTTCTTATCAGACCTTTTCTTATCTGATTTTGAATCTGGACTTCTTACTCCAAATAGAACTACAGCAAGAACCTTAGGTGTTTGGTTTGATATCTTAAATTTTATAAACAGATAAGTGCGGTTTTTATCAGCTTCGTCTTCTAATGAAAGTGAAACCATTTTGGTCTCTGAAGAATTTTGAAATGGTTATGCATGCTTTTGTAACATCATAATTGCATTACTGCAACTCATAGGTACTGTGGAGACTGGTTATGGAGAGATACAGTATGATATATAACAGCCATACATTCAGACAAAATAACTCAGATCCGCTGATTCTGATTAATTGCAAGTTGCCAGGGTGTGTTTTAATAACAGAGGTGATCATGCTTTTTTGTTTTTGGCCCCAAGTTGTGGAATAGTATTCCAATTCATATCAGAACTTCCTTAACATTATCTATTTTTATGTCTACTCTTAAAACTCTTAAAAATAATTTTTCTCTCTGGCATTTAATATTTTATGACTTGCTGTGCAATGACTATTTATTTTAATTAACTTTATCCATTTAACAGCTTGTGTTTTATTTGCCTTGATGACTTGTATGTTTTGCATTCTCTGTGCAGCACTTTGGTAAACTTCGGTTGTTTTAAATGAGCTATATAAAAACATTGTATGGTATTGTATTTGGTTTTAAGAGTATAATTACCAGAATTGCATATTGTTAAAAAAACCTTTGCTCTCCTTTAGCAAAAAATGAAATCATATACGTGTGATATCAATAGCGAGAGAAAAGTAAGAATGAATTTGTTTGAGGCAATTTAAAAAGTAGTTGCAAAATGCATCCTGAAGCACTACTATTTACTTAAGAATTATAAATCTGAGGATAAGTTTGGTGACTACTTTTTAGTAACATGATTTTCAGGGTATATGAATGTACTACCTTTTTTACCACCTCTACAATATTTTTTACTACCAACACGACATCAAGCAGCAGCCCTTTTTTGGGGGGTGTGGGAACGGTATGCAAAGCACCACTTACTGTAAGGTATAAGTGTGACACTGTCACACCCATCATACATATTAGATACACTGATGTGTAATTGTGATCATAACGTATTGTCATTGTCAATTTTTTTTATAGTGTCGAGTTGAGTTTCAGTTGTCCTTATCTTCACCCTAGCCCTTGAGTTAACCATAGCTCTTAGCCCAGGGTTGCAAAACCATCAGGGGTGACACAGACACATGCAATATATGAAGTTTCGTTGCAAATCGAGATAACTCAATAATAGACATGTTTTGAGAAAAATGTTAAAAACGATGTTATCATGTTATTATTTTGTTTTATGGTGCTGTATTTTTTTAAGTTATGAAGGTTTAAATCAAAACAAACTAACTGCAGTTGAATTGATATTAATTGGAATGCACAACCAAAAAATGAGATTTCTGAAAAAAAAACTTGCAACAAAACTCATCATATATATTATAGATATTACATCACAGTTTATATATCAATTATAATTTGTATTTTATTAGTTTTTAAATCAAATTTGAAACTGTTAATGTACCTCAAACTAACATCAATTACTGTAATGACAAAATGTTTATATACAATATATTGTTCATTTTTTGTTCATAATGCAATGCATTTACTAATGTGAACAAATACAACATTTTCATAAAGTGTTACAGAAATTTGTATTTCATATTATGTAGTACACATGAACAAATAATTCAGAGTTTGTTTTTCACAGTCATAGCTAATACAGTATATGAACCCTGAACGAGCAACTTGAATCAAACTTGTGTAGAATTCGACATACAAATCTTATTAAAGGTAGAAAGTGATTTAGTTAAGAGGAGAGAGAGATTTTCTCTCAATGTTGTTTGATAAACACAAGTGACAGACAGGAGCTAAATTAGGTAACTTTTCCTTTAAGACCAAAGACCAGATCTAATATACCGTTACACATTGATTTTCTCTTATAGCCGTTTACTTTCTCTTAAGACCTAAATTGTCGTGTTTATGAGGATACTTGCAAAAGCCAGGAATTTTGACGCATGTGTGTATTGAAGGCTAATACAGCGGCAAAAATACTCACAAGCTCAATAAAAAGCGGATGCGCGGCTTGCACGCTCCTCTCAAACAGAAACAATGCGTGCATATCCTGTAGCAATGTTGTGTGTTTTTCAACGACTAAAATCACTTAATTTAAAACTGTGGTGCTTAAATACATTTACAAATGTTAAGCTATATCTGTGAATCCCTTTTCACCCTGTAAACATGTTTGTTCCAGTATGGAATCCTTGGTGCTTTGTCAAGGCACTGGCTGTCAAAAAAGTTTTCCCACATTCAGAGCACACATGAGTTTTCTCATCAGTATGTACTTTCTGGTGTTTTCTCAAATAATCCAACACTGCAAAACTCTTTGCACAGACAGGACATATGTAGGGCTTTTCTCTGACATGAAGTCTCTGGTGTCGTTTCAGAAGATTTGCTAAGCCAAATGTTTTCCCACACACATCACAGTTAAATGATTTTTCTTCACATTGACTCTGCTGGTGGACTTTGAGATATGATGCCGTTTTGAAACTCTTTTTACACAAAGAACACGTGAAAAGTTTCTCTCCTGTATGAATTCTCAAGTGATTTTCCAGACTTAATTTTTGTGTAAAACCATTTCCACACTGAGGACAGGTGTAAGGCTTCACTCCAGTGTGTAATGTTATGTGATTCTTAAGACTTAATTTCTGTGTAAAACTCCTTCCACATTGAGGACAGGTGTAAGGTTTTACTCCTTTGTGAATTAGTTCATGAATGTTAAAGTTCTGTTTCCGTGTAAAACTCTTCCCACACTGAAGACAGGTGTACGGTTTCTCTTCAGTGTGAGTAATCAAATGTCTCTTATAGCTATTTGGCTGTGTAAAACATTTTTCACACTGATCACATTTGTACAGAGTCTCTTGAGGGTGAGTTCTCAAATGTATATAAAAGTTATCTGCACGTGTAAAACCCTTTTCGCATTGAGGGCATTTGTACAGCATCTCTTCAGGATGAGTTCTTAAATGTATATAAAAGTTATCTGCACGTGTAAAACCCTTTTTGCAATGAGGGCATTTGTACGATGTCTCTCCAGTGTGAGTTCCCAAATGTTTCTTAAGGTTTTTAGCATATTTAAAACCTTCTCCAGACTCCTGGAATGTGTGACTTTTCTCTTTACTGTCATCACTATGTTGTCCTTTTTGTGAACTCTTTCCATGTTGATTGGAGTCAGATTCTTCTTGTATCTCCTCCACTTCATTCAGTTCCTGAGGTTCCTCTTTTACTTCCATCGTTATCTAAAATAAAAATTAAATTGCCAAAAATGTATTTAAAACAATCAATCAAATGTGCATATGGGCAAAGCACCTTCACAAAAAAACATTTTTAGAAATGACAGAATACGCGCTGAAATACAGAATAATGGTCTGTAAAGTTAGATATTTACATATTTTCATTTCTTTAAAAAAATTATTTTTTTAAATGTTCATTATTATTCTTAAAGTGACATTTTGTAGTTTTTTAAACTTCATTATATATTTTCCAGACCCTTGTGATGGTACATCGACTTAAAATAAGTTGAATGACATGTGTACCATCGCTTTACTCGTACTTTTAAAACTTGGGGTGTCGGTTAGTAACCCGAGCACAAAAAAAGAACTACAAAAATCTGCTTTACGGTAGGGCTGGGGAAAAAATCGATTTGATTTTAAAATGGAGTTGGTAGGTCAAATCGATTCATATTTTTAAAAAAACGATTTTCTTAGATTTTTTTCTCTCCCTCTGCAGTATAGCGCAGTAAATAGATTTTTTTCTCCCCCTCTGCAGTATAGCGCAGTACATACAGTGTTTCCCAAACATAGGCTCTACTGGGCATTCCGCCCAGGAAAAAAAAATCACTTTACAAATTTCCGTATTTTCTGAACTCGACTGGATGACCCGTGTTTTGTTGAGAGAGCCTGTGAAGATGCACGCGTCATAAACTCATCATCCAGCGCATCATAAACTCATCATCCAGCGCGGCAAACTGGATCAACTGCAGCACATACTGAGGTAACTGAGCAGGAACTACACTGCGACCAAAATGGTCGCATATGTGCATATGTGTTTAAAGCAGGGGTCCCCAACCTTTTTTTCACCACGGACCGGTTTCAGCTTTAAAAAAATATCGCGGACCGGGGGTGAGATTGGGGGGGGGGTTGGGGTGGCTGAGTTGCTGTTCAAACGTGCTGAAAATCCTCCTTTTCGAAATTTACCTTTTAAACGGAAGTAAAGATAACAGCCATGCATGAGGAAAATTCATAATTTCTTTATTTAGGCTATAGTATATTTTCTATAGACGTGTAAAATTTTGGCGGATTGTTTTTTACTTTCATTGTTTTTACTAGTTTGCCTGCCCATTTAGTCTTAATAATTAATGGAACCTAAACGAACTTGACTTGCTGTTCTCGAAGGCAGCTCGAATCTTGGTCGGGCTCGAGACCCAATTCCAAGTAACAGAAGAGAAGAAAAATGCAGTGAAGGAGGAGAGATGCCAGAAAAATTGAGGCTGGGCACGGAGACTCACGTTCAGGGCCGCATTAATGCATGAGCTTACCTGGGCTTAAGCCCAGGGCCTCGGGCTGGGAGGGGCCCCGAGATGCCGGAAAAAAATAACCGCATTTTATAAAAAGTTGATACTCCCTTTAAAAATTATGCTTAATCGCTTTGCTTTGAATGTCCGTGCGTGAATGCAGTTCCTGCGCAAGAAAATCTCTCAATTACTGTAGGCTACCCTGCAATCATTAATGAGCTTTTTTAAATTTCTGTCTGAAATATCCATTATTGCATTTCTGAAGGCAACACACAGTGCCTTTAAAGTGATGAACAAAGACGAAACTGAGGACGCGTTTTTATCTTAATTTTATATGAAAGACAACGTGTATATAAACATTCATTAAATGATTCCTCGTAACATTTCAAAGCCAAGATGTACAGAACAGCACACAAAGATATCACCCAAAACATTTTTGATAACTAAACCTAATAAATAACAAATGTGATTCTGCCTCGGAAGCCACGGCTAAGTTTAGCGATCTTATTTCATTTTGAGATTTAACGTGGCAAGGAAATAAAAGACGAGAAATTACATATAATTTGTTACTGTAAATTATAAAAAAACAAACTGTATATAAAATTCCTTAAACGTTCATTTATAACCAGAAAACACTGAAATTAATGATTTTATAGACACTATATATGCTTTATTATTTTGGACAGAAATATCTGATTGCTTACTTTTACTTTGATCATCTCTCTGTATTCACTTGAAACACCTGATGATTCTTATAACATTTGTTTCAGGAATCTCTTTTCTATCATTTGAAAGTTAACACCGATAATATTAAATCACAAGAGAGACAATTGATGTAAGATTCGGTGGAGATATTTTTTAGTCATCACCGAAAAAACAAAAAAAAAAACGGCTTACCTGTTTTGTAGTTCAACTTTTGACAAGTTAACCAACCTTTTCTAAATACATTTTAAAACTTATACTTGTCGAAAAAATCTGTTTTTTGATGTTTAGTTTGATGAATGCCTAAATATGATCACGCAGAGCACCTAGCGGGTTCGGCTAAATTGAATGTGACAGCATGCAACAGCGCAACAGCGACGGAAAGCAATTCAAAACTTACAGAGCTTAAATTAGATCAGAATTTACCTTTAATTAATAAAAAATAAAAACAAAATGAAGTCAGAATCAAGGTGCAGAACATGTATGCAAAATGCCTAAATGTGCAGGGGATTAAAACACAAGCCACAAATAGTTTAATCTAACACTGAATAATCTATAAATTAAATAAAAACAAAGAAATTATTAAAATAACGAAAGTATAGAATTGCCAGTTTTGTCTTTTTAATTGCAGAAACAAAGAGACTTTGCAATGGTTTCTGGATATAAACGTGTAGCCCTGTCACGGGATTATTCACAGATTTTGAAAATATTATTGAAAGCTACATTTCACATATTATTTACTTAGTATTATCATAATAGGCTGTATATTTTTTATATTGGGAGAAAGCTGTTATATGTGAAATCAGATAATGTGCACTCTTATAAAGCCAAACTTAAATGATCCTCATTTTATAACACATCTGCGACGATTTGACTATGCAGTAGAGTTTGCCCGAACCGGACAGGACCCGACGGGTTCGGGCTTCATTTTTAACATTTTACACGGGCTCGGGCCGGGCTTGAGCTCCGGCTTTGCGAGGAAAATGAGCAGTCAAGTTCAATGCTGCTGGATGCACTATCAAGTGCAGGACCGCGCTGAAGCCATACAGTGGATTTAATAATTTTCCTCAACAACAACATGTAGCCTAACCTTGGCGAGTAAATGTTTTTCAATGTATAACAAAATATTAATTGACTCATAATTAATACATAATTTAGACAGAGGATATAGACTAATGTTGGCATTGATGGAGAGAGTGCCGAAGCAAATCCCGCGGAGCCTCGGTTGGTTGGAGCCTCTTAATTTCGTTATTGCCAAATACCCATATTAATTAAGAATGTATTATCTTAATTTAATTCGTTAAGAAATAATATTTTTTATTGGCATGTTGGCCTATTTATGGTGTATTGCATAGGCCTATTTAGAATGAGATGTTATGATGTTACAGATGACTTATTTTATTTCTTTGTTTCAACTTCCAAGTGGCGTGTAGCCTAGTTAGTCATGAATAAATTATGTTAAAACCTGTGTAAATTACACATTCTTGACAAAAGCTGTGTGCGTGCATGCGTGCTGTGTACATTTAAATGATGTCGTTCTGTAAATGGGTTTTTAAAAAGCTGTCAATGTACTTTCGGGTTCGGGCTGTATTCTGTCGGGCTCGGGTCATTTCGGGCCTAACTTTTAAGGCCCGATTACAGCTCTACTGTGCAGTAGTCGAATCAGGCTTCTCCTGTCAAAGCATCAAATCTTAGACTATTCGGGTCACCCCTAGCTAGGACGATGTGCATATGTTATGCAGTGATATGTGTGTATATTGTGGGCATTCTGATATGGTTTTAATACTTTGTTATTGCATTTATTTCAGCAAAATAAAAGCCTGACAACTTGCACTTAGTGATTATAAAGATTGTGTATATGTAGGCTGCAATTCCGGTGGAAGAAGGGCCTCACAAAAGGGCAAAGCCCAGGGGCCCCTTACAGTGTTAATGCGGCCCTGCTCACGTTTACCATGATTAATCAGGGATGTGATTTTTCCGGATTAATCCGGAATTCCGGATTTTCCGACCTGAAAATGTGACCTACGTGAATCATGCAGATATGTAAAAAAAAAAAAAAATAAGGGGGGAGGGGGTATCTCACAGCCGTCACCATGGTAACCCGGGACGGAACCACAATCGCCGTCCCCGCGCAACAGGGCCACACCGGTGGCAGATGACAAAGAGATGCATTTTCCTTCCTTTCCAAGTATCAACAAGGACGTGTTTCTGACCGTTCGCAAATGGCGGATGGCGAAGTATGATTGTATTCACCAATCAGACCCGATCGTTTATCTCCTCTCTTCTCATTTGCGACGTTTGGCTGTCACTCGCGTGACGCGAAACAAAGCGGCAAACATATACATGTCGGTTTACTTGGTGGATTTGGAGCAGCAATTTTCACAGAAATGAGAGGAAAAACGAGCGCCATTGCAGAAAATCCTGGTGGCGACTGAGAGAGGGACAATGCAACAATATTGGTTCCGAAAAAAGGCAAGGAAATAAGTTACCTCATCGAGCCTGGTTTAACCTAACTGAGCATTACATTCGTGCATGAAACCTGATCGACGAACACGGAGGGGCGGGAATCGCGGGACGGAGTGGAGTCTAGAGTGATGTTTCTTCAGGCTCCGGCGTGAATATAAATTTCTCTTCTATAGTTAGGTAAAAACACATAAATGGCTTAAAATCTTGTTTAAGAATCTGTTTTATAATGAGAATCTCTCTTTCAGCGCGCCTACGTGTGTTTGCGCCGCGTGACAGCCGATTTGAATCTGACAGAGTTCGTCACTGTACATTAAAAAATCCCACACAGACATTACAGCATAAATGCTAGGATTAAGATTGATTTTATATATAACAGATAATCTAGATACATTTACCCTAATAAGTTTTTAAAAACATGGCAATGTTTTAATGTTTTGCTTTAGTGTTTTAATGTCAGACAATCATTGAAATGAGGGAAAAATGAAGAGAAAGGCAGCAGATATAGCATCCTTCTTCAGAAAGAGTAGCAAGAAGCAGCCAAACAAATCTTAGTAAAATACATTAAAGTAGCCTTCAAAATTCACATGCTTTTCTGGTCTCTAGTTTTTTCAGCAATGGGATATGTAAATTCTGGTTTCAAAGTAAATTTCAAAAGTTTTATTTGATTAAATAGTTTAAAAAACATGGAGGTTGAATTATGACTATAAATTGTATGTTAATCTCAATTCATTTTAATAAAAATTAAATTATTGTAGCAATTGTATGTTACATTATTCTGATTAACACACTATAATACTTAAAAGTATTTTAAGGTTGGATGATAGAGATTTTATATGCCACCCCAGAGTTACTGCTGGCCCCACCCTTATGAAAAATCCCTTGCTCTGCCACTGATTAGCAAAACACAAAAAATACATTATATTATAAATCTTTACCCGGACAAGTGACTTTTGTGCATGGACAAGTGAAACACAAATTTACTTGTCCGAAGGACAAGTTCCTCAAAAAGTTAGTGTCAAGCCCTGATAAACATATTACAACAATTTACGATTAACTAAGAATAATAGTAAACTTCATTATTGTTAATATTGTGACTCTTGATGAGTCTTGATGACGTATGCAGCTTAGAAATGCGACCTCCGGAAGGCTGCAGACTTAGGATTGAGAAACGGCCTCTGTATCATCGTTTGTTTCAAAGGTTTCGTGTGTTTAAAGTTTTAAGGTTGCCAGTTTGATTAAAATAAATAGCACCTGCACTTTTTTGTACAATTACTTCTATTTATTAGTGTCAACCTTCTATTGTTCATGTTTAACAGCTAACAAAGTTACTCATCTACAGGGGTCTAAAATTAGAAAAAGAGACCTTTAAGACACTTTATTATAACTAATGGTCCTGTGTAGCACATTTTACAGATATTTGTATTAAAATAATACTCTGGTAAAAATAGAAGTACTGATTTAACTTCTTTACTCAAGTAAAAGTATCAAAGTACAGGCTTGGAAATTTATTTAAAGTATAAAATTAAAAGTAGCCATGCCTTTAGTTCTTTATAAGCCATTGCCTACATTTTATTTGGATGTCGGCAAAATAGGCCTTCTTTTGACATGAACATTTGCATGTTGCACATTTAGCTGTTAAAGTTGGGTAAAAATGCAAAACAAAAATAAGTTAAAACATATTTTTTTATCATGGTTGTTGATATAGAGAGAGGTGGTAATGGAGCAGTGGACAAGACACTTGCTTTTGATTCCCACTGTTACACATCCACCAAATAAGTTGTTATGTGTCATACTGTACAAAAAAGTAGCATGTTGCACATCTAGCTGTAAAATGAATTAAAATGTGTTTTTTTGTTCAAATAAGTTGTTATGGGTCCTACTTTACTATCCGTATAGATCCGCCACCAGTTTGATTGGCGTGTGTGTGTGTGTGTGTGTGTGTGTGTGTTGGGGGGGGTCTCAATATATTTTCCTGCTTTTTTGTCCTTAGCCAATCACATGCCTGATTAATGATGATTGACAAGTAGGTTCCTTTCAAACCTACATTAAAAGTGTAGCCGTTAAAATATTATTAGCCTTATAATTTATTTTGATCATGGTGCTACGATCCATGCATAATTCTAAAGTTGTTTTAAAGAAGAATAAAATAATTACTTTTCTGTCATTTGCGCTGTCCAGGGTTCCTACAGGTTTCTTCAAGTTAAATTCAAGTCTTTTTAAGACCTTTTTAAGACCATTTATATAAAAAATTTATACCCATTTCACGTCCCTACCAGCAAAGAAAAACTAAAATCCTTGAACTTGTGTTCATTTATTTTTCCGAGGTGAAATGGGTAAAAAGATGATAAGCCAAGCAGGTGTGAAATTTTTTTTTCGGTAGGCCACAAGAAAGTTTGCCAAACAATGTTAAGTTATTAAGGAATTTCTCAGATTTTCTTTGATTTTTCCCGCTTCTCCTTTGCCTGTTGCTGTGTTGTGTTGCAGTCTATGGTTGTGGTGATCTTCATTTACTGAAGGCATCACGTGTTCGCAGTATTTTGTACTGTGACCCGGGACTGTGTTGCGTTCTCAATTATTGGATCCGCCACTCTTTTATTTATACTACGTTATTAAACAAACAGAGATGCAAACACATGTATGTTCAAAAAAGAGAAAGGTAATCTAAGCCCTCACACCCAGGCAAATATCCAGATACTTAGGCTACATTGCCACCGACCCCTGCCATCCCTACCAACCTAGGTATATAGAGTAAAATGAAATTCGAAAATCAAAATACGGAGACATTAATTTGGAATATCCAATTTCATTTTTTATGTTAAACCAAAACTCTTATTGAACTATCTAGCATTTCTTCTTGCTTTACTCCTTCTTCCTCTTCTTCCAGGCCACCTCCTGCTATGTATCCAGGGCCTTCGATCTGGCTGCATTCATTTATTAATTTCACATTATAGTTAATAAATCCAACCATAAATGAACAAAGCTGACAATGTTTGTCAAAGCATCACAAAACACTTTACTGTTTTTGCACTGACATATGAAGAAATACTTGTGTAGATGACCCCTTTTATCAAACTCTTTTGAATACAATAATATGTGTAGTATATTAATGATAGAAAGTGCAGGTCTAGAGATTATAAATGTAATTGGTGTGTTATGGTTTATGTATTTTTCTTTCCTTTTTTAGATAGAGCAGAAGCAGTAAAAGTGCCTCTTTTAATTCCTCTCTTGCAGATTAAAAGAGCTTAATCCACTTATTATTTTAGATTCAAAAGTCTACTTGCTGTCCCAGTGACTGGTGACTTTATATTAGAGCTTTGCGTTTTTTATATCTAGAGTCAGCTTGAGCTTTGCTCGTGCAATGGGCTTGACATTCACATTTCTTTTCTGCTACCATCTCTGTGATCTTTGAGCAAACTTTTTAGATATAAAAAGATGGTTCATTAATAATAACATTATTAAACAAAGGGACGGAGAAAGAAACTGCAAAGCGTGGTCGTCGTGACTTTCAAACCAAGCCAGTTGTTATTGCAATAGAAACAGAGGCACGCAGCTTGAAACTGCACGTGAACATTAGCGCTGACTGACTCTGATCACGGCCATTTTCCAATCGCCTCGGGTTTTACACATAATGTTAATCGGACCCGGTCCTCCGTGAAAATCTCTATGCATACAACTCTGCTCAAGTTCAGAAACATGTGACGCTGAACTCGCTTCATGTCGCACCCAATTCATCGAGAAACAGAGAGCACGTGAACATACAGCAGACTCATCGGGAGAGACACGATGTGCTCGCAACCAAAATGCCATTAATAATAAAAAGCCGCAGGCGCCGAAAAGCGATGTGTTTGCATCCCTGATTTAATAAAAATGTGGTTGACAAAGAAACTTTTAAGGAAAAATACAATATGGAGAAGTTACATACAGTACAATTTTTAAGACCCAGACATCAAAATTTAAGACTTTTTTAAGTCTTTTTAAGGTATTATTTCCAAATTCATAAATTCAATGCTTTTAAGGCTTTTTAAGACCCCGCGGGAACCCTGGCTGTCACACATTTGAACGTCTCTGTATATGTACATCATTGCGACGTACATTTGCAAATGATTCATAAAGTCATACTTCCGCAATTCTTTGATCGATTGTGTTTTAGAAGTACTGTATGCTAATGACAGCAATGTGATTGCTGATGCGCTGGTAGAGAGAGAGAGGCGGAGAAAAAGAGAGAGAGCGCGGCTCTGTTCAAAAGTGGAAATGATTGATGTTATTTGAAGTCGGCTCTTACCGTACAAAATACCCGATTAAGCTATTACGTGGCTATTATACACATTTTTTTCGGGACGTTCTTGCGACCCGGTGGCAACTTGTCCACGACCCAGTACTGGGTCGCGACCCGGTGGTTGGGGACCTCTGGTTTAAAGTATCCAAGTTGGCTTCATTTTGCGTGCAAGCACGTCGTGTCTCTTCTGTTGAGTGTGCGTTCACGTTCTCTTTGTTTCTCAATGAATTGGGTGCGACGCGAAGTAAGCTCAGTGTCACATTGTATCCTTTCATGTTTCTGAACTTGAGCAGAGTTTTACCATTAGAGGTCTTTCTTCCCTGAGAGGACCCGTACGGTTCCGGGTTTATACTTGAAATGGTCAGTCTGGTCCAGGTCGGTCCTAGTTTATTACTTTGGGTCCCAAGTATGATTAATATTGTGTGTAAAACCTGATTCGACCGGAGAATGGCCGTGAGCGCTACCTAAAGCTCAAGTGAAGCTTCAGCGTGCTTCCGGTTTCTATGGTGATATAACAACTGGCTCTTGTTGCGACCACGCGCTGCATTTTCTTTAACCCATTTTTTTATAATCTTATTATTAATAGACCATATATTTTCTAAAATCTAAAAAGTTTGCACAGAGATTGTAGCAAAAAGCAGTGCTAATGTCAAGCCCATTGCACTGAACGAGCAAAGCTCAAGCTGACTCAGGATATAAAAACGCAAAGCTGTAATGTAAAGTCTGTCATCAAGACAGCAAGTAGACTTTTAAATCTGAAATAATGGGTGGATTAAGCTTTTTTAATCGGCAAAGAGAAATAGAAAGCAGAAGCAGTAAAAGTGCCTATCTCTAGAAATTATTACCATTATAACATCAGTCACATTTATAATCTAGAGACCTGCACTGTCTATTAATATACTGTACATAGTATTGTATTATATTGAGTTTGATAAAAGGGGTCATCAAATTGCTTCTTATATCAGTGCAAAAACAGAAAGTGTTTTTGTGGTGCTTTGACAAACAGTGTAAGCTTTGTTCATGGCAAAGAAAGTTTGGGGTGGTTAGATTAATGAACTATAATGTGAAATTAATATTAATGTTCAATAATTCAAAGTATTGTGTTGTGTCACACATTATTAGTTCTGTGTCACATGTATAGTAGACCATTTTTTGTCGGTGGATTATAATGATTGCTCTTTTTACCAGCTACCACCACAAGTAAATTTCAGATCTGTGGGAAACACTTACATACATTTTGCATTTGCCAAATCTTCATTCCTTCCCAATTTTTTGTTGATGCATTTTAATTAAATATAATAAATATTTATATAAAAATATATACAGTTTGCAATTATTTTGTTTTAAATGGGGTCGGGGAAAAAAATAGAATCGAATCGTAAATCGAGTTTTTTATAAAAATCTCAGATTTTTTATGGGGACGAATCGCCCAGCCCTACTTTACGGCCTACGTCACTTCCTCAAATTCGGACGTGAGAGCGCAACTATTTATTTTCCTGATGTTTTTGTCATGGCCAAAGCAGCAACTAAGAAAAAAAAACAATGATTTGTCGGAGGAGACCAGAAAGAGAAAATGGGAGATTGACAGAATAAAAAGAACGACGAGGAACAATATTGGGCCAGGGTTCGCTCGCTGGCGTGAACTAAAGGAGAAGGAGGGGTTCCTGACCGATGCTGACTTGGCCTTCATGCTAGTAAGTAATGTTATATTGCTTGCATATAAGTCCTGTCGGGCGCCCGAACACTGGAGGGTACTTGGAGAGTGTAGAGAGAGACTTATATCGTGTGACACTGTGGCACCGTGGTAACCTCATGGACTTATGGTGCGGGCGACTTGGGTTCGATTCTCCTTTAAGGCAATTTTTTTTAATATAAACTTTAACCAAGCGACCACCGTTACAACTGTCTTGTAAACGTGAGCTACGCAATCATTTGGCGTTTGAAAGAAATTAGAGCCGGGACTCGATTAAAAAAATTTATCTAATTAATTAGAGGCTTTGTAATTAATGAATCGAAATTAATCACATATAAATATTTGACCTGCTCATAAACCATGCTCTTATCGACGCTTCCATCCGTTCGTTTTTTATGTTTTAAAAATGTTTAACACGTTATTTTTTGTGTAATTAATTAATCTTAATTAACGCGTTAAAGTCCCGGCCCTAAAAAAAATAAAACCTATGAAATTATATTCATATGACATGCTGGAAGGCACACTTTGTGACCTAAAGAGTTGTCTTCTTTTCCTTTGCGACAGTGCTGGGGGCGCTAGATGTGAAAAATACATGTCTAACACCCCCTAGTGGCCAAAAAGTTCCATGGTGTGCCTTTAATGAAAAATTCAAAAACAGTAAAATAGTACGATGACATACAATACTGTGCAAAAGTCTTAGGCCACCACAACCAGACTGATTGTTTTAGAAGTTTTAATGTCCATCTGTATTTATTTATCAATCTATTTTATTAAGGTTCAAACAGAAAATACAGGAAATTAAATAAAATGTTCAGGACTTAATGTCTTCTTTAGGCATTGTTGGTGTTTAGTGTGACCTCTCTTGACACTAAACACATATTGAGCATTTTTGAGCAAAATTAAGTATTGCTTTCTGCAATTTATAATAATTTCTTTTATTATATCAATGCATTTACCAGAGATAAGAGATACATTTATTTTTTTGTGTAGTAACAAATATCACTTGATCATTTTATATCATTGGAAAGATGAGTTTTATTGGCTTGCTCACAGAACTAATCTAAGAGGCTGTTTTCACTTGGCATTAACATGCGTTTTCGTTGAACGGATCCCAAGTGGACGATGTTAATGCCAGGTGTAAATGGTGTTAAAAATGTTTTGAGCTCGTCCACTTTCGACCACTTTCAACCACATTCAGAGGTAGTCAAAAACCCTTTCGATAGGATTGCTTTTGTAGTGTAAACTCATAGTTGAATGTGTTCGAACAGCCACAGGAGACTGCCTTCTCCCCGTCCATTTATTTAATCTGAGGTACTAAACACAATGTTTTATGTCTTTTCTGACTTCTGGCGTGAACACACGGCGTACAGCACTATTTTTAGCCTTTCATTGATAAAACTAAAGCGGCTGATCTCCGCAGTTTCATTTTGTAAGCGTGTGAAAGTTGCACCATCCTATTTCATCAATTGCACTGACAATTCATAGAAAGCTCTAACATATACATGTACAAAACATCGTGTAGCATGTTTACTTACAACGCAAGCAGCGGACTCTAACATAATATTAGTTTGCATTAGGGATGTCAATTTATGCAATTTCCCATATTCGATTATCGTTTAAATTAACGATCAATCAATCAAATATTCGTTCAGTGAAATACTAGTGCAATAAGCCTTCCAGCAAAGATGCTTATATTATGAAGATTTCAACCTTCCATTAGAAAACCCGCAACAGTGTTTAGTGTGTAGCGCCTCAGCCAATCAATAATGATGATCAATTATATATGTTGCGGGCGTTCAGAGTGTAACGACAGCCATTTACAGTTTACATTTTAGATTCTTGCCAGAATTTAAGATTACTGTTTAATCTGTTAATTAAAAACGGCTTCTGGTCTCCTTCCCTGTGTATAGCAGCGTTGCTATGGTAATCTTGGAGGCTTGCCTGAAGAACGTCTTTGCTTTCAGTATCCTAACCGTATTTGAATACCATGTATCGGACCCTATTAGATCCACTGAGGATGCCATTTCGTTGCGTTAGCAGCCAGCCTTGTCTTGCATGATGTTAAAAAGCCCAGGTGTGTGTTTGGCATCGAGCATCATTGTGAACGTGATCATGGCTAGTTTAACTTCTACAGCTTGTTTTCACCGGCTGTATGTGCTTTGTGCAGGCGCCGCGCAAACGTGCTTGCTATTTTGACAATCGTTAAGTTTAATTGATTTAAATCTTATCAACAATTAATCGAAGATCGATCCCTAGTTCGCGTCCATAAAAACTCGCCATTACTCCCGCTCGCATTTAAATGACAGCAGAGAGACTCGCCTACAATCTCGACAGACCACCTCCTCGCAGTATTCTGGACAGAAGCAGTCAAAAGTTGACAAAAGAGATGAATTTAAATACCAGGCATAGACATGATGTGTCTCTAAATTTTTGCCTCGAGGAATTTTTTGAATAGAGTTAATCGAGATCAGAACTCTTGATGTGTAAACTTTAGAGAGAGTCGTGCTAATGTGTCTCATACTGTAATCCATTAACATACATTTGGCGAATAAAGCAATGAAAAACAACGTAAAGTTTTTATGTGGAGTGACTGTTGCGCTGTTTGGGATTCACCCTGTCTCTGTGTGTGCGCGCGTTTAAGTGCCCTCAATAGTGCAGATACGAGAGAGACGCAAATGTAAAAAAACCAAGCAAACATAAAATCTCTCTGTTATTGACAGGGCACATATAAAAAAACATTATCTCCACAGTATTCTTTTTCAAATAAAAACATTTGTTTATGTCTTAAGTGTATGTATAGATTACAGTCAGATTAACCTACTTAAGTCTGTGTCATTAATGGTAATCAAACAACTCATGACAAAGAGACAAATAGCTCTAAAAATAATAATATATTTAATTTATACAATAAAGACTAGTGATGCACGGATGTGAAAATTTTGGCCGATACCGATAACCGATATGACCCTTGTCTGTTATGGCCGATACCGATATTTGCAGATGCCGGTATCTCTGTATAGAAAACACATTTTAATGATAATCAAATAAAGAGCTATTTTCCAAAACACTTTTTTTACTTTTGTAATTTATTTCCAGAAATGACTGATTGGGCACCTTTACCCATGTGCAAAATGTCATCAATTAGCTGATTTCACATATTCTTTGTAAGCTTTGGGGTGCTTATTTTTTAAGTGGGTGATCAAATTGGTTGTGTTGAACAATTTAGCCCGAACTCCCCCTTGCATCACCCGGCCCACACTCTAATTGCATACAGCAGCAGGGGTGTCCAGACTTTTTTTGTGTGGTGATCTACTTTTAAAATGATAAAGCCGACAAGATCTACATGCTAAAAAACACTTTAAATGAGTGGACCACACTGCATATATCTCTACATTGGATTTAGGGCTGTCACCATTACTCTATTTTTTGAGGAGTTAAAAAAAATCCCGGAGTTCATGTCGAGTACTGTTTAAAATAGCGGAGATACGGTTTAGTAGAGTTGGTACAACGAAAATGACAATAGTATCAGAAGCATATTAATCAGCACAGTGCTGCCTCTCTCTCTCTCGCGCTCTCTCTCTCTCTCTCTCCCTCTTTCGCGCGCGCGCGCACACACACGTCACACACACCGGGCACGTGCATCAGCTGCATGAAGGCAAGGATGAGATTGCATCCTGGTAAATTTCGGAAGTTTACACGACTAAGCTGCAGCAGGCAGGCATAAAATTTATAAAAACACATTTGAGAAGAAAGGCACAGCAACTCAAAAAGACTTATGCGTTTCACAATTACTCTAAGACAGTGGTGTCCAGACTTTTAGCCGACAAGTTTTACATGCTAAAAACACTTTAAATGCGTGGACTATACTGCATATATCTCCACATTGGATTTAGGGCTGTCACCATTACTCTATTTTTTTGAGGAGTTTAAGAATAATCCTGGAATACATGTAGAGTACTATTTAAAATAGCGGAGATACGGTTTAGTGAAACAAACTAGTATTAGAAGCATATAAATCAGCACAACGCTGCCGCTCTCTCTCCCTCGTTCGTTCGCTAGCGCGCGGGCACAAACCCTGGGCGCGTGTATCAGTGACTGCAAGAATGCGATGCGATTGCATTCTGGTAAATTTCGGAAGTTTACACGACTGAGCTGCAGCGGGCAGGCATAAGATTTATAAAAACACATTTGAGAAGAAAGGCACAGCAACTCAAAAAGACTTACGTGTTTCACAATTACTCTTGGAGGCATGGAGCAGCATGAGGATACACATTTAACTTATATGCGATCTACCTGCATTGCCTTTGCGATCGCAATCGACGTATTGGACACCCCTGTCACACAGCATAGCGAGGATCTTCTTCAGACACTTTGAAGAACGACCAGGCAGACGACAGAACCTGCTTCAGCACATGTGTAACTTGCGCTCGTGCATAAATAAACATACTCGCCCCACACTCGCGTCTCCTACACACACGTGAAATACACTGGAATAATTATCGGCCTGTTCACATCGGCCTTATTTTGACATCGGAACGATGCCGATGTGTAAAAAAAAGGACCATATCGGCCGATATTATATCGGCGGCCGATATATCGTGCACCACTAGTGTTTCGGCCTTGGTTTCCTTTTTTTTCGGTTTTCGGCCAAGAATTTTCATTTTGGTGCATCCCTATTGTTTATCAGTGTATTGAAACAGTCCAGGCTTAAAGCTATCTTGATACAGAAAGCAGCAGGCTCCTGTCACGTTAAGACCTTAATGTGACAGGAGCCTGCTGCTTTCTGTCTCAGAAATGTTCTTTACACACCAAAAATGAAAATCAATTACTATTTTTTACTGTTCCTATATTATCATCATAAACTTCGTCTCGTGTCCTGCTTGTGTTCTTTAGCTATGATTGATCAACCACTTAACTGAGGTTGATCGATCATAGCTAAAGAACACAAGCAGGACACGAGACGAAGTTTATGATGATAATATAGGAACAGAATTTTTATTGATGGACAATTTCAGTTGCATGTCTCAATGTTCAAACCTCATCTAACAAGTATGAATTCATCATAAATGATGAATCGTAAGTATTTTATTTCGTCTGGTGTGGAGACCTGATCTTACAACACCTTATATCAATGAATGCAATTATTTACTTTTCCCCCATAATATCTGCATTACTGACAAATACTTTGATTAAAAAGACTTATCTCATATGTCATTATGCACAAATGATCAAACTTTAATAGAAAGCAACATACCTTTTTATCTGTAATGTTGGTGTTAATTTGTAAGTTGTCCCTAGGGCTGCACGATTAATCGCATGCGATACCGCGCGCATCACGTCAGTAATGCCGGTTCCTTGATTAGTATTAAATCGCCAACAGCTGCTTTCAGATGGCGCGACATTAACTGCACTGAGCCGTAGTTCCTGACAAGCTGGGCCATATCGCAGGCGATGCGTCCGCGATAATTAATGCGAAATTGCCCCGGTTGTCAGTGAACTACGGCTCTGTGCAGTTAAAGCTGCTCCATCTGAAAACAGCTGATGGTGATTTACTACTAATCAAGGAACCGGCATTACTGACGAGATGCGCGTGACAAACACATGCGATTTATCGTGCAGCCCTAGTTGTCCCGCTCTCTCATCTATCTATGCCATGTATAATAACCCTGCATCTTCTTGTGGTTGAATCTGTGTTTGATTTCAAGTTCATGCGGGGCTGCGCAGACCTTCGATAGATGACTGAGCGCATTGTGACAAAGAAGAGACATGTTGTGCAAATGAGCGGTAAAAACACGTATATAAGACCAATATATCAATGGGAGTGCACGCGCACACACACACACTCGTGATGGTAAAAAACTGCCACAGCTAACCTAATCGGGACAGAATTAAAAATCGGAAGAATATTGCAGTTGGTGCATCTCTAGTGTTTAATGATAACAGATCTTTGTGTGCTTTCACCTTACCAATTTTTACCTTACTACCTTAATTTACAGCTATATTTATAGGGCCCTATAATTTCCGCGATCACGGAATCACGGACGGAATCGCGGAATTGGCTAATTAACACGGAATCTATTATTAACACGGAATTTCGCGGAATTTTACATATTTTGAATAAAATTATGTTTTTGTGTGGGAGACGAACGTATGTCTGGGGAAAATGCAAACCGGGGGAAGTTAATCTGGGCGACACGCCCCCTCCCGTCGTTTAAGACCCCCTCCAAAACACTGAAACCATGGCGAAGCGGCTCTCCACGACTCTGCTTTCGTCAGCGAAAAAATTAAGAAATTCAACGCTAAGCACTTAGTTCCGAGCAGGTCTCACATGACTTGTATGTGACCGGAGAACTGTTGTAAGTTTTGTCAACACTCTGTTCACGGTGAGTGCAAAGATACATGCACTCTCATCCACGTCTGTCTCACTGCACCTCTCACACGTGCACGCGCTCACGCATCTGCCCGAAGTGGGAACACAAATCCTCATGTATTTGTTCAGTTTTATGCATTTCAAGCGAGCTGAGACAAACTAACTATCCCTCACATTTAAAATATAATCATCTGCATCATGGCGCCGCTCTCTGTCTCGCTTTCGCTCGCACGTGCAAAGAGCTGCATGCTCATGCTGTCATAAGTCAGATCACTGTCCTGTGTATGTTTTTAAAGTTATATGCATTTCAAGCGATTGTCTATAAAATATGGATCGCGTTTCGCTGGATTGATGTGTTTAAGCACTTCTGAAGGCACCACTGCTTTGACACCTTGTCATAGCCTCCTGCAACAACACTAAACAATGCATTGAATTGAGTTGTGTGTGCGCGCGTGTGTAAATGCATCTTTTATAGCCATTAAGTAATCCTGTTATCCAGTTTTTCCCCAAATCATTTACATTTTAATCATTAACATTAAAGGCACACTCTTTATATGACTAAAATAACAGTAAAGAATAAAAAATATAATTGCCAAAAATTAAAACGGATAAAACGGAATTTGCAAAAATTTAATCGGAGAAAACGGAATTTGGGAAAAAATAAAACGGAATTTGGGAAAAAATAAAAGGGATTTTATAGGGCCCTATATTTAGATAGGCCTACAAATTATACACTATATAGTATAATAGATGATCATGTGTATAATTTGTTCTCAACCTCAAAATGAGAAGGAAAAAAACTACAGCAGTTGACCAAAAATCATAGATGCATGTCACCTTGAGGGCACAGTAAAACATTTGTATATGCTAGAAATCATCTCAGTAACAAAACAGTGATTATTGCAAACTGTTTTGAATACTGCATGTTTTTTGTGTTGAATGTTATTTAGTACAGGCGCTTGCAAACATGAGTAAAATAATTTTATGTTTTCCTGTAACTGAATAAATATATTGATGTTTTACTTCTTTTAAAAATTAGAATTTTTTCCAATTTTGTGCGAATCACCTATGCGTTTGTTAGGGCTGAATACTGCCTTATATACGCCCATAATGATGATTGACAGGCCTGAATGTTTAGGCTCCTCCCGAACCTACGTTTATAACTACATTTTTCAACATGGTATACTTCACTTTTTTAAAATACCCATGCAGAAATTAAGCATTGTTAAGAAATATAATGGTAGCCTAATTCTGAAAACTAGGCCTGAAACCTCACAACTCACATCACATGTTAAATCAAACAATTAAGCTTTTTTTTAAAACAATTCATAACATTCTCACATGATTTGTTTAAAATTTAATTAGATTTTTTATTAATCATTTTGTCAATAATTTGGATAATTTATGATATGATGGACTTCTTTTAAATGAATCTGTTTACATAAGTCATTACTAGTTTGCGAATGATACATTTCTAGTCACACTATTCAACTTGCCAACGAGGACATACATTTTTTTTTATATAGGCTTACTGTATTGTTTGCTCTGACGATTTTCGGGCTACCAGATCCGTGTACTATATTGAAATGGATAAAAGATGTTACCACATGGCCAAGTATATAATATAAATATAAAATATATAATAAAAAAAATACAAATATGAGTGCAACCGTAAATAAACCAACCAGACATTTTAATGTGAAACCGTTTAGATAAACTTTCTGAGTTGCTAACATGTAAGAACCACTGGGGAACAACACCACCTCCATTGCCAGAATGCGCACGCAACTCTTTGATCACATGGGCTAGATCGAACCGCAATCGCGATGTGCAACGTTGCGATTAGCACATTGCGAAAGGATGCGATGTGAGAAATATGCAGAGAGGCTTTGTGACATTCTAACCAATTGAGCGAGCGCAAGTATGGCTGTGCTTTCTCCGTGAGAGGCACGTCAACCAAAACAGCGCTTCTCCTAAACTGACGAGGGGTTTCAATTTAAAGCATGCGCGCAGCCTGTGTCTCTCAATGTTAAATACTCGCGCCCGTTTCCCTATTGCAAGACTTTTCGTGCGCGTCTTCCACAACAGACAAGGTGTTTAAACTAGTGATGCACCGAAATGAAAATTCTTGGCCGAAACCGAAAACCGAAAAAAGGAAACCAAGGCCGAAAAACCGAAACCGAAACACCGAAATAAATTATTATGCCAATTATTAGTACAATTGCATTTATGGCCATCACTGTGTACTAACTTTACTAGGGGTTTGTGACGGATAAAAAAACTCACAGTTCGGATCACATTACAGTTTTTGAGGCACAGATCAGATTATTTTTCGGATCAGCAAAAAGCCGAAGGGAAAAATCTAATAAACAATAAAGAAATTGCAAACATTTATAAAAGAGAACAAAGTTGTACATTAATAATGTCTGAAATTAGCATTAGGTACAGAAATCAAATTAAATGAATCATAACACAATCAATTAAATATATAATTATTTTTTTAGAGCTATTTGTCTCTTTGTCATGGGTTGTTTGATTTACATTAATGACACAGACTTAAGTAGGTTAATCTGACTGTAATGCATACACTTAAGACATAAACAAATGTTTTTATTAGAAAAAGAATACTGTGGAGAGAATTTTGTTTATATGTGCCCTGTCAATAACAGCGAGATTTTATGTTTGCTTGTTTTTTTTAAACGCGTTTCTCTCGTATGTGCACTACCGAGGGCACTTAAACGCATGCACATACAGAGACCGAGGGTGAATCCTAAACAGCGCAACAGTCGCTCCACATAAAAACGTTACGTTGTGTTTCATTGCTTTATTCGCCAAATGTATGTTAATGGATTACAGTATGAGACACATTAGCGCGACTCTCTCTAAAGTTTACACATCAAGACATGCTTAATCTTTGCAGACGCGTGCAAACAGCTCGACCGTGAGTGAAACCTGCTTGAGCACAAAGGGAAGGGGTGGGAGACGACTGATCACCGTGAGTGAAACCCAAGCGCTAGCGCACAGATGGGAGGGGCGCGGTTGACATTCATTTTCGGTTTACATTTTCGGCTGGATTTTTTATTTCGGCCCGAAACCGATAATGCCATTTTCGGCCGAAATTTTCGGCGACCGAAATTTCGGTGCACCCCTAGTTTAAACTTAACGCACACGCACAGCCTGTGTCTCTATGCTTATTAAAAACTCCCGCCTGTCTCCGCAAGTCCGCCTCGCAAGACTTTTCGTGCGCGTCTTCCACAACAGACAAGGTGTTTAAACTTGACGCACACGCACAGCCTGTGTCTCTATGCTTATTTAATACTCACACCCAGGGTTTAAATTGGGCCGGGGCCGTCCGGGGCTAAGCCCCGGCACATAGGCTGAAGGTCGCGCTCTGCTCTTGCCAGTGTACTCGCTGCGCTGGTGCGTGTGCACTGACGCGAAGGGAATAATGTGTTTTCATTCATTATGGGGCATACTTACCAATGCAAGTTCAACGATTTGCGCGAGCAGATTACATACAAAGTCAATGCAAAGACGCAACCAGGCGCGTCCTCGCACGGGGCGATGAAAGTGACGCGAATTGGGCGCCGCAATTGCCGCGAAAACACGCGCTTTTCCCTTTAAATGCGTCTTCGCGCAAGTTATGCAACTCAAGCAAAAAAACTCAGAACTTCAAGAACGCGCTCTCACGCAGGATCATTTTTTTGACGAGAGAGACAGAGAGAGAGACAGAGTGAGAGAGAGGTAATAATGGTGCCCACATCGAGAAAACTTCATAGAAGACTAGAAACGTGTAAAGGATTAAAGTATGTATGTCACTCATCTAATTACATTATGTTAAGGATAACACTGGATATAACTATTGTATAGTTTAATAAAATAATGTATTTTGATTACACAAATCAAACCTAACTATATGATTGTTTTAGCTGCTGACCAGCATAGGGAATCTCTATGGCTAATTTATAAGACATGTTGACGATACAGTACTGTGTGTTGTATCTTTTCTTGTTAATTGAGTCTTTTGGGGTAGCCTATCTTATGCCTAGAATTATTCAAGGAGGTTGATTCTTTTAACTTCCTTTAAAGTTTGATCAGTTGTGCATAATGACATGTACAACAAATGGATATAGGGTGTCAAACTCATAGATTTGCATCATTTATAATTCAGATGCTCTTTTTAAAATATTTTGGGTCAACCTCTGGCACAGCTTTAAAGCTGAAACTTATCAAATCCTATCAGAGGTCCAGAATGTCATTGAAACACACCAGTGGCTTTGCTATCATCAGTATTAAACATGTTACCCCTTGAAGTACCCCTCCCCGCAGAGCCCCCCCACATAACAAATCCCAATTTAACCCCTGCTCACGCCTGTCTCCGCAAGTCTGCATCGCAAGACTTCACGCCCGCGTCTCTCAAAACGGATGATGCGTTTTACACACACACATGCCCAGCAATGCTTACAAGCCTGGCTCCTTATTTAAAACAAACTAAAATACCATTTAACTGGGTTGCTAATGTCACCTGAATGAAATGACATGACATTGAACGCATTTGGATTTTATATTCATTTTAAAAATCCCAAATGTAGCTTTTTAATATTTTGATAGTTATGAAGTTGAGTATTACAGTTCTTTGTTTACAAAAACAAACACACATGCATTCAAATCTTTTCAGTAAAACTCAGTCACCCATTTAAATATTTTAAATTGTTGTTAAAGTTGCAGCTATAATGAACCCACTTATTTAAATACTGTTACAGTGTTAGTCCAAGCTAAAGATCATTTTACATTTCATACAATAAGAAGTGTTAATTATATTCTTAATTTCTTTGTTTTTGTTTCCTTATTTTCACAAAAAAACATAAGAATACAGTTAAATCACAAGACCCATAAGCAGTATCAGTAAGATCTAACGATCTAAAGAGGCAGATGCACATTGCATCTGCTACAAAATTTAATCGCAAACCGAATCGCAATCGCAATTCCTGGCAGAAAAAGCGCAATTAGATTTTTTTCCCTAAATCGCACAGCCCTAACATGGGCTATAAAAGAGTCTATGGGGAGAGCAACACACTTCCAATATATTTTTACATATACTAATTTTATAAATTAAACTTTATTTAACTAAACTTTTGTTGCTTCACAAAATAAACCATAAATGTTGTAGACTTGAGGTAGAGAGAATAAAAATTAAAACTAGTTTTAAAAAATAGGTCTGCAGCAGAAAGTGAGTGCAGTAAACAAATCTGAAGTGTAAACGAGTGAAATGTAAATAAGAAAGCAGATGAAGAAGATAATCTTTGTTGTAAACATCGTTGTTTTAAACTAAAGACGAATTAATGTCTTCTTTTTCTCTATAACATCAACAGCAAATACATTCATTTTTGTCTTGAGCTTTATATCTGATCTGCACATACCGTGTGTATTGTTTTTTCGTATGCATTGTTTCAGTCAGGATCGATATGGACATCATCATCATGATAATGTTGTCATTAAAAAAAAACTGGCGCAGAAGCGCGTGCATCATGTGTAAGTACAGTGAAACATTGACAGTTATTTAAATGATAATAAAGTGTAAAAGTATAGTTACCAATTCGTGTGTGGATTTATTTTCCTACTCTGCTCGCTGCTGTATTCAGTTTAGAGAAGCGCAAGTGACTCGGCAGTGTCATGCTTCTTCTTCTAGTATTTAATGGCGGTTGGAAACTTAAATGGTGCATTAACGCCTCCTACTGGATTGGAGTGTGGATAGAAATATGATAGAAAAGTAACCTAAATTCTCTGTATCTGTATCTTTATAAATCTGTGCTGCTGTTGGCCATTACAATGTCTGATAAATCCTTATGTTGAGATAAGTGAACTTTTTTCTGAAATAAACTTTTTAAGTCCTACACAGAGCTGCCAACTTTTGAGTTTAGCTTGAAGTGAGATTATCTGGGGGAAGAGGGTGCATAGATGGTTGGCATCAAATTATTATTATTGTTATTTAGTAAATAATTATTAAAGACTGAAAAAATATTATTTAAGTTCTTTACCAAAGTAACCATTTGCCAAACAACCTTATTTGATAACATTGTGCATTTTTTTTGCTATTTCTGCACACTCAAAAATACACCAAACCATATGAGTACTCTCAATTACTGAAGCAACAGATAATGTGTATATAAATATATTATTGCTTTTAGATGTCAAAGATTTTTTCTCTTTTATTAAAAATTGTCACAGCAAACATCACACAGGCTTGTACTGCTTACAAACATTTTATAGATCCATTTATAGCCTTGTTTTAGGTTTCTCCTATGCTTGATTTGACGGCATGAGATCGTAAAGTTGTTGCTTTCACCTTTCCGATTCACTTGAATCCTTTTACAAGACTTGGGACCATTTTTTTTATTACATGAAAGGCTTTCCTTTCATACCTCAAACTGGCAATGATTCACAAATTAAAAGGTTGATTTTAAAAGGAATTTAAGTTTATTATTTTCATTATTAATTAGATTTTATTACTATTATTGTTTATTTTAATTATTTTTCAATTTATTAATGGTAAATGGAAATGGGCGGCATTTATAGTGCTTTCATAGACCCATGGCCATCCAAAGCGCTTTACATATTGCCTCACATTCACACATTCACTCATCCAACGTCAACCTACATGAACCACTACACACGCACGCATTAACAAAGTTTACAAATCTGTATTGTTCTTATCTTTTTCAAAGAAAATGAATATAATGCTGTTCAAATAGCAGTGTCAACATTTTTCTCTGTAGACACTTAAACTCAAGAAATGTCTTAAGATTTAACTCCACTTTAATTAAAATAACTAATATTTAGTTGCATAACCATTGTTGTTGATAACTGCTTCACATCTGTGTCAAATCAAATCAAGTCAATCAACTTTTGGCACCGAAAACAGCCAAGGATCCACAGTTCCTGTCAATTTTTAGGTTTTGCCTCAAGAAACTGCATTTTATGTCACCCCACACGTTTTCAATGGGGTAGACATCAGGGGATTGAGCTGGCCTGGTTTGGGGTTGTTGTCTTGTTAAAACATAATCTCTTCAAGTATTCTGATGTATTCAAACTGATCAATTTTCCTTTGTATAGGATAAATAGGCCTAACATGGTTTTATGAAAAACATCCCAATACCATGGTTAAAATGTCTTTACACTGTTCTGTGGCTTGAATTTAGTACCAGGGAATGGCCTTAAGTTCTGCCGATAACCACTTGACCCAAAAAGAAAACATTTTCACTCATCAGCCCATACATTGTTGCTCCATTTTTCTTTGGGCCAGTTGATGTGATTCTGTTAATCCTTTTAATCAACAATGCTGCTTTATGGGGGGAAACACTGATCAGCAACGCTCTGATTGGCTGGTTGTTACAATGGCCAACGACCACAAGAACACAATGTGTGAGCTATTGATTGAAGATTATTGTGAATTTTTTATGATGCTAATTTATAAACCCAGCTAAAGCTGTTTTGTGATTCACTGTTTGTTTTCTACTGTACATAAAATCTCCTTACGTAATGTTAAATATTTTGTAAAAATATAATCATGATATCTTTGATATCGACTGAGTAAGATTGTGTAAAAGATTGAGATTTATTGATTGTAATCAAACTGTAATGCTCCTAAAATACAAAAAAGCAACCAAAAAATCAGAATAAAAAACAGGTGGTGGTCCTGCATCTTCATGAGATGTCCTGGCAAGAGTTATGTTTCTAAATTGATTGATTGTACAGATTATCTCTGGAGGCAGCTACTTTTATTACTGATCAATGAACTTTGAATTGTAGTTTATTATAAGATTGTGTTTTCCCCTCGTTTGTGCAGTTGTAGCTAATACACCAACACTTTCAGCACTTCCCATGAATGTGGTAAATGAAGTATGATGTGCAGTAAGTGAATGTTTATGTTATGCTTCATCAAAAGATTATAAAGTGCAATTGTTTCTGATAGCCATTTGTTCAATACAAGTGCCTAAAATGTTTACTTCAATTGCATTATTCTCATATAACTGATTTCTGAATGCAGCAATATTAGCAAGAGTCCACATTAACTGAAAGTCCTGCATCTGCTGAGTCTGCACAAAAAAGTGTAGTATAGAAGATAAAGATATGTGAAAGTATGTGGGGGAAAAACTTTATTGGTTTTTGGCATTTCATTTTTGTCACATGGACATGCAGTTAATTTATTAATGCAGAAAAGGAACAGGGTAACATATTTGTATATTGTTTTAAAAATAAAATAGATACAAATTACTAAGCAAACTTTTCATGCATAACATTGTACTTTACAATCTGAAGACAAAACTAAAATTGAAGATGAATTGAAAGGGAACTTCTTTCACATCGAGTAATATTTTCTTATTGTAGATCACATCTAAAAAGATGGTTAAAGATGACTGATTGCTGTCTTTTATAAAGGAAAATTAAAATCAGCTTGACATGAATGTGGTCATAAACATGTTTTCCTTGTCATTTATTTAAGAATAATAATCAAAACACCTATTTCACAAAAACAAGTTGCAAAAGTACCATAGAAAAAAATAATACTATGGAAGTGAACAGGGCTCAATAATGGTTTGATTACCAACATTCCTCAAAATATCTTAAAGTGGACAGAGAATGAAAAAACATTTTTACCTTGTCTTTGTTGAATAATGGTAGTCTACCCGCATTCACGAACATACAAAAAGTGCTATACATGCTAAACATCTCAGTCTCATAGTAATTCCTCTTTTAGAAATGTCAATCTGAAAAACTGATGCTTATTACATCACAGGCATCTCACTTCCCCGCCACTTTAAAATAATTGGCTACATCTTTTGAGGGGCAGCAAAGTCAGCCAATCAGTAATGAGATTGCAAGTTAAGCCAGTAGGGGGAGCCAAATAGGTGCAAAACCACTTGTTTAACATCCCCCACCCTAATAGCGCTATCTGAGAGAGGTTTTTAGGAAACTTCTAAGGCAATACAGACCCAAACAAAAAATTTTTTGTCTACATGTCATATCACAGAACAAGGATAAATACCCCATTCAATCATTCTATGTCACCTTTAAATAGTGTTCTTATACATATATAGAAACTTATACAGGTTTGTAACAACATGAGAGTGAGTAAATGACAGAATTTTCATTTTTGGGTGACCTATCCCTTTAAGTAATAAAGGAAATTAATGTTTACTTATATTTTACCCACCATCATTCCAACATGTTGAAGCTCCAAAAAGTTAACATATTTAAAATCATTCAAACCTTTCCATTGGTTCAATAAATGTCTTATCGTCAGATGCATGGGAAATAAATGAGTGATATTTTGAGCATTCAGTGAACTTAAACCAAATAAGTTTACAATGGTTTCCTTCGCCATTCATTTCATTATAAAAGACATACATTTATTAACCCACTGAAGGGGTTACTTTTGAAATGAATGTATTTGTTTTTCAGACCTTCAATAACCCGTAAGGATGGCATATTGTCAAAATATTTCCCTTTTCATATTCATATATGATTTGAGAGCGAGTAAAGTAAGAATGATTTATATTTTATGGCTCACCTGAGCTACAATGAGAACGAAAGAGAAACTTCCACAAAATTCAGTCTGTAGCACTGCTGCTTAGTTAAGAATTTTGAAATTGACAATAAGTTTGGTGACTTTCAGCAACATGATTTCAGAGACCACCGGATGAGTAGAAACTCTTTCCACATTGAGGGAATTGATACGGCTTCTCTCCAGTATGAATTCTCTCGTGACTTTTCCAGTAACATGGATAGGAGAACTTCTTACCACAATGTTAACACATGTATGGTTTTTCTCCAGTATGAACTCTTTGGTGCTTTTTCAAGGCTTCGGTAGTCAAAAAAGTTTCTCAGACATGAGTTTTCTCATCAGTATGTTTCATCTGGTGTTTTTTCAAATATTCAATCAGTGCAAAACTCTTTCCACAAACAGAACATGTGTAGGGCTTTTCATTGACATGAATTTTCAAGTGTCTTTTTAGGATCAATGCAGAAACAAATGTTTTCCCACAATCATTACAGTTAAATAAGTTCTCTTCATTATGGCTGCGCTCATGGACTCTGAGACTGAATGCATGTGTGAAACACTTTTCACACTGAGCACACGTGAAAGGTTTCTCTCCTGTATGAATTCTCAAGTGATCTTCCAGGAATCCTTTTCTTATGAAACCCTTTCCACACTGAGGACAAGTAAAAGGTCTGTCACCGGTGTGAATCGTTATGTGACTCTTAAGATGTGCTTTCTGTGTAAAACTCTTTCCACACTGAGGACAGGTGTAAGGTTTCACTCCAGTGTGTAATGTTATGTGACTCTTAAGGTGTCTTCTCATTGTAAAACTCTTTTCACATTGAGGGCAGGTGTACGGCTTCTCTCCAGTGTGAATTCGTTCATGAAACTTAAGGGTTCCTTTCTGCGTAAAACCCTTTCCACATTCAGGACAGGTGTAAGGTTTCACTCCAGTGTGTAATGTTATGTGACTATTAAGATACCTTCTCATTGAAAAACTCATTCCACATTGAGCGCAGATGTAAGGCTTTTCTCCAGTGTGAATTCGTTCGTGAACCTTAAGGGACCATTTTTGTCTGAAACTCTTTCCACATTGAATACAGATGAAGGGCTTTTCTCCAGTGTGAGTTCTTAAATGTCCCTTAAAGTGACTTAAATGTATAAAACTCATTCCACACTGACTGCATTTGTACGGCCTCTCTTCAGAGTGAATCCTCAAATGTCTATTAAGAGCACCTGTACATGTAAAACTCCTTCCACACTGCTGGCACGTGTGACGTCTCTCTTTATTGTTATTGCTATGATGTCCTTTATTTGTTGAACTCTCTCCACACTGAGGTACAATTACCAAATTTTTGTTTTTTCTTTTCTTAGTTGATATTTCAAAACAATCAGAAGATTTTTCTTCAGTGATGACATCATGAGGTTCATCTTGTATCTTCTCCACTTCAAGTTCCTGAGGTTCCTCTTTTACTTCCATCATTATCTAAAATAAACATTAAATTTGTCAAAAACATTTTTTAAAACAATCAATCAAATTTAATTTAGGGTAAATAAAAATACAATATAAATGGTAAAGGTGAAAAACAGAAATACTAAATCGTTAAACTAATGTCAGAAAGCAGAATGTTCTAACATTCATCTCAATGCCTGAATTTACCCTACATTGTTTTAACATTCAGACAGGGGACACTGGCCTATGAATGACAGTATTAATTTATTCAATCATCAATCACTTGTGGCCAATGAGGAGAGAATTCAGTGAACGACAAGTATGAGGTAATGCATATTAAAAACATGAAATTGTTCACTTGAAAGAATAATTCAAAAACACATGTAGTACGCAACACCACTCTCTCACATTAAGGGCACTACATTTCTTCAGTCATACATCCCTCTTTATACTGTAGTACATAGCATACTTGATTCAATCTAAGGACAGTGAAATTGTACACTTATTATCTTTGTCAATCATTCTTATAATATACTATCTTATTCAGGCAATCCATACAAAACATTGCTGGTAGATTTTGGCTTTTATAGTAAATCAACTTTTGTACCAGCTCAGGTTAGCTGATAAAGTAGCATCAGCATATAAAACATTTGTGCTTGCTTTTGAGATTACTCTTCTGCAATAGCGCTTCACTTTTTTTATTGTAGCGTCACAAGTTTAACAATTAATTTCGATAAACCAATTCGTTGTATACCAATGACTAGTGGTCGACCAATATGGTTTTTTTATGGCCGATGCCAATACCGATATTAAGAAACTGTATGGCCGATTGGCCAATATGAGGCCGATATAAGACAAATGTTATTAAAGTGAATAAGAGACAAACAGACAATTGGTAAAACAAACCCATGCATATCATTTGTTATGCATAACATTTTTAAATATAAGTTTTTAGTTAGGTTAGTACTTAAAACATATTTACAAGACGTAATTAAAGTGGATCTGACTTCTCACAGTATTAGGGATGTTCACGTTGACCGTTTAACCGTTAACCGAAGGTAAGAATTTTTGACCGATTAACGTTATCAGTTTAAAAAAAAAAATTGTTAATGCATGGTGCGTGTCGTTATGAGCCGACAGACATTTCGCCACTTATCTATCTTTAATTTGTGAATGTCCTGTAAATGACACAAATTATTGCTGCCCTGATGGTGTGATAAAGTAATCATTTGTATGAGAAATCATTTGTATGTGGGTTTGGAAGCTGAACAGAGACGCGCGCGTATCCGCGCAAGATGACGCGGTCCGTCTCCGTCTCGCGCACATGCGGACAAACGTTCGCTGATGGCCTCTGACCCTGACCATAAACATCTCTCTTTTTGCACAAACGGAGAAAGACGATGCAAAAGCAAAACTTTCTGAAAAGCGTCCTGTTTTAGAAATGACCACTGTGGTAGATGAAACAGAGACAATCTGCCCTTTTTGGATATTAATCCTCTGAACTGATCGCGTGCTCTTTGATAAGGTAATGTTGCGTGAATATCTGATAATGTATGAATCCTGGTTCTGTTGTTGATCTGTCGCTGCTGTTTGCAAGTTCAAATTAAATGTTTTGTTTTTACTAGTTCACAGACAACCGTCAACTGTATTTTTACTCAATGACAATTTCATATTAAAATCTTATAAGTTAACGGTTAATGTTCAGTTCAGAAGCTACGGTTGTCGGTCGGGAAAATTAACTGATATGAGCATCCCTACACAGTACTATTTGAATATGTGTGTTTAACTAGTGTGGTGTTGTGTGTGACACAACAAAATGTCATGTTAAAAATTGAATTATGATTGGTCATTTTACTGTCTGTCAGACTTGGGCTTAACATCAAATTTAAGTAACAGAGAAATTTACTGGCTGATCGGCAATGCCTAAGACACTTTTGGGCGTTTTAATTAAACAAAACCATACGGTCATAAAGCAGTATCTTCCCAAAACTAAAGTGTATCGTGATGAAACTTGTAATCACAGTAATGACTTGAGGTTGCATGCAAAGTATTTGTAATAGCACCAACAAGTGGTCTTGAGATGTTATTTTTGTGTTTTTTGTGAAAATGTATTATTTTTGCTTAAAGCTGACAAAAAACAAGACGTTTTTGCAAATCTAATGTTAATTTTGCTTTCCTATAAAGTAGTATTTCATCATTCATATGTCCAAAGAGTCTTTTGTGTTGTCAGATTTATAAAAGAAAGAACAGGCTTTCCGATGTTTGGCGGAAAAGGTCGAACACTTGAAGGTGTGCGGTGGGCGGAGCTGAAGAGTTACATGTATGTGCAGCTTTGGATACTACATTTGGATTCACAGCCGACATAAATGGAAATCAAACTTTAAAACATTTTTTAGGGCCGGGACTCGATTAAAAAATTAATCTAATTAATTAGAGGCTTTGTAATTAATTAATCGAAATTAATCACATTTTAATCACATATAAATATTTGACCTGGGAACATTGAGAAGTTATTTTTTCACATGGATTTTTAGTATACCATGAATAATGACTGAATACATAAGCTTAAGCAACAAAATATTGTTTATTTTTGTTCAACCAAGTCGTTGTACTCGGAGTCCATCCGTTTGTTTTTTATAAAAGAATTTCCCATCCACGGGGCCAACCAAAGCGATCTCATCAGCTTCTTCGTTCATGTTCACTGTGGTTTGTTGTTGTCTGAAGTCATGAACGCTAGTTGGTGCTCCGGTATAATCGGTCCGCCGAAACTCATCCAATGAGAAATGTTCCAAGGTGCAAAAATAAGTGCGATTAAAATGCCTTAAAAATGTTTAACGCATTATTGTTTGTGTAATTAATTAATCTTAATTAATGCGTTAAGGTCCCGGCCCTAATTTTTTTAAAATAACCAGCCTTACATTATACATATGATCCAGAATCAGATACTGAGTCAGTAATAGACAAACAGGAACAACAGCAGCAACGATTACAGAAGGACGTCTCTATCTGGTAATTAATCCTTGTTTGTTTATCCGCTATTTTTTATGTTTACATAACATGCACATATGCACGATTGCAAACAAAACACACAAGATTTTAATTTACTTACTCCTGTGGTTGTGACTCCTAAACGTGGTCTTTTAAGTTTTGACCACTCCAACAGTTGTAAACAAGTGGAAAATCCGGCATCAAACTGAGCCTTATTTGTGAAGCAATCCTCTACGAAATGCAGCCAGGGAACAAACAAACTCATTAGCAATTACGTTGCTGTCCTAAATTTTGGTGTACTGCTGTGACGCTCGGGATGTAAGTCTGGAGCCCTGGACGGCTTTGTGTTGTTTTCTGGACGGACTGTTAAAAATCGTGACACACACATCTCCTGCAAATCCTGTATAATTAAACCAATCTGAGGATGACTTAGAAATCCACTGAAGTGTTTACAGAAAAGTGTTCAATAGGGTTTATGCACAACTTACTTCTAGATTCCTGTTGAACATAGTACATCTCTTCCGGTTCTGTATGCTCTATGCTGCTGACATGGCCCTGTTTTCATTCACAAAGCCCTCAAAAGCTACCAAAGATGATGTCCAGCGCATATGCTTGTTAACATCTAAAACCTAAGTAAAAGAAAATTTACTTATTACTTTACTTACTTTATAGCATTTGACAAAGGCATTATCACAAACATTCAGATATTAAAATAAAAACATAATAATATAGCAATGCTGACATAGCGGCCACACGCATCAAAATTCTGTCAAAAAATCTGTTTCAACCTGTGTGTTACTTTAAAATGCGTGTCATGCAATAGGGATGGGCATTTATCTAATTTTTTCCTTTCGATTAATCCATAGGTCTGAAGAACAAGTACTCGATTAACTGGGGGCGGGGCAATCAAAGGGGCGGGGCATACGCGTCATGGTGAAAATGAAAATATTTTTATTAAAAACACTTAAATAAAACCTAATTTTGAAGAAACTATGACAGAACAATGAACACATACTAGATTATTAATTAATTAAATGTTTTTTAACAGAAACCTCTAACAGGAAAAGCTGCGTGATGAAGTCCTTCGGATGAGACGTTAAACCGAGGTCCTGACTCTCTGTGGTCATTAAAAATCCCAGGATGTCCTTCGAAAAAGAGTAGGGGTATGCCCCGGCATCCTGGCCAAACTTGCCCATTGGCCTACTAATCATCCCTCATACTAATTGGCTATATCACTCTGTCTCCGCTCCACTAATAAGCTGGTGTGTGGTGAGCGTTCTGGCGCAATATGGCTGCCGTCGCATCATCCAGGTGGATGCTGCACATTGGTGGTGGTTGAGGAGATTCCCGCGTTCATATGTAAAGCGCTTTGAGTACTGAGAAAAGCGCTATATAAATGTAAGGAATTATAAATTATTATTAAGTGAAACTAAAGGGTTAATAAACACAAACCGAAGCGCTTTCTATATGACGCACTCTACATAATATCAAGCCTTTATACAACATAAATGGATTATACAACATGCATCTATCTGCATAAAATGCAAGACTTCAACTAAGTTTTCAACTAAGTTATGTACAGAAAGTTTATCTCCCGTTGTGGATGTGCACCATCAACAGTGCGCACTTAAACACGTCCAGTCAAAGCACAAGCTTCATAACATTAAAGGACAAGTTCGGTATTTTAGACTTAAAGCCCTGTTTTAGGTGTGGGTGTGGTCGGCTTCGTAGGATCGGCGCTTTGCTGCGAATTGCGCGGATCGGCGGGTTGCGGGTGCGCGGAATTATCTGTTTGTTTTTGAATCATGCATGGTATGTTACTGATGTCATATGCCGGTCTGCCTCGACACGACGTCAAACACGCATCTCCAGACCCAGTCTTACAGGCGATTGTAACGCTAACCAGACAACCAAATGCTGACATATCCGCAATAAATAAATAAATAAACCCACATGATCATCGTTTTCGTGATCGATCATCGATGCCACGTCCGACTACTCGAGCAATCGAGTACTCGTGCCCATCCCTATCATGCAATATCTACTTCCGCTAGACCCGGGGCACTAATGAAAGGTTGGTGTGACAAAATATATATCTTGTATCTTGGTACTGACGAAATTTCTTCGAAACCTATTGAGGAGAAGGTATTTAAATAAATCCTGGAAATTTGGTAGTCAGGTTTGTGGTGGTAGATTAGCGAACGTCCTGTCAGAACCTCAGAACTGCAGGCATCGTTCTAAAAAACATGGGTCTGAGTCTGAATATGACAAACTAATTACAACTAAATGGCCTATCCAACTAAAACAGTAAATGGTTTCATTTGAAAGAACTGACAAACTTCGACTTTCTGATAAAATGTCATGCAAATATCTGATTAAATTAGAAAGTTACAAGCAAAACCATGTGAATAAGCAGCATTTTCGGTCACACACCTTCCATTAACATCCAAATATAACCTTTTCCTCCGATTTCTAATATAAAAAAATATCATAACTTTCTCAATTCTCTACGAATTTTTACAATCCAGGTATCTTTGTAAATGGAAATGTCTGCTTTGTCTAGTCATGTGATACATTTTGAGTTTTGGGTTTTTTGAAAATGTTGTCATCATACCTAAATAATACTACAAACAACAATAACAAGCTATAATAGCACATGCTGTTAAATGATTAACCCAGGGTTCTGCTTTGGTCACGTGATGTTCAACATATACCCTATATGCATCAAACATTCAGCCAACCGTCCATGGGCGTGACATCGGATGCTGAGACTATATAAACCCTTTTACTGTTAGTAAACATTGAGACATTTTTTGTGGGCAGAGTTTAGGTGGAGGCAGAAATGCTAGCTAAATATGGTTTGTTATTTTGTTTGACAAAACTGTACCATAAGGTTGTATTTGTTGATATTAAGTAATAGTTTTTTATCATTCATAGTGCATTATTATGTTAACAGTTAAAACTTTTCGTTTTAATATTAGTAAATGCTATAATTTTACAGATTAAGATTAATAATTGTTGTTGAAGTATTGTTCATTGTTAGTTCATAAGCTAATGCATTAAACTCATGTTAACAACAAATACAACCTATTATAAAGTGTTATCGTTTTGAAATAATAACTAATATCTGATTTTATAATTGATTTATCAGTGACTAAGGCACACTGTCTAGGACAGTGAATGCCATTTAAAAAGTCCAACTTTTAATGGAATGCTTTAAATTCTATGATTTTGGTATCACTGTGTCAAAAAAATACATAATAATATAACTAAAACTGGTTTTAAATATCAGATAAACATACAAACAGTCTGTGTCAGATTGCAAAGCATTTCTCAATGAAAGATGCAGTCAGCTGTGCAGAGGACTTCATAGATATCACTGCATTGTTTATCAAATAAACCTTAAAAGTTGTTTGTCCATAAAGACTTAAATATACATGAGAAAGCAGAAAATGAGGATAATCTGCTGCGGGTTTTTTTGTACACATCCTCGTTTTAAACTATAGACAGAGTTAATCTCCTCTTCTTCTCACCGAGTGAACAACAGTAACTAAATACATTCATGTTTGGCACTTAAAATACTCACGCAGACCTCATGTGAATGTGCATTAAAACATTGATTGACAGTTGTTAAATGATTATAAAGAGTGAAAGTATAATTACCGATATGTGTGTGGATTTATTTCCCTGCTCTGCTCACTGTTGTCGGTTCATCTTCTTCTTCTTCTTCTTTCGTTTTCTGGCGGACTGGTGAACTAAGCACATACCGCCACCTACTGTTCCGTATTTCCATTTCCTCATTTCTTATGCATTATGAAAAAAACGGTTCATCATCTTCTTCTTTAGGGTTTTATGGCGGGTTGCGAACCAACTTCATAGGTGCATACCGCCACCTATTGTGTTGGAGTGTAGAGAGACTGAACTTGTTAAAACAAGGATGTGTATAACAAAGCCGTTTCTCAATACCAAGTACGCCAAGTTCGGACCTGCGTACTTTAGGTCGGACTTGCAAGCATAGACGTAGACACCTCGTTTTTTTTTTTTTTTATTGAATATCATCAACAAGTATAAAACACATTTTGTTCAATGCCACATGAACATGAGGTATTACTCACACATTGTTCACAAGTTATCAGGAAAGAAAATAGAAAAAGAAAAAAAAAACTTACAAAAAATTGAGTATTTTTAAAATATTATATGTTTTCTGAGCTTTTTTGTTCTTAACTTTTTCCAAAGGGGTACTGTATAATTTGAAATCATTTATAAAATATGACAGGTTTGGTTTACAAAGGGCCCATTTTGTTTTGTGTATACTTTCCTAATACAATAAATAGCTGTATAATATATTGTTCATTACTTTCCAAATGATCTCTCTCAAAATAAAAAAAACACAAACACACCAATTTCTACCACACGACCCAATTTTCTACTAATATAATTTTCCACATCTTTCCAGAAAAGTCTTCAGTAGATACAATGATAAAACAGATGCAAAATTGTTTCTTTTTCCTGACCACAAAATTCACAAGCATATGAAATATTAAGCTTAAATCTCTCCAAAACATGTTTAACAGGATAAATTCTATGAAGAACTTTGTAAGACACCTCCTTCATTTTGTTATTGACACAAAACTCGTTCAATATTTTCCATGTTTTATCCCAGTATATATATTATCAAATAAGGAAGACCAAAAAAATCTTCCTGCAGGAAGGGAAACAAAACATAGTGTGAGGAATTCTCCAAAGGAGAGAGGGAGAGAACCCAGGCGCAGGCGAAGATGAACTCAAAAGTTTTTATTATAAACAAGACACACAAAACAAAAGACCCACGAGGGGGTAAAACAAGGCAATGACTGAGACAATGTTGAACAAGGCTAGTGATGTTACGTCTAACACCGAAGCTTCAATGCTTGCTTCAGACTCGAAAAGTCCTTGCAATAAACCACTGTTTCGGAGCTTGTATCGTTACGTCACTAGACACGTGAAATACGAAATCTGAAGCAAACACACTGGTTCATTTCTGTAGTGAACCACACGACTGCTTTGATAGCCCAATCCGGCGTTGACAGGTTTGAAACTTGGCAGCTTTATTTTTCACCCAACTGAAGCTAAACCATAGAAAAGCTTTCTAAACAATTTTTGTGTACTCCAGCATCATCCGTTTCGTGCGAGAGAATATTCTCCAAAGCTGGTGAATTTGTAAAAAAAAAAGAAATCGCCCACATCACCAAATGTATAGCCTATTAGGCTTTATTATAAAATTATTAAAAAATATAAAAATATATTATAATTAATATAAAATTATATTTCTGAATAAAAACCACAACATTTAATGAATACCCTCCTCCACATTGTCCAAGACCTGTCAAGTTGCTCTCTGCCACATTATAAATACATTTTTAAATAAATAAATGTCCAGTTAGTAAGTTGTAGAGTGCTGTATCCTACAGCTAAATATTCACACACAAACACATCTCAGGTTCAATGTTTTATTGAGGGTTTGAAACATGAACACAGTGTCAAAGCTCTGACAGCCCAAATGGGGCGGAACATTAGCCTACTTGCATTGTCAGCTTTGTTGCATTACATTTACTTCACCAGCAGATGGTGGTGTGCATTTTCTGCTTGAATGAAGCTTTGAGTAATGAACCATTTTTGGCACAATTGTATCGGAAAGCAATAATGCTTCGAAACGCTTCATTTGGCCATCACTAAACAAGGCTATACAAACAAGGACTGGAACAAGACTGGGATATAAACAGTAAAATAGAATCATAAACTTTGACAAATACTCTTGACTTCTGAAACACACATGTACGTACAGGCTAGAACAAAACGAATCAGCACAAGACAGCAAACACAAGGGCATTAAATAGGGGAGCAAATCAAGAGGGGAACAGGTGACATGAATCAAACAATAATGGGATAATTAATGAGGAAACAAGTGGGCGGGGTCTGGAGATGAGACAGAAAGCACATGGCTGAAATTAACAAGGCCAGTGCTTTCACACAAAACATGGGCCTGTCATGATTCTGCCTCATGACTAAAGCCCGGGATACACTGTACGATTATTGGCTGTCCCAGACGAAAGATTGCCATCATGAAACAATCTTCGCGATTTCGGTGATCGTGGCTCTTCATCGGTGGTCCTATGTCGTACAGTGAGCGAGGTTCAAAGACGGCTGTTTTCCCTGTCTTGCGTCCAAAGATAGCCTACGATAGTTTTCTGACAGTGTCAGAAATTCAGCATGATCAACGCACAGTGTGTGTGCTGCTACGACCTGCGCACCGGTATTTGTTTACCACGAGCGCATGCTGGTGACGTTGCGCAACGTGTGACGCTGCCGCCGAAGCTTCCGTGTCATCATCGTACAGTCTACATGCCTCTCGTACCCATGTCGCACAGTGTGATAAAGTAATGATCTTATAGGAGGGCAAAAATCGTGCAGTGTATTCCGGGCTTAATACTAAAACAAGGACAAGAGGGCAGAATCATGACACATAGGGTATTTCTTATAATATTATTGCTACATTTTGGTTTCAAAATATTAACATTACCGATGTATATACTACCACAAAAGTCATCCATAGTAATTTGCAATGAATTACAATTTTTTAACAGAAAAACAACACTCTTTGGAATTGCATCAAGAACAACAGCAAATGCTCTTGGTTTAACTGGTAATTGGAAATTTTCAAGAAATTCAGTGTATGAAAGCAAATACCCTTCAGAATTTAACAACTGTTTTACCAAAATAATCCCCTCATTAATCCAAGTTTGATAGAAAAGTGATTTGTTTTTAAATAATATGTCTTTGTTATTCCAAATACAATAACTGTGTGGAGTGAAATTATGTTTATATAACAAGTTCCATGCCAACAGGGCCTGTCTATGAAAACCGGCCAGCTTGACTGGAATTTTATCAACTGAAAAATTGCATTTCAACAAAAAATTAATGCCTCCAATAGTGTTAAATATATATTTGGGAAATACATTCCAAACACTATCTTTATTATTCATAAATTCTATTAACCATCTTATCTTGAAAGTATTATTGAGTGTACTAAAATCCAAAACCTCTAGCCCCCCTTGTTCTTTAGTATTACATATGACCTCTTTCCTTAAATAATGGGGCTTTTTTCTCCAGATAAAATCATACAATATCTTATCCAAGTCTTTTTTTACAGTAGGAGGCACATCTAATGATAAAGAAGTATATACAGATCTGGAAATATCTTCTGCCTTTGACAATAATACTCTCCCAACGATGGATATATCCCTCATTAACCACAAATTAAATTTCTTTTTTGTTTTTTCAATAATTGGTTCAAAATTTAACTGGCTTCTTTGTTTTTCATTTTTACAAATAACTATACCCAGATAAGTGAATTGGTGTTTAACTGGAATACCTTCTATATGTTTAAGGAAGCAGACTTTAAGAGGAAACAAAGCAGATTTAACTAGATTCATTTTAAGACCAGAAACAGAAGTGAATGCCTCAATAACTCTAATTATAACTGGAACCTCAAATTTATTTTTTAGAAAAATTGCTGTGTCATCAGCAAATTGACTAAGTTTAAATTCAGCACCTAATGCACTGATACCATTAAACTGACTTTTCTTTATATGTACTGCCAAAACTTGAGTGACCAACAAAAATAGAAAAGGAGAAAGAGGACATCCTTGTCTAATTCCACAATTGATATCAAACCTTTTTGAAGTCCCACAAGCATGTTTAACAGAGCTATTACATCCGTTATACAAATGTTTTCACTGCTTTCAGAAACAAGTCACCAAAACCCATCAACTTAATCACTTTGAAAATAAAATCATGATTTACTGTATCAAAAGCTTTATAGAAGTCAATAAATAAAATAAAACTGTCATCATTTATAAGGTGATTATAGTCAATCATATCCAAGACTAGTCTAATATTATTCCTAATATGACGGCCTTGCATAAAACCAGACTGTTCTTCGTCTATGAGTTTGTTTAAACCTTTTTTTAGTCTTCTGGCAAAAGTCATCGCAAACAATTTACTGTCATTATTGAGCAAACTAATTGGTCTCCAATTATCGATTAATAACTTTTCTTTGTTAGGTTTGGGAATCAGTGTTATAACGCCTTGTTTTAATGAAGCTGGCAATTCACCTTTAATTATTGCTTCCTTAAAAACTAATAATAAAAAAAGGTGAAAGTTCATTGGAGAAAGTCTTGTAAAATTTTCCTGTTAGCCCGTCGTTGCCTGGTGATTTGTAACTTTAAGCAGGTTAATACACACTCTCAACTCCTCAATATTAATTTCTTTATCACAAAAGTCCAAAAAATCCTCATCTATTTTTTTGATGTCACTCATAATTTTTTTTTTAAACTATCGATACTTGAAATGGTCAAGGCAGAAGAATACAAATTGCTATAAAACTGGGCTACATAATTTGAAATAACTGAATGATTATCTACTGTTTCACCGTTGATCATTAATTTAGAGACTAATGCAAATTCACTGTTTCTCTTCTCGAGGCCAAACAAATATTTTGTATTTTTTTCCCCTTTTTCTAACCATTTAAGTCTAGATCGTACAAATGCTCCTCTTGCTTTATCCTCATATATGTTATCTAATTCAGTTTGTAATACATTTAATTTCTCAATCTCTGTAACACTCAAGGCTTCCTTTTTTATTTTACTCAAATTTAAAATTTCTTCAATAACTGATTTCTCTTTTACTCTTTTTCATTTTGCTATAAGTTTTCCTTGGTTAATAGCTGTAGTTCTAATGTCAAACTTCATTAATTCCCAGTATTTTCCATACAAGTTTTCTGTACGTGCAACTGTCCAATATTTTTCAATGATTTGTTTAATCTGCGTCTTGAAGCCTTCATTTTCTAGCAATTTACTATTTAATTTCCAATAATTATTATTTCTTTTATCTGATTTACCTTGAACCAAACTTACTTCAATAAATATTCGTTTATGATCTGTCATTATACATGGTTCAATCAGGACTGAGGTCACATTATTAATTATATTGTTAGACTCTAACCAATAATCAATACGTGAGCACAGTGATGAATCCTTATTACTCCATGTATATTCCTCCCTGTTTGGATTTTTATATCGCCATACATCTATAATACCTAATCTAGAACATACATTGACCAATTCACTACCAGGGCCAGAATTTCTCTTAGGAGGCCATCTATCGTGAGTTTCATCAAACACTGTATTAAAATCCCCACCCCATACAATTTTGGCAAAAGGATATATGTAAGTAATATGCTGAATTCTAGACTCAATCTGTGAAAAAAGTAAATTATTTATGACTTTGTTATTGGTGGCATAACAGTTAACCAAAATAAATAACTCGTTATCCTTTACTATAACAAGCAGTGCTTTAAGTGGGCCGGAACGCCCCGGTACTCAGTACCGCCACTTCTAAAAATAGCTCTTGAGCGTACCACCACAACTCCGTGCGCCCAGAACGTGCTTTTAGCGTACCGGAACGCTCATTTGCACATCTGTATAGAAATCAGAGGTTTAATTTAATCCTTTGTCTGCGCTGCGGCTTTTCAGAGCGCCCTTAATGTACGCTTCCTAATTTGTCCCACCGAGAGCAGAGACCAGACCCGTCGCCAGACCTCAGTCTTAAGGGGGGCATATGAAATGCATGGGTGGGCACACTTATTATTAGCCTACAGTACGTACTTTTAATAATATATAATCTTTTCGCGCAGCACGTAATCATCACGTTAAACATAACCATCAGCAATATGACCAGATAGCCTACACCACATTACACATAGAAGCAATTTTATGAATATCTATAAATCTATACAACATATTACATGTAACACCAGAGGCATCTCTCAAACATTGCATTTTAAAGCAGTCAACAGAGGGATATGCATTGCCATGAGACACGTGCGCACACACACACACACACACACACAAACACACGCACGCAGACTTTGAACCTACTGTACTTGAGTGGAGGCAGCGCTGTCGTCTCTCCCTTCCCTCCAGTCAGTACAGCGGCAGAAGGCGTTTCTCAGAGCAGAACCTCCTCATTAATAAAGTGTCCACTCGGAATTAAACTTGTGAGTGAGGTCCTTGTTCCTTTTTTAACCATTTGCGGATAATATCCATCTTAAAGCAGTATAGCTAAACTCATCCAGTTTAAAAAAAGTGCGGTAACTGTTGAGCGGCTACACTGACGTAGGCTACGTCACGTACATGTCGTGCGTAGCCTCGTGATAGGCTGTTGCAGTGTAGCTAGATTCCCATCAATCAAACAAAATCACACTATTGTTTTTTATATTTTTAATGTTTTAATTATAAAGAATACAACATTAATGCAACACAAAATTAGCAACTATAATCATTTAAAATTACAGTATTTTTTAAATACTGGGGGGGGGCACAGGCGTCTTTGAAGGCGGGCCCGGCCCCCTATGGCCCGCCCATAGCGACGGGTGTGGCAGAGACTACATTACCCATACACCCTTGCGTTTACAAGTTAAAAGGGAGAGGTGTGTGTTTCTGTGTGAAACGCGCAACCATAGCTGCTCGGTTAAAATGAAAATACAATAAACACTTAATATGCCCTCCTTGTTTTAGACTCTAAGTAGTAAAAGAACAAGTTCAGAATCAGGGGACTCGCTGGCTGACATCACACCAAGCCAGAATGATAGCTGCAGGTCAGACGCAAGCCTTGTAGGTACGTGATAATCTCCGCTGTCGCGGCTGTCAGTTTGGTTGCCCTCGACGCAACTTCGGATTTCCTCAGGCGATGTGCAGAAAACATTCTTGAAATTGTAATATACATTTAGTTTAATTGCTTAACTACAAGTGAACGAAATTTCAATGAATTTGAGAGACGTACACAGTAGTTTTACCACCCGCAAAATGGAAAAAAATGGGACAAAATAAAGACTTTCGAGTTTCAAATGGCCAGTATTTTGTTATTCTTGAACCCATAGACATGGTCTTGGTGTAATTTAAAAAAAAATTTAAGCTCTTTCTATCTGAACAACTAGTTTTAGCATTTAACCATGCTGAAAATGTTACCCACATATCTACATTTTGCACATTTTATTTATGTTCAAAAGCTCTACAGTAGCTCTTTCAAATGGTATTTTTTCAAAATCCTTTTGCACATTTTATTTATGTTCAGTGGCTATTTCTAGCTCAAGCAAATCCACAAACTTCTAAAAGGATTTATAATTTTTTATAAGGTCGTCTGTTGACTGCTGAATATAAAACCCCTTCAATAGGAGTCGAGTCAGCAAAAAAAATAAATAAAAAATAAATTATATATATATATATATATAGTACCGGCACCTCTTTTGGGCCACTTAAAGCACTGATAACAAGTAATATCCATTTTCCACAATCATCTTTTTCAAACTCTAATATCTGTCCAGTAAACCTATCTTGTAAAATAGCGACCCCTGCCGATCGATTACTACCAAATCATAACCAAATTTCTTTCCCCCATTGACTTTTCCAAAATTTAGCATCTGAAGAACATGCATGCGTCTCCTGAATTAAACAATAATCTGCATTTTTTCCCTTGCAATATAAAAACAAAGCTTTCCTTTTTACGTAGACACCTCGTAGACTGAGCTGCCTATTGGAGCTGACGTATCGCGTGGCCGCCATCTTGGATGGCCCAGGTGAAAAAAAGTTGTATTTAATGTATTAAAAATATACTTAAAATTTAAGTAATATGTTTTTAGTACATTTGTATTCCCAACATGCTTATTTAAAGTGTATTAAAAATATGTTAAATAGCTTTTCAATGTATTTCAAAAAAGTGTACTACAAGTACGTTGGTAATAAATATATGCTTAATTACACTTTTTAAAAGTATGCTAAACTCAAGCATACTTTTAATTTATTTCTAAAAAGTGCACTAGAGTTAAGCTGGTAATAAATATAGGTTTAATTACACTTTTTAAAAGTATGCTAAACTCAAGCATACTTTTAATGTATTTCTAAAAAGTGCACTAGATGTAAGCTGGTAATAATTATATCTTTAATTACACTTTTTATAAGTATGCTAAACTCAAGCATACTTTTAATGTATTTCTAAAAAGTGCACTAGAGGTACGCTGGTAATAATTATATCTTTAATTACACTTTTAAAAAGTATGCTAAACTCATGCATACTTTTAATGTATTTCTAAAAAGTGCACTAGAGGTACACTGGTAATAAATATATCTTTAATTACACTTTTTATAACTATGCTAAACTCAAGCATACTTTTAATGTATTTCTAAAAAGTGCACTAGAGATACACTGGTAATAAATATATTTTTAATTACACTTTTTACAAGTATGCTAAACTCAAGCATACTTTTAATGTATTTCTAAAAAGTACACTAGAGGTACGCTGGGAAAAATATATGTTTAATTACACTTTAAAAAAGTATGCTAAACTCAAGCATACTTTTAATGTATTTCTAAAAAGTGCACTAGAGGTACACTGGTAATAAATATATCTTTAATTACACTTTTAAAAAGTATGCTAAACTCAAGCATACTTTTAATGTATTTCTAAAAAGTGCACTAGAGGTACACTGGTAATAAAAATATTTTTAATTACACTTTTTACAAGTATGCTAAACTCAAGCATACTTTTAATGTATTTCTAAAAAGTGCACTAGAGGTACGCTGGTAATAATTATATCTTTAATTACACTTTAAAAAAGTATGCTAAACTCAAGCATACTTTTAATGTATTTCTAAAAAGTGCACTAGAGGTACACTGGTAATAAATATATTTTTAATTACACTTTTTACAAGTATGCTAAACTCAAGCATACTTTTAATGTATTTCTAAAAAGTACACTAGAGGTACGCTGGTAATAATTATATCTTTAATTACACTTTAAAAAAGTATGCTAAACTCAAGCATACTTTTAATGTATTTCTAAAAAGTGCACTAGAGGTACACTGGTAATAAATATATTTTTAATTACACTTTTTATAAGTATGCTAAACTCAAGCATACATTTAACGTATTTCTAAAAAGAGCACTAGAGGTACGCTGGGAAAAAATATATGTTTAATTACACATTTTAAAAAAAAGTATGTTAAACACAAGCATACTTTTACAGAAGTTTTAGTGTATTTAGAAAAAAACATATATTTTTTTAAACATGTACATTAATTTTAATAGGCTAACATTGCAATTTCAACATCATATCATTGAACTTGCATTATATATTGATTTTACAAAGTTAATCCACATAAATTTGTTAGTGTTTATATTCAAACAACACACGTGACGGATCTGACTAAACCTCATTGGTTCTTGGGATTCAGTACGTCACATTGGCTTCCTAATTCAGTTGTTCGATACACAACGTGCGTGATCGTTGGTAAATGTGGATTAAAAGTTGAAACTAAAACTGTTAAATTATATATAGTAATCATCAGAGGACTTGGCTGAAACAACGCGATTCACATGGATTACTTCGGCGATGTTTTTTATTGCTGTTGCGATTAACTTTTTGAAATGTGAGCAGTTTTTAAGTATCAAGTGGATCTGACATCGAGGGGAAATATACGTTTCTTGGATTTCATTAAAGTACATCGGTTTTTGTTTGAAGATGAATGAGAGAACATGAGGGTAAGTAAAGTGATGACAGATTTTTGCTTTTTATTTTTAGTGAACTATTAAATAAGTAGAACTTTTAGTATTGCAGTATGTCTTAATTTTAACCCAGCTTCTTAAAGCGTGTATGTTGTGTGGCTTTTGGAACATAACATTACATTTTTTTTGTGAGTAAAGTTAGCGGCATTCAAATTGACCAATCAGAGCCGAGAATATCTAATAAGTCGAAGTAGAGATGAACAGATGAAGATACAGCCCGTAAAAATACTTATTCTTGGTGGTAAGTTTTTAGTTCTACAGTATTTGTATAACATTTAGATAACTTTTACGTTTTTCTAATGCTAATGTTTAAAGAGTAACTAAACCCTAAACCAACTTTTTTAGTTAATGATCTGTAAGAATGATGCTTTATTAGTGTAAGTTTTTTGACATTTGGATATAAAGTGTTTCAATACTACAATATATGTTGTAAAAACGTCTGAGTGCTGCCCTCTTCAGGTTGAACGGTGGCTACTGGCAGGGCTCAAAATTGCGAATATTCAGTGTTCTCTCCAACGTTACATAACCAATCAAATTTCACCATTAAGTTCTTACGTTTAATGAAGACCGCAGATTGGCTAATATGAGCGTCAGTCATTCCTTGTTGCCCTGCTACGTTGGTACGTGAAGCGCAAAAATAAGACGCACCGCGAGCATGACGAGAACAAGCCGACTACAGCCAATGTTACTACCAGGGCATGAAATTAACACCCGACCACGGGCCAAATGCGGGTGGATTTTGCAATTGGCGGGTAACACTGTCAATCTACCAGCCACATTGGCGGGTGACCAATGCGAATCAGTGATGCGCGGGTCATTGTATAAACAACACACTCCCGACCGACATTTTCAACTAACCCGCCCCGCCCGCAATTGTTCAAAATAGTTTTTAAACTCGACCGACTGACCGCGGCCTGAATATCATTAAAATATTTTTGGATGACTCGTTACAGGCACCCGCTCATTTCTTATCAACCTGCGCATATCACCGATGCAAATGAAGTGATTCATTGAGAGGATGCGACTGCTGTTTCGCAACGTTCATGCGATTGGAAAGAAGATGAGGCACTTCTCTGACTACGTTTGGATGTGCGAGTAAGTATTAAACTGTTGGTGAGATGGGATGAGAATGTAATGCTGACATATGCTACAGTACAATCACAGTTGCACAGATGTGTAGTGCTGTGACGGATCAGAACTCTTGATGTGTAAACTTTAAAGAGAGTTGCGCTACTATGCCTTATATTGTAGTACATTAACATACATTTTGCGAATATAGTAATGAAAAACAACGTATGTGCGGCGTTTATGTGCGCAGTTTGTGCCCCCATCTGTCTCTGTGTGCGTGCGCGGGTTTAAGGGGACTCAATAGGGCACATCGGCGAGACGCGTTTCTAAAAGCATGCGTACATAAAATCTTTCTATTCTTGACAGGGCACATATAAACAAAATGATCTCAACAGTATTCATTTTCTAATAAAACATTTCTTTATGTCTTAAGTGTATGTATAGAGAGTCAAAAACCAGTCTGTGCTGGTCTTAAAGAGACAGTAACCTCAATTCACCTACTTAAGTCTGTGTCATTAATGTTAATCAAACAACCTAAGACAAAGAGAAATTCACTTTTGTAGCTCTGAAAAAAAATTATATTTAATTCATACAATAAAGACAGTGTTATAATTCACTATTCGGGCAAAAAAAAAAACTGGCTGGTAAAAAGTCTCTGTGGCAGGTGGATTTCTAAATCCACCTGCCACAGTGGCTGGTGGTCAAAAAAGTTAACTTCAGGCCCTGGTTACTACTGTAATTAATGACGACGATCCGGATTCAAATGCGACTCCACCACCGGAAAATAAGACTTGACGTTAAACCTTTCAGAGAGAGTGGCTTAAAGATTTCGAGTGTCTCCCCTATGAAAATGGCTCGATGTAACTTACTTTGCTTACTGTAAATCCTGTAAAACGGCGTTGGTGGCGGAATCAAAACATTTTAAGCGCCAGACCTTGCTTAAACATGGCGAAAGTGCTAAAAACACTAGTAGTGTCATGACAAATGTGTTCATTATTGATGGAGACACCGACCTGCCTGTCAAAGAGTGTTTGATAGTGTATGTGCGCATGCGCTGGTGAATGGACATCCAACAAACATCCTTGTGGTCCATGTTGATGTGGAACACGACAATGTTGATGGTATGTTTTTATAAAAAAATATATTTTTAAAAACATATTTAGTAGTAATAGCATCCTGGTAATGCAGTTATCAATACCAATATTAGCCTTCTATATTAAGCCTTCAATATTAAAGTCACTTTTGTAAATGTCCCAATTAATCAGTGTTTTACGTGTTTGCTAGATTTTCTATTGTAATCTTAATCATTTTACCTGTAATCTGTAATTGGTAAATTATTATTGCTATACTATTTCAAAAGCAGTTGGGTATTAATTTAGGAATCTATGCAGTAAAAAAATTAAATAAAAGACTGGCCATAAATGCTGGCCATAGGATATGTAAAGCCTGGTGGTTGCATTTTATTTTAATAAAATAAATCTATTAACATATACATTGTAGTTGTGGTGCTTTTTAATGTTTGGATGGATGCGCCTACATTTTTGCTGGTGCTCCTAACTCTTTAAAGTTGTGAGCACCAGTGCTACCAAAAAAAGTTAATTTTGAGCCCTGTACTGCAGTTGAATTTTCCTATTGGATGTTGGACCGGACACTTTTAGACAACATTACAAAGACAATAATATATTACTAACGTGATTAGCCTGCTGGACGAACTGTAAAAAACAGCACAATGTAAGCACTGCTAGTACAGGCTAGCTGAATATATCTTAATGATTACAGAGATAACACATAAAACTTGCAACCTTTCTCAGTTTGCACATCTGGACAATTCTTCACACATCATAGGTTGTAAATTTGGGTAAATCCAGCAAACAAGTAATTTTAGTGATTCTGCTGTCACTCTGCTTTAAATCTCCCGCATCAGAAACTTAAGAGCAGCCTTGAGTCAATTGTGGAAGTTAAGCGTGCATAGAGTCCATTGGCATGACTTCTGATTTCCTTAAATCTCCTTAAACAGAGGTGAACTTTTCTTGTAAGCAAGACCACAATAGACATGTCAATGGAAAATGCCCTTGGTTAAAATAAAACACAATTATCAAAGTAAAGAATATCCTGTAATACACACAGGTTGCATTATATCAGTGTCAGTGAGTTAAGCCTCCTATAACCCTTTGTTCAATGTAACTTGTAGAGTGCCATGTAGCGACGGATCAAACGGACACTCATGTCAAGCTTGATGAGGACGCAGTCAAAGCTTTAAAAGGTAAACTGAGAAGTTAACAAAATTCTAATGCATATGTTCATTAATTATTGGTTAATTTTGTATATATTCTGTTTCCTTTTCACAGACCTTGTGATTAAGTCTTCAGTGTCTGAATGGCAAGAAGAAGTGACCCTCCGCTTAAACGTGACATTTAAACTGCTCTGTGTTTTGGTTCAGCCATTTGTAGGTTTATCTCGAGTAAGTTCAAATGCACTTCTGCATTTGTCCAGTAACTTTTTGTTTAGAGAATTACATCATTATGATTATATAATTATTCAATAGTTGCATATTCATAGTGTACTTTTCATATTGATGTATTAATGTTCCACAATTTGATAAAAGTAGCTCATTGCATTTCACTGATCTTTGTTTTATATTGTAAAATCATTTCAATAGCAGTAAATACATACTTAGTTGTTTCTTTAACATTTAATTAGTTGTTAATGATGGAAGAAACCGGTTCGTATGTATGAATACAGAATAGGTATCATTTTAGAATGAGTTAAAACATGTTTTGGTGGCAAACATGCAGGTAAAATAGTACATGTATAACATTCTAATAGTAAACTTGATTGTAATTCAAATGTCACATACAGTACATTAGAAATGATTTATTTTATGTATACAAATGTGTGGGCAATATATTATTATTTCATTTTGTATGCTATATTATTTATGTAATATTATTATATCTGAAATTATTAAATTACATTTATAAATGTTTAAAAGGTGGGTTCAAATGTGCTTCAAGTTGTAACTGAATACAATTTTAGAAAATAGCACAGTTGAGTACACTTAGATTGTCTTAAGTTTGTCTTAACAAGTACTAAATACTACTTTTTAGTATATAAAGCACAATTTACTGCACGAAAATAAAGAGCTTTTGGTACCTTAAAGTTGTGAACTTAAAGTGTATTTTAGTGAACTTTTTCACCTGGGAATACATTTGGTATATTATTTTAACATACTACTAGTATATTTTAAAGTAGATTCGTAAATGTTTAAAGGTGGGTTCAAGTTGTAATTAAAGATATTTTTTAAATACAGACCTAGTATGTTAAAATTACATTTTAGTTCAACTTCATGGTGTCTCAAAAAAGCACAGTTGAGTACACTAAGATGGTTTTAAGTTCATCTTAAAAAGTACTTAATACTACTTTTTAGTATACTAAGTTCAAAATTAGTGTGTGAAAATAGAGCACTTTTAGTATAATGTGGAAAGTGTACTTAAATAGTGTATTTTAGTGAACTTGTTTCACCTGGGAATACATTTGGAATATTATTTTAACATACCATTAGTATACTTTAAAGTATATTTAAAAATGCTTAAAAGTGGGTTCAAGTGTACTTCAAGTTATAATGAAATATATTTTTTTTAAATACAGACATACAGGGGCGAAAATCTCATCTAAATGTTGGGGGGGACAATAAACATAAAATTTTTCAAGAACAATTTTTGAAGGGGACACCAATAATACAGGCAAAATTGTACTTGCAAGGAAATGGGTACAGATAGAAAACGTTTCTCTTTCTCTATGAACGGACGCAAATTTAATTTTAATACATATGAATGCAGAGGTGAAAAGAGTAATACAATTTTCTACTTAAGTAATAGTAAAGTTACTTTAATAATATTTTACTTAAGTAAAAGTAAAGTTACTGGTCTAAAAATCTACTCAAGTAAAAAGTCATTTTAATTTTAAGAGTTACTTTTTTACAGCGGGGAGAGGTTTCTAGTATAGTTCACAAAGGAAGGATATATACATCTCAAACTATGTTTTTAATTGTAAACATCTCTACAATTAAAGTGCAATAACAAATGTTAATAAAATAAAAAGCTTTTTATAACTAAGAAACATTTATGGAATTATTTAATGATTTTTACAGGTGAGTTATGCACTTTTGAAGCAAAAATAATATGAGGTCAGCAGCTAGTAAATACAATCATTATATGAAGGTTGTAATTGATGTATTGCTGGTAACATACATTGTTATTAAACTATATACATAAATGAACATATAATGAGATGAGTGCCATGGCTATACACTATACATCCTTTACACGTTTATTAGCTCCCAGACCTGTGTACCTGATGTCTTTCAATCTATCTCTCTCGCGCTCTCTCTCTCTCTGCAATGTCTAATGATCTGCGCATTCTCGAGGACGTTCTCAAGTTGTTTGACTTGACGCGAAGCTGCTAGACCTCGGAAGATAATGCGCATGTATTAAAAATGCATCGTGCAAATTAGCGGTTAAACACGGTCGGCAATTCTCAAACTCCGTACTCAAGAGCATGAACCCTACCTGAATGAAACAATCGCTTTGCGTCAATGGCCAGGGGTTTCTTTCGTAAGAATTGAATTGAGGGTCTGCATTAGCCTGCGCCTGTCTCGTCCCTCTCCATGGTTCTTTTTGCGCGTTCCCCCGCCCATCAATCAATCATCCGACCGTGGCGCGTCTTTATCACCTTACTTTTTTATTTATTTTTACTCAGTAACGGATATGATTTAACATGTAGCGAAGTAACCAACAATACTTTAAACATACTTAAGTAAAAGTAAAGTACAGATTTTAAAAACTACTCAAAGTAAAAGTACACAAAAAACTCAGTTACAGCAAGGTGAGTAAATGTAATTTGTTACTTTCAGCTCTGCCTCACCTCTGCATGAATGCATAAAAATGTTTTCTTGATCGTTTATCTGCTTCTGTTCTCAGAAAACGAAATATGTTCATGTTTATATGTCAAAATAGTCCAGTTTTAAAACATATGAGGATAAACTGATAAGTGATGGGAAACGTTGTATTGTATATAGCTTATTAACGCGTCGGCTCCGTACACTTCTCTACCACCGGAATGTGTGGTGGTGAGGTAAAAGGGGCGTGGGCAGTGGACCAAACCACTGTGAGGCAAGGGAGGGGGAATCCAAATATTTAAAACGTTTTTTTGTTGTTGCTCCGTTTGCATTTGTATTGTTTCACTTCTTACACAACTAGTTTAAGTATTATAAATCATTAAATTATTTTCAATACACATATTCTAATGATAATTTAGGGGGGACAACCCTCAGATAGGGGGGGTCCTGTCCCCCCCGACCCCCCCGGGATTTCCGCCCATGCAGACATAGTATGTTAAAAATACATTTTAGTTCAACTTCATGGTGTCTCAAAATAGCACAGTTGAGTACACTAAGATGGTATTAAGTTCATCTTAAGAAGTATTAAATACTACTTTTTAGTATACTAAGTTCAAAATTAGTGTGCGAAAATAGAGCACTTTTAGTATAATGTGGAAAGTGTACTTAAATAGTGTATTTTAGTGAACTTTTTTCACCTGGGAATACATTTGGAATATTATTTTAACATACCATTAGTATACTTTAAAGTATATTTAAAAATGCTTAAAGGTGGGTTCAAGTGTACTTCAAGTTATAATTAAATATATTTTTTTTAAATACAGACCTAGTATGTTAAAAATACATTTTAGTTCAACTTCATGGTCTCAAAATAGCACAGTTGAGTACACTAAGATGGTATTAAGTTCATCTTAAGAAGTACTAAATACTACTTTTTAGTATACCAAGTTCAAAATTAGTGTGCGAAAATAGAGCACTTTTAGTATATTGTGGAAAAGTGTACTAAGTGTACTTAAATAAAGTGTATTTTAGTGCACTTTTTTTTCACCTGGGGGGTCTCCAGTGCGGTCCCTTGCATTCATTTCTAATGAGGAATAATCATAACTCCCCTAATTTTTACCGGATTTTCACACGGTTTGAGTTGTTATAAGCGGCAGAGATTTAGTTATGATACAGGACGCTGTCACACATTGAAAAATACTGCTTTCATGCTAAAATACTTTGTATTATGCTCTTTAAGTATGGCATATTGACAGAGGCAGACACTACTTAAGTATTTTACTTTCTACATAAAAGTAAATTTTCAAGTATCTGTATTTTATCAGTGTTTATATTTAATATTTAAGTACATTTAAACATTTACTTTTTTTACTTTTACTTAAGTAAAAAGTACTTTAGTACTTTTACTCAAGAAAAGTAAAAGTACAGAATTTGTATGTAATTTTTACGTAATAAGGTATTTTATGTAATTAGGTATTAAATAAATTTTAATATGCAGTATAAAAGGAATACACAGTATGATTCTATGGTTTATGTAGTGAACATTTTTTAGTAAAGTCAATTTTTTCCCAAGACAAACACTCTGATAAAGCACAGATGCTTGGAAAATGTAACTTAAATAGTCAAGTAGAGTCCACCTCTACATATTGATAAATGTTAATGAATTAATTTTATATTTTAATAAAGAAACAAGTTTGATTGTTCATTTGAATTTATTTCACTATCTTTCTCTCTCTGACACACACTCACTCACACTCTCTCTCACACACACTCTTTCTCACACACACTCGACTCTGTCACAACAAAACCCTCCCATTTTATAGCAACTTCCCATTGCCTCCTCATGCCTGTATCAATGGGAAACCTTCAAATGTGAAAAAAAAAAACAGCGAGAGATCATGAGAGAGAGTACCAGTTCCTGCTGAACATTGACATAATATTATAAATACCTGTAATAACGTAAAATAACCAAAATGATTGTTCAATCTTACTTGTGAAATGTAATCCCATGTGATCTGGAATCAATACTGCGCCGGTTATTGCAACCGTAAGCTGCACACAATACGGGCATAGTTGCTTTCTTTCCGTTTGACTCCGATTGACTCTGGTGCTAGCATACAGTGAGGAGACGCTTGATGCGTTCCAGCACGTCATGAGGTGTCTACGTATATAATGTCTATGCTTGCAAGTTCAGATTTAAAAGAACGAACTCCCGAGGACAGAAGGACGGTTATATTGCAAATGGAACAGCAGAGTACTTGATTGTGTCACTCACATCATGCAATATGCTTACTTCAATTAACTTAATTTATATATGTCCGTTTTTATTTTAAATGATGAAATTATAGTTGTTTAAACACACATTGTGCCTATTATGATTATTGTCTACTTATTATAAAATGTACTGAGTCATTCTATGAAACGGGTGCCATTTCCACTTTGCAATTGTCCATATTTTTATTAAGAACAAACTTTATTTTACTTACAACTTCAAATATTATGTTAACACTATGCTCAGAGCCGGATTAACGCAAAGGCAAACTAGGCACGTGCCTAGGGCCCGATTGGCGGGATGGGGCCCAGACAGAGGGGGGATGTACAAATGTCCCATCTACAATGTCGCTGTCGGGCAGAAACCTCGTATGTCCACAATTTGTCAATTTCATATTTTTTCACAAATCGATGCTACTGGTCAGTCCCCACGTGGCTCTGTTACTTTTACAATTTATTAACCAATTTAAAGTCCTGAAAAAGCTTGAGCCCAAACCTCTTAACTCCATTGGAGATTACAACTGTATGAGAAACCTCGTAACTCCACCTCCTCTTCACTCCCCGGGAGAGCTTCGCTGCATATTTCTCTTCAAGATTGAGAATCGCAACGAAATCCTCGTCGAGCAACACGTCCACTGAGGTAAATGTCCTCAAAACACTGGTTATTTATGTTTCAGTTATATGAATTATATAATAACAGTTTTTATATTATGTATAACAGTTTTATCTCAAAGTAATGGTAGTGCTAAAGTCTAATGTATCGTTTCTGAGGCTGCTAGATTTTTCTTCATGCTATTCACGTTTGTGAAGTGAATTTAAAGCACAGATTGCTTGCAGTTGACTTAGTTAGCCACTATGCATTGGTTTTGTTATCATGTTTGGTGAGATATCTAACGTGACTTTCTTGGGGCTTAAAGAAAAAAATCTTGACAGCGCTAGTTCTGCCATTGCAGATAATTAATTATTATGCAAGCTAACTGTTTTTTTGCCTCATTATTATACGTAAACATGCCTTATATAACGTAGGGAAATTATCGTTTGTCCTTTATTTATTTATTTTTTGCAGCAACCGTGTCTGTGTCCTTAAAGGAACTCTGTCAGGTACAGAGTGGAACGATGAACTTGAAAATCAACCACCCTGATGACTGGCGTCCCCATCCGAGTCACCACCTCAGACAACAACAGTCACAAACTCACAAACACAAATACACTCAGTAATGGGCTTAATAAAGTCTGTGTTAACCTATGATATCAGTTATTGATGTATTTTAAATATTTAAGTATTACTAGGCTTATCATACATGCATTGACGTTTTAAAATGTATCTAATATAATACTTGAATTAAATTGAATGTTTTGGATACCACCATTAAATTATTTTGTGCATGTAAAACACAAGTAAAAGTTTTATTACAATCCAATAATTTGTTTTTGCCTCTTTAAACAAGCTTCAGTTCATTCAAATTCCTCTATTTCTTCTTGAATGTCTTTCCTCTATGCGTTTAATTTGTCTACAGCAGACTCTTTAAATTATAATATTTTGACAACTGGCCCTTTTCACCTCTTTTTCCAATGATTTACTCAATTAATGACAGTTTGGGAATGTACATAATATCTGTAGACCTGGAAGACATAAAACTTTTAAGCTGTGAATATTTAAAATGAGTTTTTTGAGGGAATCTGGTGTTTATGACACAAATCTTGAAATGTAAGAAGCCAGGGGTCTTCAACGTTTTTTGGGTCGGGGACCCCTTAGATGAGAGTGGCATGGAGCAGGGACGCCCTGATACTAAATGTGTAAAACTGATATTTAAGTAATCAGTAAGGTACGAGAGGCTGCCTTTTCATATTAGGCACAACGTAAAGTACAACTATTGACCAATCAGAATCAAGGACTGGAACTGTTTTATAAACAGAAACAAATCATATTGTACATGCATCATTTTTTTGTTAAAGTAGATTTAGTTTTTATATGAATATAATAATAATAATAATAATAATATGAATATAATAATATTATATTAAGGTATTTGCAGTGTAATAGATTTTGATTTTACTGTGAATTTGTGACCAGTCACGGAAAGTAGGGACACAAGTCGGATCTGGGGCATTTTGAGTTATTCATAGATTCTGAAAGTGCAGTTTCTAAGCTTTCTAACGATGTGTAACACATGGAAATCTGATAAGATTTTGAGAAGAATTTGGCCATTTGAATGTGACACATTCAAGAAAGAAAATGCTGAGAAATTTGAGAAAGAAAAAAGTTAACACTTTTCCTTTTCCCTGGCTGGAGAGACAATAGGGCTCATTTACATCTCATTTAGCTAAGCCATACCCCCTGTAAAGCCGTTTTGAGAGACAGATATTTTAGCATCATATGTAGTATTTTATTACAGAAGTCCGAATGAACAACATGCAAAAATAAACAGGACTTTTACCTTTGTGGGGATCACAAGTCGAATCCAGTCTGTTTCAGATGTGTGAATCATCCAATGATTTTTGTCCACAAATGCGTATAATCCGTGAAATATATAGTCTATTGTTTACATCAGATTTCGCATGAACTTCTGGTAATACAATATAATATACAATTTGAGGACTATTTACATTGTAACATGTAAGGGTATATCAGATTACAGTCCAGTATTTGCGTTCCGTTAAACACATGAACCCGCCTTCAAATTTTGTATTTAAAATAGGGTCTCTGTGTAACTTATGAGTTTGACTTCATGCTGCGCTGCAAGACGTCAAAGTACCGTGAGAGCGAGTCGAAATTAAACTACTCCGTAAGATTTCTTGAAGAGCTCTCGCGGTACTTTGACGTCATCCGACTGCTGCGCCCCATAAAGTCAGTGACGCGGCTGACGTAGGATGCGGCTGACTGTTATTTGTTCCGCCCCAGCTTCTTTTATCTTTCTTTTGTTCTGTGCGCCCGAGCTTCATTTACAGTCTGGGGAGACGCACGCTATAAGTTTGAAAAAAAAAATAAAACTAAGCAAACATGTCTGAGGAACAGGGCAGCCGCGTCACTACAAGTCACGTGACTTCACGCTCGAGCCGGAAGAGAAAACAATGCTGAATAAAGTCATAATTCTTGCTATTTTTGGACCAAACTGTATTTTCGATGCTTCACCACAATCTCACTGACCCACTGATGTCACATGGACTACTTTGATGATGTTTTATTACCTTTATGGACATGGAAACCGTACATAGATTTTCAATGGAGGAAACAGAAAGCTCTCGGACTAAATCTAAAGTTAAAACATCTTAAACTGTGTTCCGAAGATAAACGGAGGTCTTCCGAGTTTAGAACGACATAAGGGTAAGTCATTGATGACATTATTTTCAGTTTTGGGTGAACTATCCTTATTCAGTAGTCACGCTGTTCCCTGTGGGGGTAAAACACAAGCTTATACAATATGTAAATATACACACAGACAATGACGCCCCCCGCTGCACGCTAGAATCTCTGGAAAAACAAGCCTATTTCAACCGCAAAATGTACGCTTTTAAATATACATAAACTGCTATCTCAAACATGGAGAGGCTTCTTCGTGATCTCAACTAACAGATTCTGCAATAAAACGAAAATCACAAATTTTGAAAAAAAAACTTTGATTCTCATTTTCTCGAAACTTGTGCTGCCGACTTGTGTCCCTGGTTTCCGTGACGGGTCACATATGTGTATATAGGGCCAATAAGCGGCAAAAAATATTCACAAGCTTAATGAGCAGCGGATGCGCGACTTGCACGCTCCTCTCACACAGAAACAGCATGCGGTGCTTAAATATGTGAACAAATGTTAAGTTTTCGTGACCATGCATGCGCACAGCAAGTGACGTAGGCGCTTAATCTCGATAGAGACTATAGTTCAAAATCTCTGCTGGTTGACACATTTCTACCAGTTTATCATACCTACCGGTAGAATACATACATTTTTTTTTCTCAATAACATTTGAGTGCCGTGGATTATTGGATTATTTTTATCAACTTTTAACATGGCTAAGACGTTAGCTGTAAACAATGGAACAGACTTTGTTACTTACAGTGTTTTGTGTGATTTGTAGTGTCGAATGAAATTCGACGTGATGCTGGTTGTATCGGATATATTGCGCGCTCTCCCTCTGCTTGCCTGCTGCGTCACGTGGTTAGATTACGCTCTTGCGTGCATTCAAAAACAGATTTTTTTTTGTAAAAAAAAAAAACAAGTTATTTCGAGTCATTTAACTCGAGTCCGAGTCAAGTCTCGAGTCATGAATGTCAAGTCGAAGTCAAGTCGAGTCTTTTTTTAATATTTTTCAAGCAAGTCTCAAGTCTCAAATTTGCGACTTAAGTCTGACTCGAGTCAAGTCATATGACTCAAATCCCCCATCTCTGATTTTTCATAAACTTTCTATGTATTTATAAAGACTTGACAGTTGAATTGTTAGATCTAATAAAAAATTATTATAATGTAAGAATACATTATACATTATTATATTATTATTATATTTTAAAGAGGTGTTTCTAAATCTTTTCTGCCATACAAGCATCTAATGATTAAGAACTAAGTAACTCACAAAAGTTTTAGTGGGACCTATTGCAAGGATGTCCTATGGGACAACATAATAATAATATTGAAATGAATAAGCCCACATTTACCATATTACTCCATTAACACAAACAGGACATTTTATGTCTAGAAAAATCATTAACTACAATTCGGGAAACCATTGTTCTAGTGCTTAATGAGTGAAACAAATTAACTATATTTAAACACCTCACCAAACAGATCAAACATTGCAGGGTAATTTCTGGCAGAAAACAATTTAATGAATACTGGATAAATACATCAAATACACACAAAAAATAAAAAGCAATAAATATAATACAGCAATAATTCATAAATTATTCATATTTTAACAGGACCAAACTCCCATACAAAAGTATTCTAAGATCAACGACCAGGTACCTATCCTGGTCAGTTTTTTTTCTGGATAGAATATAAACCCAGCATTCAGGGTCTTCAGAAACAGCATTAATGCTTTGGTCCAAATTCTGGCCACACCAAAAAGCCCATGGGTGAAGCCATGAAATTGAAGTGCTGGTTACAGTTTATTGGCTGCTTGTGGAGCATCTTACAGGGTCACTTCAGACAGCTTCAGCATGCCACTTGCGACAGTTTGTAGGACTGTTCACAGGGTTGTGGAGGAGATGATGACCATCCTCCACCGATTTATTCATTTTCCTAAACCAGAGGAGATGGAGGAGGTGGGTGGCGGGTTTGCTCGCCTTGCTGGCCATGAGGCATCGCTGTGCTGCAGGTGCCATCGATGGGTGCCACATCCGGATTGTTCCTCCTGCAGAGCCACAAAAAAGTGCTACATAAACAGAAATCTTTTCCCATCAATCATTCTACGGGACACCTGTGATGCCAGGGGTGCATTTATAGATGTGTATATTGGAAATCCCGGATCTGTACATGATGCCCTCGTATTGCGCAGATCACCAATGTACCAGCATCCTATTGCTATTCCATACCAACAGCCTGTTGCAAGTAAAAAAACACATAAGCACACAAACACAGAATATACAGCAAACTGTTATGACTTCATGACTTTTCATTAACAGATCGAGTTGAAGCCCGATACAACAGGCACCACGCACAATCCAAAAACATTATTGAGCAGACCTTTGGGATGCTGAAGACACGCTGGCGTGCAATTTTTTTGAGGGCCCTGGAGATCAGGCCAGTATTCACCCCAAAAGTGATTGGTGACTGTTGCATTCTCCACAACATTTGTGTGATGGGAGGTGATTTTCTGGAGGAGGATGAAAACCGTGGACAGGATGACAGCAAGGATGACATGGACAATGCAGCAGTGGAAGAGAGGGACCTATCAGGGAACCATCTTTGAGGACGTCTTGCTGCTCAGCTTTCCTGTCCTGATGAACTGCCTGGGTGTCTGAGTGAACATGACCACATTTAAACAGTAAACCTATCCATGTGTTGACATGTTCACTAAAAGATGAACTATTTAGAAAGATATATGTAAACATAGGTAAGTAGACAGATATTTGTGTAATGTTCTTCCTAATGAGGTTTCACTTTATTACTGTAAATAATTGTATTTAATTGCAAGACACTTGATGTTTTTTATATTATTATTATTATTATTGGTTTGTTGTAAATATAAGGAATATTTGTTACCACAAGAATGCATTGCCTGGGTTGAATTCAAATAATTTATTTTATTTATGTAAACCATATTTATGTATTTAAAAGATAAACTATATTTATTAAAACAATTTTTTTTTCTAAACAAAGACAAGTATCTTTCTGCTCTGGCTGTTGCTGCCCTCTCTCTCTCCTCTCTCAACTGCTCGTATCTCCCTCTCTTCTTCCCTCTCGGCCTGCTCTTTCAAAAAATCAAGAAGTGCCTCGCCGCCTCTTTCTTGATTGTGGCTGGCTGTTCCTTTCTTCCTAAGAAGAGGTAGAAGCTGGTGTACTCACTGAGACACCTGTAGTGGCACACAGGTTTGATGCCACAACCAGGGGTGGAGCAATGGAGTGGTGCGTATTTAGTGCAGCATCCATTGCTGTGTACCACTGCCAGGTGGCAGCAGTAACACTACCAGCCTCTACCCCTTAGGCTCCTGAAATAAACTAAAAACTGGCTTGTACTAGGGATGTGCGATAATTTGCATGTGATTGTCAGTAAAGCCGGTTCTGTGACTAGAAATAAATCACCATCACCTGCTTTTACTATACAAAGCTGTAGTTCACAGACAACCGGGCGATTTCGCATTAATTATCGCGGACTTATTACCTGCGATATGTATACGGTATGGCCCAGTTTTTCATTGAACTACGACTTTGTGTGGTAAATGCTGCTCCATATGAATAGCAGGTAATGGTGATGTACTAATCCAGGAACCGGCTTTACTGACGAGATGCCCATGATATCGCATGCAGATTATCGCACATCCTACTAACTTCCATAGTAGGAAAAATATATGGAATATGGTGCCCCAGAACTGTTTGATTACAAATTGGCTGCAAAATATCTTCCTGTGTGTAGAGCAAAAAGAAAAACTTAGAACAACTTCAAGGTGAGTAAATGACAGAATTGAGGTAAACTATACTTGTTCCAGAATGAGCAGTTTACCTTGTATTTGTCTTTCAAGTTATTCTTCTTTTTGGCCTGTTTGGCACTTATAGCTAGTGATGCACTGTTGTATTGGACAGAAGTTGTCTGTTTAAATCGGTATCGGCCCAAAAAAATCCTATCGGTGCATCCCTACTTATGGCCCAACCAGAAGTGGAAACAAAGTGCCTAGGCAAAACCCACCACAAAGACAGACATGATACCCCTTAAACAACATTCATATTTATGTTTAAATTCCATTAGTTGTTTCATAATATGCTGTCATGTCTTTACTTTTATTCTTGTTGACTTGTGAAACTTCAAACCTTCATACATACTGTACAAACACTCAAAAAAAGAGGACTCACTCCCATTCACTTTTTGATGAGTTGCAATTTGGTCCAAACCACAAATCAGTCCTCTAGAACAGTAATTCTCAAAGTGTGGTCCGCCAAACCCCTCCAGTGGTCCGCCAAAAGATTACCTAAACTAGGCAAGTGTTTGTTTATACAATCGTCACTTATTTAAGTATATTTTTAATGCACTTGCAAAACTGTGACATCAGTTCTTGCCTTTCTGTTTTAATAACCTAAAAATGGATTGGTTGGCTAAACCAAAGAGGAGTCAAAATAAAAGATCATGTGTCAACTGAGAGCAGCTAAAATCCACAGATCTATTAGTTTTGTAATATACTAGTTTTTGTTTCATGTGTAAAATTCCTGTAATTTCAGTGATTTTGGACATTAAGTATTTTAATGTTCAGTATTTTATTGTTACCATAGTTACAACCATAGACTTCATATACCCACCACCTCAGTTTTAAACTAATGGCTCTTTGGATTGATATTAAGTGGGACCTAGGCTGTTATAGTATGTTTAATTGCATTTTTTTCACATGTGCAGTTTGTTGTTCATATTAAGCTGCAACTCATTTCACATTTATTTTTTCAAATGAAATAAAATTCATATAATAAAAAAATTAGTTTTTGACTTGAAACAGTTGCATATTAAACTTAAACTTAGCTTATCCTTCCTATTGGGGGAGTTTTTTGGGGGAGTGTTAGAGTGGGATTCTGTTAGGTGGTCCTCAGAAAAAAATTGGAAGATAAAGTGGTCCTTGGGCTGAAAAAGTTTGAGAAACACTGACCTAAACCAAAACTCCGGTGACGTCATTCAATCTTACCACCGATCCCATATATATTTTCATTAGTTCATGCTCAAATATCACAACAAAGCGCATAACACGCTTGAAAAAAATAATACATTTACGAGAACAGCATGGAAGCACTTTGACAAATAAATATGTTTGACAATATCGTCAGTTATTGCGTTTGACAGAAACCGCACCAGACAAAAGATCCAAAGATAAATCACACACTGCTTTGTTCATAACAAAACAAATCAGACAAAATAACGAACGCGTAACATTATAAAATGTAAAGTTTACCTTATTATGACCCTGATTTCATAATTTAGAGAGCAATATTTAATTAATAACATAAGTAATGCGTTGAATAATTCATTCGCATTCAGTAATGCGAATTAATGCGTCGGTTTCTAAACTTGGAAAAGTTATTACCTCACCTCTGCCATATGATGGCGGGAGGGTCGTGTAAAGAAACAGAAATTCGCATCAACCCGTATTTGAAATAGACACAGTTCATATTAAATCAACTACAAATAAACGCCTCATGCATACGAGTCTTTAATTCCACCAACAATACAGGCATATAGCAACGTTCCTCTGTATAGCGCAAAGTAAAGCTACTGAACTTAATTTCCACTCGTATATGTTTGCATTTGTGGTTTCTCTTTAACCGAATGAGCTGACAAACCCAAAATTTGACTAATATGTGACCGTGCAGATCAGAAGGTTAATGAGTTCAAGGTAGTTATCCTTCGAAGGTCGCATTTGTAGGCTGCATACATCATCTAAACCGTCTTTTTGCAGAATATTAACAATTATAAGGTTGGCTATTATTTTCAGTTATTCATTTGCGACTTTCGAATGCAATGCTCAGTTAACTTAAATAAACCAGACATGTGCAGCCTGCATATGCGACCTTCGTAAGCTGCAACCTTCGGATGGAGAAAAGGCGTAAATAATATTTACTGACCTGAATGGCTCAATTGCACATCCGGTACAGCCCGCGGAGGGGCGAAGGTTAGCAGAGAACCTGAAGGGGCAGAATTCTGCTTTCGCAGAATACCATCCCTGCTGGTCTCGAGATCCTTCGAGTCAGACATGATGTTATAAATGTCTTTAAGTCTATTCAATAACTGTCAGCTGTTGCTTGACTAGTCGTTTGAAAGACTTGTGGTAATGGTTTAGTCTTTGAAATTGATGACTGTAAAGTCAGGAGAGTAGTAGTGGTTTTCAATAGCTTTCGCTTAGAGAATCACTAGTGTGTGAAGGGAATTGCTAGAGTGAGCCTTTTTATATTTTCGGTGACGTCAACCATTCCATTCGCTTGGCCAATGAGAGACAAATAATTTAAATATAGAACACACACAAGGACTCGTCTCTATGACAACAGATCATTTATTATGACGACAGAACATTTATGACGTCTTTGTGTCAATCTTAATCAACTACGTTAAAATATCTTATGTATTATAATATATATGTATTATATCTATTCATTACTTTTATATTAAAATACATGTAGATAACCCTTCTATGTAAATATATGGTTTTATATTGCAATATATGACCATATATATTTATTTTTAGTACTTGTCAACATATTATTTTGTTGTTATATGTAAATCTATTTAAAAATGTATGTGAAAGCCCCTCTAGTATATTTCACATACAGTGTAAACCAATTTATCACAAATAAAAACCACTCAACACACAGCTTATTTAAATAATTTAATTTGACCGAAATTTTCATCACACTCCCCCAATAAATCAGTGGGCACTGAAATCAGATTTTACAAACAATGCGGTATACATTTATGCACATAATATATATGTTAAGCACATATATAGTATATCCATTAACTGCACATTAACAACATGAATCCAGCCAACAACAAATACTAGACTTCAGATATAAAATCAAAATTGTCACTTATTTAAATAGATTTTTAATGCACTTGTGAAACTGTGATATCAGTTCTTGCCATTCTGTTTTAATACCGTAAAAATGGATCGGTAGCTAAACCAAAGAGGAGTCAAAAGAAAAGATCAAAGCGTCAACTGAAAGCAGCTAAAATCCACATATCTATTAGTTCTGTAATTTCAGTGATTTTGGACATTTAGGGGAACATTTTTTTCAGCATTTTA